>NC_044032.1:577892088-578193278 GCF_901765095.1 Microcaecilia unicolor | reverse complement strand
CATAAAGGAGGTCCTTTTAATAAAGGGCCTTAAGCCCTTAATGCACAGTTATCATATGCTAACAGACTACCGCAGAATGCATTAAGGCAGGGCTGTCCAACCTCAGTCCTCAAAGGCCATAATCTAGTCCGGATTTCAGGATTTTCCCAATGACTATGCATGAGATCTATTTGCATGCACTGCCTCCATTGTATGGTAATAGATCACATGCATATTTATTGGGGACACCCCTGCATTAAAACAATTAGTGATAATTTCCCTGCTTGTGTGTGTTAAACTGCACGTTACATATTTTTAAAAAATAGGAGGGGTCGTGTAATGGGTGGAAAGTTGGTGCTCCCATGTTAATCTGCTAGCTCATTCTGATTACAGTGCTAACTGGATGAAGAACAGAGTAACATGGGGAGCAACTAGTGCCTCAAAATAGGAGACAGTAAAGCCTCCCATATTAATACATGCAGGTGCCATGTGCTAACGACATTAGCACATGACCTGCCTTTTAAAAATATTACTATGTATTAAGTCTAGATTTCAACACCATAGCTGATGGTGGGAGGCGGGGCTGCGTGGTTGGGAGGTGGGGACAGTGGCGTAGCCAAGGGTGGGCTTGGGTGGGCCCAGGCCCACCCACTTTGGGTTCAGGGGCCCCACCCAGGTAACAGCATACCTATAATGTGGCTGGCAGGGATCCCCAAGCCCCACCAGCTGAAAAACTCCCAACAAGTGTCCCTCTTGCATACCTTGTAAGTAGCAGATCTTCGCCTGCAGTGAGCAATGGACATACATACTACTTCGCAACCGGCCCCACAAATCTTCCCTCTGATGTATTTCTGCCTGGGACAGAAACAGGAAGTTGCATCAGAGGGAAGGGTTTGGGGCCTACAATGAGCAGTGTGTATTAGTTGCTGCTCACTGCTGGTGAAAATATGCTATTTAAAAGGTATACGGGAGAGGGGGGACGTTTTGAGAAACCATATGGCATGCAAGTCGATAGAAGGAGAGACCAATATCACCTGTGGAACGGGGGCGAGGTTCTTCTGCCCACCCATCTTGGGCCCAGGCCCACCCAAAATTGGGTGTCTGGCTATGCCCCTGGGTGGGGATAGTGCTGGCCAGACTGATACGGTCTGTGCCAGAGCCGGTGGTGGGAGGCGGGGATAGTGCTGACCAGACTTATACGGTCTGTGCCAGAGCCGGTGGTGGGAGGCTGGGCTGGTGGTTGGGAGGCAGGGATAGTGCTGGGCAGACTTGTACGGTCTGTGCCCTGAAAATGACAGTTACAAATCAAGGTAAGATATACACAAAAACTAGCACATATGAGTTTGTCTTGTTGGGCAAACTGGATGGACCGTGCAGGTCTTTTTCTGCCGTCATCTACTATGTAACTATGTTTTAATAAAAGGAACCCAAAATGTCTTCTACCATTTAGATGCTCAGTTCACCAATCTCAGCAGTGCTCCTGTAATTCCTCACACTCTTCTTTGAATAATTGTATTTCATATATAAATCAGTGCTGGTTCTAATAAATACAGATTCCAATGGAACTCTACTATTACCTCTCTTTGCTGAGAGGACTGATCATTTCCTACTATGTGACCAGACACCATCCCATAATATGACTTTCCCTCTGTTCTCATTATTTTTTAATTTCTTTGAGTCTCTCATTAGGGACTTTATCAAATGCCTGTTGAAAATGCATCAACCAGGCTCACGCTTATTCACATGCTTATTTATGTCTTCAAATAATTCTAACAAAATAGCAAGGCATCACTTCCCTTTGCTAAATCCATGCTGGCTCTTCTCCATTAATCCACATTTATCCTATGAACACGGGGTAATTATATAAAGAGCTGCCTAGTTGAAGGCAGCAAGAAGGCAGGTAAATGGTGGTAATTTACACCTGTAAGTGATCTCTTACAGAATACTGACTAGCGGAAAAAGTATAATTCTATGTTGTGCACTTTGCTACTGGATGTATATAGACTTTGGCAGATCACATAGCTAAGCATGTGCATATGTGGACTTGGATGGAGCTCAAACTAGATGTGGGCATTTATATCACTTATAGGGTTGGTGTAAGTATTTGCACCTTAAGAGTAAGTACATTGTGAGCCACATGTGCTAGTATTCTATAAAGAAAAGCAGTTTTTAACTTTTCTTTTTTTTGAATAGACTTGCTCCACTTTGATTTGGCACCAAGGAAGATGTGGGAGAGATACCAGTGCCAGAAATGGTATTCAGTGCTGACGAGTCTGAGAACCTGGAAGATGTAACGGAGAAATTTGACAAATTGAATAGTAGCAAATCACCTAGACCAGGCGCGCTGAAAAATGGCTTGCAGTAGTGTAGGCGCACGTTTTGGGCACACGCCAATCCATTTTTTAGCACGCTTGTAAAAAAGGCCTTTTTTTTGCTGAAAATGGAGGTGCGGTAAAATGAAAATTGCCGCACGGCCATTTTTGGGTCTGAGACCTTAACGCCTGCCATTGACCTAGCGGTAAAGACTCGTGCGGTAAAGACCTACACGTGCCAAATGCCACTTGGCATGCGTCCGTTATATGTGCCCGAAAATAAAAAATATTTTTCAGATGCGCAAATCGGATGTTTTGAAAATATGTAGAGGGCTAAGTCATTGCTTTTATTGAATTTTCCCATATTCCGCATGTTATCTCCTGAGATATTGTTATGTAGATGTCTTAAGAAAATGTCATTATTTGAAGATTCTGAACAAATTGTCTTAAATTATGTTCCTAAAGCTTACATTGGAAAAGCAGAATGTACCACAGAAGCCAGAAGATTCCATTGATTTAACTGTTTTTTTGGTTTGTTTGTTTGTTTGTTTTTGTAATCACTGTAAGATGGCATTTTTTCTCGGGCTACCCTGTTGGTCACTTTTTCCTTCAAGTGGGAGAAGATTAGGATGTTAAAGACTTATTTTTTGAAAAATGTATTTATTTTAGTCACCAATCCATCCAGCTATTTCCAGATGTGACGTGAGCCACACAATTAAGATAAATTTCTTGCATTTTAGAATTGAGTACTGGCTATGAAAGTCTTGAGATTCCCATGCTGGCGCTTGATTAATTACCAGAATGTTAAGTATGTGTTCTTTGACCTTGCACAATTGGAAGGGTTTCTTATAGATAAAGAAGTGTCTGTGTAGTGGGGGAACTAAGAGTAGTACGAGTTAATAAAATATTTATAGGCATGGTGAGTTTTTTCAGCCAGTCCCTGTAATGTAGTCTATGTTCATTTCTGTTCGTATTTCTTTTGGAATTCTATAGTCAAAAAAATTATTCCATAAAACAAAACAGTATTCAGTTAAAAATATGCATGTAATGCCATTTCTTGTATGCTTTTACTCACATTACTGGGGGCAGAATTGGGGAGGGATTTGCACTTACACTCATGCTTTTACATTTTCTAAAGCATGCACATAAAGTTTCCCCAAAACATCTTCACACAATTAGGGAGCTCTTTTACTGAAGCTTAGTGTGTGTACTAAAGGACATAGCACTTGCTAAATGCTGCACATCCTTTTTTATACCTATGGGCCCTTGGAAGTTAGCTCATGCTAATGTCTGTTAGCATGCGCTAAGCTTTAGTAAAAGGGCCCCTAGGTGATATAATTGAGTGGGATAGATTTTGTGGAGAAATTTTCAAAGGCCATATACATGCATACTTCCCTTTTAAATGTGTGTACAGTATGGTGGATCAGGGCTTTTGTTCACGAGGTACTTAGTGGTACCGAGTACTGGCACCTTTTTCCCATTCCCTGCTAAAATTTGGACCCATTTTCTCTAAGAATGAAAGACCCTGGGCTATGCACATGTGGAGGGCCACTCTATTTTAGTACCTACTTCCCTTTATAGAATAGTAACATAACCAGGTATATAAGCACATATCTGTTTAGGTGCGAGCACTGTAGAGCTGGCATAAATGCTTGTGTCTAGATATGGGAATTATGCACATACAGGTTGATATTCAAAGCGATTTAACATGTCAGAAATGGCTCCTGGGCCAGTTAAATCACTTGACCCTCTCATGCCATACCCTCTTTTCCAAGCTTAGAATTTACACGCATCACTTTACAGAATATGCTTAGAAAGTTGTACACGTAAATTATAATTTATGCCAGTTAGTGTTAATTGCTTGTTAAGTGACAATTATCGCCACTGATTTGCTTGTTAATATAAGTAAGTTGCATGCGCTAATCAAATTATGACATGATTTGTGCTTCCAACGCAAGTCTCACTGTATAGAATCTGGGGGTAAATGCATAAATCCCCAATGATTTTTAGTGGCATTATCCAAATAGTGCCTCTGGAAATGCCTAACTGCCACAACACTATAAGAACAATTCTATAAAATAGGCACTCATGTTGACGCATGTGTTACATGCATAAATGTTTAGAATCGTAGCACATGTGCACATCTGGCACCTGAATGCTCTTCTGTAAATATTTATGGATCTTGCATAGCTTGTATTTGCATGGTGGGCATTCATAAGGTGGAGCCTCGAGGTGTTCACTTATATGCATACCTTATAGAATACTGTAGCTTAACTAAGGGGCCCTTTACTAAGTCGTGCTAAAAAATGGCCTGCACTATTCTTAGTGCATGGAATTCCCGGACACTGAGGCCATTTTTAGTGTGGCTGTAAAGTGGTCACAATTTCATTTTTTTTCCATTAATGGCTATGCAGCCCTTTCCCACAGGAACCCTTACCGCCACCTATTTTCTAGGTGGGAAGGGCTTCTGCACTGTCCCCCTTTTACCAAGCTGCGGCAAAAGAGGGCCTGTGTTGGCGCATGTTTTACGCGTGCGCCGAGAGCGCCCTTTTACCGCAGCTGGTAAAAGGACCGATCTCACTTTCCTTCAGGAAATGGCTAGGTGGCAAGTAAAACACTTGCCGCATGACCATTTTGAAGAGGAGCCCTTACCACCAGATAGTATCTAGCACTACAATTTGTGTAGCGCCAGAAATGATGGAGCGGTGGGGGGGGGAGTACTGCTGGGCTGCTGCGCTAGCCCGGCGGTACTTCCTAAATAACGAGCTTTGTAAAAGGAGCCCTCAATCTGCACTAATTGACAGCGCATAGCGATTAACACAGGGCATGCCTACTCTCTGCCCCCAAATACACCCCAAGCTAAAATAAATTGTATTTTTAGTGTGGGATTGGCATGCCGATCCCAGAACTACCGTGGGACACCTGAGTGTTTCCACCATAATGCCTTTTAGCATATGGTAAGCATGCATTACTGCTTACCGTTGCTTAGTAAAAGGGCCCCTTATTTTGCTCTTATGCTGCTATTCTATAAACCAGGGGTTCTCAACCCAGTCCTTGGGATACAGCAAGCCAGTCTGGTTTTCAAGTTTTCCACAATGAATATGCATAAGAGAAATTTGAATGCACTGCCTCCATTGTATGCAAATCTATCTGTTGCATATTCATTGTTCGTGTCCTGAAAGCCTGTCTGGCTGGGTGTGTCCCAAGGACTGGGTGTGTCCCTAGTGCTGGGGAAGAGTTAAGACAGAGCGAGAGTAGAATGTCCAACTATATAGATAATGGCGATATTCCTCCATCATCTGTCTAGCTAAGCTGTTGAATTTAGTCCAGAAAAAAAAGCTGACCTAAATTAAATTGCATAGCTATATGTATAGTACGCTGAATATAAAAGTCGGTCCTGAAGTATCACCTAGCCAGAAAGGTTTTGAGGATATTCACAATGAATATACATGAAAGTGATTTGCATAAAATGGAGGTAGTGAAACACTGGATAATAGCCAGTGGCCATGATTTATTCATATAGGGGAGGGATTCTATATATGGCGCCTAAAAAATTCATGCAGAAGACATTTCCACCTAAACATATTCTATACGCTGCGCTAGTATATATGATATGCTTAGGTGGCAATCATAGCGCCTAAATGTACGTGCAACCATTTACACCATTGAAAACATGGCATAATTCCCGTTGTGTAGATTTAGGCACAGAGGGCCATATTTTATAATGCCCACAAAATGCCCATTTCTCTGTCAATAACCCCTTTTTGTCTGCACATGTTAGAAGTTAGGCACAGTGAGTTACAAAATACGCTTAGCGAGTTGTGCGTGAATTGTAATTATTGCCAATTAGTTCTCATTATTGATTAAGTGGTGTTATCAGTGCTAATTAACTTGTTAAGCCAATTAAGTTACGTGTGCTGTTATAGCATCTGCTTGGATTTCGGCGCAGATCTCTAAATGCCCTATATAGAATCTAGGGGATAGTGGTTCTGAATATAAGTATTTTTTAATGCAGTGGTCTATATTTAAAAATAAATAGGCTCACCACTGCCATTGAATATTGACCTGAATGAGATTTACTTTAGTGGATAAATGTGGTATGCGTAATAAATCAGCTGCTATGTTTAAGAACTGTGCAATGCAAATACTGAGGAGGCGCTAAGTGCTCTTGTGTTAAGTGCATTATCCAATCAGCACATCCTAATCAGAATATATTAGCTGGATAATGCTTCCACACCCATTCCCCGCCCACTACACACTCCCTCCAAAAAGGTTTTAAAAAATAAATAAATAACGTGCAGTTAGCACATGGAAAAGGTGAATTTACCTTATAACACTTTAATGTGTTTTGTGATAAGTGTTTTTTCTTGCGTTAAGCGTGCATTAGGGCTTAACACTCTTTAGTAAAGGAACC
The DNA here is from genome assembly GCF_901765095.1 of Microcaecilia unicolor. NCBI lineage: Eukaryota > Metazoa > Chordata > Amphibia > Gymnophiona > Siphonopidae > Microcaecilia > Microcaecilia unicolor. The sequence goes on along the minus strand of NC_044032.1, from coordinate 578,186,573 downwards.
ACTAAAGTAATGCTAAATGGGTGCATGCTTTACCTCTTAAAGTACACATCCCTTTGTAATATTGCCTCCTATGTAAGTGCATCTGCATTATCTGCAGTGTAATTAACATGTGCTAATTGTCTTTTCTCTACTTAACTACATGAGCAAATGCTGGGAACATCCCAACAGTAAATGGAGAAGCTTTGCAGCTACTGCTTGATAATATGGGCAGTTTCCATGTGTTAGCTTCGAAAGTTTACTATACTTCAGTCAAATGACCTTTTACTCCCTACAGACTTGAGCTGGCATGAAAAGATGATATAGAGGCAAACATTTTTTTCCGAGACAGCTACAGAAGCTAGTAAAGCTTTTGCCTGAAACTAGTGAGATTGTTGTTTAAACCTCTGTCTGCCTGTAATCCTATAGTTTTGCAGGATGGTTTGTAGCCACCACTAGCCTCTCAGTAGTCTGTTGATGTCTATGAAATTCTAGCCTACTAGGTTTTCTCTGGCTAACCCCTGATATGTAGTATTACTAGGTCATGTTTCCTTTTGTCTGTGCCACATTTTTTTCTCCTCACCTTTTCCTTGCCTTGCCTTTGGAGAGAGTGAATGGTACCTTGTTTGTAATGCTGTAGCCTTCCAACCTCACTCCATGGTTCCTACCACTGTCCTCTGTATCGTTCTCATACAGGGTGCTTTTATATTCATCAAGGCATTCACCACCCTCTGTATTTCTTCACTTTTTTTCTTCATTTAGTTTCATATTGTGACTGTCATTTTCGTGTAACACAAAGAGGGCTATACTTACACTTCCAAGCTATAAAAAATTATTACTCTGAAAATTAAGGCATACATTTGTGATTTTTCATGGGACTATACAAATGCAAAGAAGAGGGATAATTGAATGATGATCATTGTTTAAAAGCAGTTTTGGACTGGTTATTTATTCATGCAGTTATTTAGTCATGCTGTTATTGGGAGGGGGGGGGGGGGGTAAGACAAGACAGGTGTTCCTCTTTGTCCATGGTGAATAAATCCAGAGAAAGAGAGAGAGAGAGAAGAAGAAGAAGAAGGTGTAATGAGTGATACAAGTTAGTAATAAAAAATGTGTACATACACAAGTGTAAACATTGGACAGTTGGCAAAAAGGGATCCAAGGGCTTGGCTTGCTAAAAGAATACAGCCAGGCTAATTGCTGCACTGATATATACAGTAAAGGTAACAGGAATTTCCTCTGTCTCCCCCTGCTGGAATGAGGGTATGTTCCCACTGGTCTGGCAGGACTCAAGGAATGATATTTGTCAGTTAAGACTCAACTTACTTTGTTTGACAGTTCCTAGGAAGAAATGCAGAGTTTATGTAGGTACATTCATATATTTATGAAGAATATTTTATAGGGGCAGTTGCAGGCAGTTTGTTTTACTTGTGGTCTTTGCACCATTTTTTCATAGTACTGTGAAAAGTGCCATAGATACAAAGTATAGGTGTTCAGTTGCATTTTTTGTACTTTTACTGTAATAGTGCATATATAGCTTTGAAAAGTGCACTATTTTCCCTCACCCATCCAAAATGTACCCCCGAGAATGTATGCTCTTAGTGTAGGTAAAAGTATACACGCTGTTCTACAGTATGCAGACTTGTAGGTGTCTTGAAGATGGGACGTTTTCAGACAAGTGATTTACACAGATAAAATGTTTTTTACCTGTGAAAATTGCTTTGAAGTGCCCATCAAAAGTATATTATATATATATATATAAGGAGAGAAAAAGAGAAAGAGCATTTATCCAAATCAGATTCCAGTTGACTTCGCTATTTAATATTGCATGCATATATCTAATGCTGCAGTGAAAAGTCTCAGGCATCAATTTTGGTGCTTGATCTTTATAAATAGTTGTCAGTAGGAGAAAGGGAAAAAACAACGCCTATGTGTTAAATGTAGATGACATTCAATTGTATGTGTTGCTGGGTCCAGACTAGGTAGAAGCATTTGGGGAGGCTACATCAATGTCTAAAGGCTATTAAATTATGGATGGATGGGAACAAATTAAAACTGAATATCAGAAGATACAGATACTGTGGGTTCAGAGAGATAATGGTACAGTTTCTTATTCTTCTATAAATTGGGTCAGGATGATGCTTGATGTGAAGGACTGAATATGGAGTTTGAGTGTAAAAAGTTGATTCCAGATTATTCTGATTTGTCAGATCTCTTCTAGGACTGAGTTATTATTTACTATAGTTAAGAGAGATCTGATTCTTTTTTTTTAACCGAATCTCCATTGCTATAATCTTGTATGAATGTATTGTGATGAGAATACAGGGATTCTCAAACCAGTCCTCAGGGCACACCTAGCCAGTCAGGTTTTCAAGATATCCTCAATGAATATGCATTTGTTATCTCTATTATAACCTAAATTTACAAAACAATTTTCAACCACTACTAATATATCAAAACTATACCTTTATTAACATTAAACACAAATTCTAAAATTGGTAATGGAGATTCAACACTCCCACCGAAGCAGGATAATTATCAACTATGACATACAACAGTACTTTCCAAGTCACATCTTCCAGAATTCTGCATGTTATATATATAGTCTTAAACTTATCTTATTTTCAATCCCGAAAAGATGTTGTAATGTTCTTCCATAAATCAAAGTCAGATATACTGTTCGTTGATAAAAAGACCAACATTCACCAGTCAAAACAATTCCAATATCCTTAGGAGAAGTCAGTCTCATCAGACGCAATCTGCTCCTCTCCAAATCAATTCTTCTATTGGATTCCTCTCACAGCGGTGTTGTAATCTCACATTATCCACACAATCCACGGATCTCAACACAGGCCGTGTTTCATGATTACTTCTTCAGGAGATCCTACATATACACATACAATATTACTAAACCCTATAACCAACATCAAAATCATTTTATCCACTAATACTTAAATTTCTTACCAGCCACATTTAAGCGCTAGGCTCAAAAACAGGAAATCCCATTCTGATGACGTGCATCGTCATACTGGATTGAACAATCCAACTTTATGTGCAGCTCCTACTCTTATACAGACATTAATAATGCCCAATCAACCTCTTTATTGAGGCCATATGGGTGAACAGTTCTCCATTTAAAGATAAATCGCTGCTCCCTGCGAATAAGCTCTCTTTCTACATTGCCATAACTATCTTGCAAGCAATTAATGATAACGAACCTCAAGTCATTTACCGAATGATTATGTTGAAGCCAGTGACCAACTAACGGAGTATCTATTTTATGTAATCTGATATTACTCAAGTGCTGAGCTATACGTAATTTGATTTTCCTCGTGGTTTCACCTATATACCATAGTTGACAAGGACAGCATATAGCATAAACCACATTATAAGTGTTACAGTCTGTATGAGCCCGCAACTCAAAATATTTATTTAAGGAATGTACCCAGACTCGAGTAGTGCATAAGGCATACTTACAATATACACATGATATTACAGCTTGTATGCCCCCCCGTTTCTTGATGACTCTTCCTTCGATCCAATTTTTTCTTGGACAAAATCTCACCTAAATTCTTTTCTCTGTTACAAGCAAATCTGGGTTTAATTTGTAAACTATGATGAAGAGATAACACAGACCAATGTTTAAGAATAATATCTTGTATCTCTCGTGTTTGCTTGTAAAAAGGAAGGATACAATTAACCTGGGAGGTAAACTCATTCACGGAGGGTACCTCACTATTCAACCAGCATCTCTGAGCATATTTTGCTCTTTTATGAGCAGATTTTATCGCATATTGTGGATAACCCCGTTTTTGAAATCTCTCAGACATGAACATCGCCTGTTGATTGAAATCCACAGGACTAGAACAAAGACGTTTGATTCTCAAAAACTGTCCTATCGGAATGCTCTCTTTTAACTTCCTAGGGTGATGGCTATTAAAATGCAAAATCGCATTTTTATCTGTAGCTTTTCTAAACATTCCTGTGGTGAATTGACCATCCACCAATTGTATATCTATGTCCAAAAACTGCACTTTCATCCCTGTGGATTGTACCACGAAGCGAATATTGGTGTCACATCCATTTAAGTATTCCACAAACGCCTGTAACTCATTGTCCTTTCCTGACCATATGATAAAAATATCGTCAATGTACCTCTTCCAAGTGACCAAATGAGATCTATTATATGTAGAGGTATAGACATATGTAGATTCAAACCAGGCCATATATAAACATGCGACCACCGGGGCAACCGTAGCCCCCATGGCAACTCCTTTTATTTGTAAAAAGAATTGATCCATAAAACGAAAATAATTTTTTCCTATCACAAACGTAGCCATCTGTAATAGAAGCTGAATCTTAGAGTGAGAAAGATCTTGCTGCTCTAATGCCCGTTTTATGACTCGTAAACATGCTTCCTGTGGAATACTTGTATAAAGGGATGTAACATCCAACGTTATCATGATAATATGCTGATTTTGAGGAAATTGTAATGTATTCAAAAACTGTAACATATCAGTCGAATCTTTAATGTATGATTGTATCTGTATCATTTGAGAATGCAAATAAAACTCCAGAAATTGAGACAAAGGTTCGAAGAGAGACCCTACACATGATACAATGGGTCTCCCCGGTGGTTTTATAACTGATTTATGAATTTTCGGTAAAAAGTAAATATTCGGCACATTAGGTTTTCTACGTAGTAGATATTTATGTTCTTTCATCGTGATAACTTTATGGTCTCTAGCCATTTCTAACATAGTCACTACTTGTTGTATATATTCTTCCGTGGGATCCCCAGTTAGCAATTTATAAGAAGTTTCATCTAACAACTGAGATAATGCCTCCTTTATATACTGACTAACATCTTGCACAACAACTGCACCCCCTTTATCTGCTCTAGTTATAATTATAGACTCATCTTGTTTTAAATTATGTAATGCTGTTTTCTGTAATTTAGTGAGATTGTGACGAACTGGGGTGTAGTGTTTTTCTAAATTCTCTACATCACGCATAACTAATTTTTGAAAAGTATCCACGGCTGGATCCACTACTCCAGGTGGCGACCATGAAGAAGCTGGTTTATACTTATCCAAAAACGAAACCGAATTATCTTCAGTCTGTAATACTTTATTGGTGTCATTCTCAGTTCTATTATCAAAAAAAGCTCGAAGTTTTAATTTACGAAAAAATTTTTGCAAGTGGAATCTTATTTCAAAAGCATCATAGAAAGCAGTGGGAACAAATGATAAACCCATGGATAAAACTGATATATCCATCGCTGATAAATCTCTAGAGGAGATGTTCACCACTAAATTTAATTCTTCCGTCCTCTTCGACTCCGAGTCATTAAAGGGACTGTGGGTGCTACAACATTCTCAGTTCGATTCCCCAATCTAGTATCCAAGGAGCTTTCTAAACTCTGATTCCCCTTACTAATTTCTTCACTGGATGACTCACTGGATGTATTCAAAAATGTTATCTTTTTGTTTCTCTTATTCCTACGTGATTTACGTGAATGATCCATCCAGGGGTATACATAACCCTTTGTATAATCTCCCTCATCTCGTTTGTATTTTTTAATCTTTTGCTGTCTAATTTCTATCTGATATTTTTCCATAATCAATAGATGTTCCTTATATTGTTTCTCAAAAACCTCAAAAGTAAGCAATCCTTTCATTTCTTCTAATTTATTGTCTAAATCAGCCTTTGAGTCATTAATTAATCTGTGTAGTTTATCTACTGTTAACAGCATTAAATCCAACGAGCAACGTGAAATCAGCTCGTTCCACTTAACCACATATTCAGAGTCATCAAGAAATCGAGGTTCCTTAATTAACCTAAGACCTCGAGGCACCCTCTGTGCATGACAATACTCTACTAGAGTGAAGGCATGTAGTTCTGTACGAACCACATACTTATGTAGTTTCAAAATATCCGACCAATCAACCTCAGCTGATCGGTTCACAAATAGCCTACCCCCAGCCATTAGATCTTTTATTCTATCAGTGGAGAGTCCTGTTTTTGTATCCCAGCCTATTGTCGCCATCATAGACCTAACTTTAACAATGTTAACTAGCACTTCTGGTCTTAAATCTTTATTTATCAGTTAATTAAATTTGTTATCTCTATTATAACCTAAATTTACAAAACAATTTTCAACCACTACTAATATATCAAAACTATACCTTTATTAACATTAAACACAAATTCTAAAATTGGTAATGGAGATTCAACACTCCCACCGAAGCAGGATAATTATCAACTATGACATACAACAGTACTTTCCAAGTCACATCTTCCAGAATTCTGCATGTTATATATATAGTCTTAAACTTATCTTATTTTCAATCCCGAAAAGATGTTGTAATGTTCTTCCATAAATCAAAGTCAGATATACTGTTCGTTGATAAAAAGACCAACATTCACCAGTCAAAACAATTCCAATATCCTTAGGAGAAGTCAGTCTCATCAGACGCAATCTGCTCCTCTCCAAATCAATTCTTCTATTGGATTCCTCTCACAGCGGTGTTGTAATCTCACATTATCCACACAATCCACGGATCTCAACACAGGCCGTGTTTCATGATTACTACTTCATATATTAGTAGTGGTTGAAAATTGTTTTGTAAATTTAGGTTATAATAGAGATAACAAATTTAATTAACTGATAAATAAAGATTTAAGACCAGAAGTGCTAGTTAACAATGAATATGCATGAGATAAATTTGCATACAATTGAGGTAGTGCATTTAAATCGGTCTCATGCATGTTGATTGTGGATATCATGAAAACCTGACTGGCTAGATGTGTTCCTAGGACTGACTGGGTTGAGAACCTCTGCTCTAATGCCTTATATTTGGGGTTTAGCTTTAAGAGGTACAAAGCTTTGTAGGGAATTCAAATTGTGTAAAAATACAACCAAACAAAACAAGAGAAATGGGGGTCACAAAATATCAAAAACAAATACATACATTTTACTCTATCATCTAAGTGCATATTCCTGCTCTCTAAAATTTATATAGGTATAGATATGGCTCTGTGCTAAGGTTGAGGTAGCAGAGCCATATCAAAGCATGTGGGTCTAAATCCTTGAGTCAGCGGTTTTCAGCCGCGAAACACTACTTATTGTCTGGAGGACCTGGCTTGAAGACAATAGAGAGAGTGGACCACAACATAAAGAAAAGCAGGTTTAGCTGATATAATTTTTTTGTATAATGTTCATGAAGCTTACAAATTTGAAAAATTGAATGTGAAAGTGAACTCAAGGGGACTAGAATGCAGTAGACTGAATGGTAGACCCATAGGAGGTTTTTTTATGCCGATGATTGGAGTAGGCAAGCACAGTTGTAACTGTGAGTGTCTTTTCCTCTTGTGATATCTATATTTTTATAGACCAAGTGCTCTGTTTACTAAGCCATGCTATAAGGCACACTAGCATTTTTAGTGTGTGCTAATGCTAGAGACACCCATAGGACTATATGGGTGTCTCTAGCGTTAGCACATGCCAAAAACACTAGTGTTCCTTAGTAAACAGGGCCCCAAGTGTATGCACTTAGATAATGGAGTGAAATGTATGTATTTGGAAATTCAGATTGTTGCATGCATGATCTGAGAATCATGTTAAACCTATTTTGAAATCCCTTCTCTTGTTAACCGTCATAAATATATTAAATGTAAGGTTTAATATTGTCTTTTAAATTGTATACTGTATGCCCTACCTGTTTACCTATTTGGTCTTTTTGTCCTTAGGGTAGAAAGATTCTAATAGTTCCTTAAAACCAGTCATGATACAAGTGGCTTACAACTGTACATTCTCCTATATCATTTAAAATTAGAAGGGCATTTTCAAAATGACATCTAAATCTGACTTTGGACATTTTGCTGAAAACGTCCAAAAATCAAGTAGTGAAAATGACAATTTTCAAACCAGAAAAATGTGTATCTTTTTTCTTTGAAAATGACCATTCCCTAGATAATGTTGTGTTTAGTACATCTATCTTTTGGACCATTTAAAAAACAAAAATCCAAGTGCAAAATGCACAAAATCAAGCCTTTGGGATGTAGGAGGAGCCAGCTTTCCTAGCAGATTGGCCACACAGACATCCCAGCAGAGCAGTGGGGCACCCTAGGGGCCACTGCAGTGGACCTCACATAAAAGGTCACAGGTACACATCTCACCATTACCCCCTTAATTGTATGGTGAGCCCTTCAAAACCCACTGTGCCCAACTATACACCACTACAATAGCCCTTATGGCTGCATGTGTCACCTATATATGGGTATAGTAGGTTTGGGTTTTTTTTTTTGGGGGGGGGCTGATATTGGCCTGGGTTGCCTTCTCTACAGTGCACTGCACTGACCACTAGGCTATTTCAGGAACCTGCTTGCTGTACTAATAGGACTGGCCATAATATCTGAACCTGTTGTAGAGGCTGGTATGTACTGTTTCATTTCCATCTTTGCGAGGTGGGAGGGGGTCAGTGACCACTGAAGGAGTGGTCATCAGGTCATTTAGGACACTTTTTTGTGGCTTATTCATTAATAAAACAGGTCTAGGTCAAAACATCCATCTTATAGCCCTGGATGTTTTTGTTTTGTTCCATTATGGCAGAAAAATGTCCAAGTGTTAGATGTCAAAATCACAACTTGGACGTTGCTTTCAAAAATTCCCCTCTATGGGTGCTCCATTGGAACCCACCCTAGGCGGTTTCTATAATGCAAGATAAATGTTCTATAAAATTTTTTTTTTAAATGTGAGAGGTCCAATTTTAGCGATTTTGATTCATATGCTAAACCCTTGACAGGAGCCAAAATATTTCCCTACCTCACCCTCAACCTGACCCCCCAATCCCTCAATAGTAAAACATAAAATATCATGGTGGTCTAATGGCCCCCCTTCCCCCCAGAGACCCTGTTTTATCAGAAAAAATCCCTAGTTTCCAGCAGCACTCCCCAAGCCCCCCTAAAGCCCCCCCCCCACGAGACCCCTAGACCCATACCTCAAAAGAGGCAGAAGCGATGCTCACTTGCTCCTGCCTCTAGCGCCACTATCTTCAAAGTGATGGCACCCTGCCCTGCATGGTGTGTCCTGAGATGCACTGTGGTGGGGCCACTCTACCATATAAAGATGCACAACACAGAGCAGTGCACCAGCATTTTAAAGATAGCAGCACCATAGGCAAGAGCAAGTGAGCATCACGCCTGCCTCTTTTGAGGTATGGATCTGGTGGGCTCGGGGGTGGGGGTGGCTTAGGGAAGGGTTAAGGGGTACCACTAGACATCAGGGATTTTTCTTTAAAAAGGAGGGCAGGAAGGGAGGGGGCTATCAGACCACACTACTAAATATATTTTCAGATGAAGGAGAGGGGGCCACTAGACTACCAGGGGGGTCCCGCCTGGTTGGGTTGGGGGGAAGGTGGCAAAAGAAACCCTTCCGGAGTGGAGGAGTAGCCTAATGGTTAGTGCAGTGGACTTTGATATAAACCGCTTTGAATGTAACATAGTACATGACGGCAGAAAAAGACCTGCACGGTCTATCTAGTCTGCCCAACAGTTTAAACTCATATGTGCTACTTTATGTGTATACCTGACCTTGATTTATTTCTGCCATTTTCAGGGCACAGACCGTAGAAGTCTGCCCAGAACAAGGCCCACCTCCCAACCATCAGCCCTGCCTCCCCCCCACCGGCTCTGCCACCCAATCTCAGCTAAGCTTCTGAGGATCCATTCCTTCCGAACAGGATTTCTTTACGTTTATCCCACGCATTTTTGAATTCCGTTACCGTTTTCATCTCCACCACCTCCCGTGGTAGGGCATTCCAAGCATCCACCACTCTCTCCGTGAAAAAATACTTCCTGACATTTGGCCCCCCTTCAATCTCATTTCGTGTCCTCTCGTTTTACCGCCTTCCCATCTCCGGAAAAGGTTCATTTGCGGATTTATATCTTTCAAATATTCCTCTACTCCCCTCCTCTTCTCTGCCCTTCTCTTGCGCCCTATGGAATGCCCGCTCTATCTGTAACAAACTCCCCTATATCCAGGACCTCTTTATCTTGCGTCACCTCCATCTGCTCGCCATAACAGAAACCTGGCTCTGCCCTGATGGCTCAGCTTCAGTCGCAGCCCTCTGTCATGGTGGTTATCTTCTTTTCACATACTCCTCGCCCTGCTGGTCGTGGGGGCGGTGTTGGACTACTTCTCTCTCCCTCCTCCAGATTTCAACCCCTTCTTCCACCTCAATCTCACTGTTTTTCCTCCTTTGAAGTCCACTCTATCCGCCTTTTCTCTCCTCTGCCTCTTCGGATAGCGGTCATTTATCGTCCCCCTGATAAGTCCCTTTCATCCTTTCTCAGTGACTTTGATGCCTGGCTTGCCTTCTTCCATGATCCTTCCTCCCCCTCTCTCATCCTTGGTGACTTTAATATTCCTGCTAATGATCCTTCCAACTCTTATATTTCCAAGTTACTCGCTTTAACATTCTCCTTTAATCTCCAACTATGCTCCACCTCCCCCACTCATCAAAATGGTCACTGTCTTGATCTCATCTTCTCCTCCAACTGTTCACCCTCTAGTTTCCTTGCCTCTGATCTTCCCCTCTCTGATCACCATCTTATAACTTTCACACTTAAATCTCCTCCCTCCCAGTCCCATCCTATCTTATCTAATTTATCTAAGAATCTTCACGATATTGACCCTTCATCTCTATCCTCCCATGTTTCAAACCTCCTGTCTACTGTGGCACCATCCACATCTGTCAATGAGGCTGTTTCTTCTTACAACAATACTCTATCCTCTGCCTTAGGCACTCTTGCACCTTTGATGACCCGCCCTACAAGGCGTACAAAACCCCAACCTTGGCTGACTTCTAATATCCGCTACCTACGTTTCTGTACCCGCTCCGCCGAACGCCTCTGGCGGAAATCTCGGGCCCTTGCTGATTTCTTACACTTTAAGTTCATGCTGACCTCCTTCCAATCTGCTCTTTTATGCGCCAAACAGGATTATTATATCCATCTGACCAACTCTCTTGGCTCTAACCCTTGACTTCTTTTCACCACATTGAACTCTCTCCTCAAGGTGCCCCTCCCCCAACTCCCCCTTCATTATCTCCTCAGACCCTTCCTGAATTCTTTCACGACAAGGTTCAAAAGATAAACCTTGAATTCTCTACCTCGCCACCTCTCCCTCCACTAGTCCGTTCCCCTCTCTCTCCTTCCCCTCATTCCTTTTCCTCCTTTCCTGAAGTTACTATAGAGGAAACTACACTTCTCCTTTCTTCCTCAAAATGTACCACCTGTTCCTCTGATCCCATTCCCACCCACCTTCTTAATGCCATCTCACCTGCTCTTATTCCTTTTATCTGTCACATTCTCAACCTCTCACTTTCCACTGCAACTGTCCCTACTGCCTTTAAACATGCTGTGGTCACACCTCTCCTTAAGAAGCCTTCACTTGACCCTACTTGTCCCTCTAATTACCGACCCATCTCCCTCCTCCCTTTTCTCTCCAAATTACTTGAGCGTGCTGTTCACCACCGCTGCCTTGATTTTCTCTCCTCACATGCTATTCTTGACCCACTACAATTTGGTTTTCACCCTCTCCACTCAACCGAAACTGCACTTACTAAAGTCTCCAATGACCTATTACTGGCTAAATCCAGAGGTCTCTATTCCATCCTCATTCTTCTTAATCTTTCCGCTGCTTTTGACACTGTTGATCACAGCATACTCCTCGATACCCTGTCCTCACTTGGATTCCAGGGCTCTGTCCTTTCCTGGTTCTTTTCCTACCTCTCCCTCCGCACCTTCAGTGTTCACTCTGGTGGATCCTCTTCTACTTCTATCCCTCTGCCTGTCGGCGTACCTCATGGTTCTGTTCTTGGTCCCCTCCTCTTTTCTATCTACACTTTTTCACCTCAGAAAGGCGGTATATCAAGTCCCATTGTTATGGAATATGCTTAGACAGCTGTGCTTATAAATTCTAATTAATGCCAATTAGTGTCAATAATTGTTTAAATGGCAATTAGCACTGATTGGCTTGTTAACTATTTAAATTTTGCGCAAATCTAGAATGTGATCGGATTCTTTGCATGCAACTTAATTCATGCTAAATAGAATATGGGGTATGTGTTGTTTTATTCTGTTGAGATTGTATTATTGTGTATGTACCTTTGTAACTGACTTAGTCGTAGGTGTGCTAGAAATAGCATAAATAATTACATTAAATAAGTAGTGAATCATCTAAAATAAATTGGTACATTGTTTCTCAAGGTCTTGTAAATCAGAGTAACTTGATCCACCAACATTTGGACAACCAATATAATGCTTGCAGCTTGAAAGTAATATTATTGTGGAGACAGTAACCTGTGAAGTAGGTGGGGAGCAGTATTTTTTATAAACTGCAAAGCTCTCATGGAAGAAGATGGCAAACCAAAGTATAACACGTTATAGTAATTGAAACGGTGAGCAGAGCTTTCAACACGCTCCAGAAATCACCAGGGCATAGAAATGATTTTAGCCTAGTGCTAGGGCTGGCCTGCAAAGCATTATAAATTGTTTTTAGAGATAAACTGAAACTTGAAAATGGTGGTCAGTCTTTTATGGAACTGCCTAGTGAGCTGGTTTGTATTGGAAGAACCTTAGACTAGTCCAGGTTTTTTTTTCTTCCTACCTCAACCTAATGCCCTAATAATTAGAATGGAAATAACTCAATGCATTTTCAAGCAATTATAAAAATTGCTAATGACTTAAGGCCCTTGTACTAAGGTGTGCTGAGAAATGGGCATAGCTTGTCTTTATGTGGGCCACACACTAAGCCATCAAAAATTACTTTTGCTTTTTCGTTTTATTTCTCGTTGTGTGCTAATGTTAGTATTATTATCTATTATTTATTTATTATTTATTTTAGGCCATTTATACCCCGCCTTTTGCCACAGTGTTGCAGCCCCAAAGCGGCTTACAATGAACTAATAAATAAAATTAAATCAAAGACAATGGAAATGGGAAATTAGTGTGCAACCATTAAAAAAAATACACCCATCTCCTGTTTAGGAGGTGTTAAGGAATCTTGCATTATGACCGTGCTAACCAGTTAGCATAGTGGTGAATCCATGCACTAGCTGGTTAACGCATCCACCCATTCACTGTCCCTGACATGTCCCCTCCACAAAAAAACAAACAAACACAACATGCTTAGCACAAACAGATGGCAAAACTAATGTGGAATACTTTAGCATGTTCCATGTTAGGCCATTTTTCTTGTATTAGGAACACAGGGGAGATTCTATATATGGCACCTATAAAAATTGGTGCTGAAATCAGCGCTGACTAAGCATATTCTCTAATTGGTGCCTAGATTTAGGCGCTGATTATAGAATAAGCTTAGTTGATATCTCAGCACCTAAAATTACGTGAATCCATTTACACCAAGGAAAACGTGGCATAAATCCCGGCACTGGGCCATATTCTATAGCTACATGCATAAATTTCAGAATGCCCACAAAATGCCCATTTCCCTACCCATAGCCATGCCCCTTTTGCCTGCACGTGTTACAAGTTGGGCACACTTCATTACAGAATACCCTTAGCGAGTTGTGCGTGTAAATTCTAATCAGTGCCAATTAGTGTTCATTTTTGCTTGTTAACTGCTTGTTAACACCGCTCATTAGCTTGTTAATTGTGTGCATTTTTATAGAATCCGCTTGGATTTTGATGCGGATCTTTAGGCGTGCTATATAGAATCCAGGGGACAGTGCCTGATGAAGCTTACTAAAAGCGCCTCTTTTCCTGAAGCTAGATCATTTGATAGCTCTACCACTGGTAGACTGAAGTAGCAATAGAGTCACATGATTGTGTGAAAAAGTCCTTGCTCCCACCTCTGGTATAAAAATGCATAACCCTGAAATGTCTGTTTTAGGGCAGTGTTTCTCAAGTCCAGTCCTGGAGTACCCCTTGTCAGTCAGGTTTTCAGGATATCCACAATGAATAGATTGTGAGCCCTCCTGGGACAAAGAATATCCAGTGTACCTGAATGTAACTCACCTTGAACTACTACTGGAAAAGGTGTGAGCAAAATCTAAATAAATAAATATGCATGAACTGCATACACTACCTCCATACTGGATACTCTGCTAGATGGAACATTGTTTTGACCCAGTATGGCTATTCTTATGTTCTTATATAAATACCCTAATTCCCCAATCAGAGCATCCCTCCCCCCCAAATCAAGGCAGTTGACTCCCCAACTCAATCACCAACTCTCCAAACAAAGCAGCTGAACCCCCTCAGTGCAAACCCTGCCTATGTCAGAAAAAGCTGTTGCCTTGTCACTTAAAACCTGCCTTCCATACCTTACCTTCCCTCCACCCTTCGACTCTCTCCAGGATCTACCCAAGGGTTTTTCTTCCATAAATGTTTTCGTTAGCGACAGCAGTCCCTTTCTGTTTCCACCTAGATCGGCGCCACCTCCAAAATAGCACCTGCCACCTAGCAGTAGTCTCAGGGTACTTCTGTAGGGATAATCCTTTCATATATGTCAAGTATATTTATGGAGCAACAGAATATCAGGTGGGTCAGAACAAGGAAGGTAGAGCATGGTGGGTGGTATTTAAATGCTAGGGTGAGGCTTTTCTGGAGGTTGGTAGGGTTTGAACTGGGGGAGGTGCGTTGCCTTAATATGGGGGGTTGGGTTTGAGTTGAGGGGGGTCAGCTGCCTTGATTGGGGGGGTAAGGATATTTAACAGGAGGGGTTGGTTGTGTCAGGGGTTGGGGGGAGAGGAGTCAGACTTGGGGGCAGAGAATTGGGAGGCCTGGGAATGCGCTGCACTGTCACAGTACTTGGCAGCTGTGCTACCAGGCTGTCAGTAGTGCAGCTACACTCTGCAGGTGGTGGTATATTGGGCTGTGTTATCAGCAGTCATGACAACTAGAGCATGGCACTGGCCCGTGAGCTAGCTATCACAGCTAACCACACCTTCACCAGCCCATGTTCACTTCCAGATCCTACCTACCCCCACATTAAGCACCTTATATGGGATTTTTACCACAGTGGCTGCCCCTTTTAATGGAAGAGATGATACTACTGACTTGTACACGGTAAACCCAGCATTAGCTGGTTAATGCAGCTTATTAAAAGGGCCCCTTAATGTTATTGCTGTACTATTTTGACTTTAATATGACAACAACACACTTCTGTATCTTAATTATATACTTGGTAATGTACGTAATTTTAGGTGCATCAGTTTTTCAGTAGTAGATTGAAGCAGTCAGTAGTATTCATAAGTCAACAGTTCTTCTTCTGTATGTGCTTTTAAATAGAGAGGTGTTAGACCAGCACAAGGCATCTTCTGTTCAGTATCTACCTCAAGCCACTAGCTGAGCTGATTCAGTCAATGGACACTCAGTTCTACATCTATGCGGATAACGTGCAGCTACTCATACCCATTGAACCTGACTTACCCACAGCCCTGAATAAACTGTCTAACATCAATTCAAGAATGGGCTAAACACAACAAACGTTTCCTGAACCCAAGTAAAACCAAGCTTCTCTGGGTCCCTAACACAACTTGCTAGTCTCACTCATACAGACAAGGAGTGACACGGGCTGCACATACTGCAGCCAGACATGTTTATCCACTCCTACCCTAGCTGAGATAATATTACATCATCTCTGACCTCACGCGCAACTTTCTTTAAATTAATCACCTTACTGTCTAACTCTTCTTACTCTCTTACCTATCTATATGTTCCATCTTTGCTTTACTCTTCTGTATCAATTAAAATGTTCTATTACGTATTGTGTTGACATTGTAGTAGTATATTATCCTGCTTATAATCGAAAGAGAAAAATGCCTATATTGCGACCCAAATCGGGAGATGGGCGTCTTTCTCCCGTGGGCGCCCAAATCGGTATAATCAAAAGCCGATTTTGGGCGTTTCCAACTGCAATCCGTCGCGGAAACGGGTAAAGTTGATGGGGGCGTGTCGGAGGCGTGGTGAAGGCAGAACTGGGGCATGGTTATCGGCCAAGGAGAGATGGGCATCTTTAGCTGATAATCGAAAAAAAGGCGTTTTTACCGCAATTTTGGGTCACTTTTTGTGGACCCTTTTTTTTCACGAACAAGTCCCAAAAAAGTGCCCCAACTGACCATATGACCACTGGAGGGAATTGGGGATCGCCTCCCCGGACTCCCTCAGTGGTCACTAACCCCCTCCCACCAAAAAAAAACCCACTTTAAAAACTTTTTTTCCAGCCTCTATGCCAGCCTCAAATGCCGTACCCACCTCCATGACAGCAGAATGTGTTCTATCCTGTGACAGCCTTTCCCTGGTTCTGATGTGGCTCTCGGGTGAGTGTGACACCTTTTCTGTTATGCGCACTGCAGAGTCACATCAGCAATGCATTGTGGTGGGTGTAGGGTAGTGGGCTCCGTGATTCCACTAGCTTGTGGCAAATGCTCACGATGTTGGTAGTTGGTAGGCTCTACTCCCATGGTGCTTTTCCCCCTGCTTACTGGGTCAGAGTGTGCCCTGTTTTGTTTCCGGTAGTCCATGAGGTAGTGGCCATTTTTGTAAGCCAGTTTTAGATCCCTTTCACGTGTTAGCCACATTACAGAACTTAGTTCTTCCCTTGAATGTTGCTGAAAGAGGGCATTGTACAGCATTCTGCCAGCTCTGACCTACTGCTCATCTCAGTACCAGGGAGACTCGTTGCCAGTGGGGCACAACCTCTGATCTGCAGTTAACTGTGAGTAAGCGTGCTTATTCCAATAGAGGACGTTTTCGGAGAGATTAGTCTTCAGGTGTCAACTGGTGTGCCAATGTTATATAGCAGCAACAAGTCCTAGAGGCCTGCATGTATGCAGGTCCCTGGAGCACTTTACTGGGTACCGCAGTGCATTTCAGCCAGGTGGACCCAGGCCCATCCCCCTCTACCTGTAACACTTGTGCTGGTAAATGGGAGGTCTCCAAAACCCACTGTACCCACATGTAGGTGCCCCCTTCACCCCTAAGAGCTATGGTAGTGTTGTACATTTGTGGGTAGTGTGTTTTGGGGGAGGGGGTTGGGTGCTCAGCACCCGTGGTAAGGGAGCTATGCATGTGGAGCATTGTCTGAAGTCCACCGCACTGACCTCTAGGGTGTCCAGTTGGTGTCCTGGCATGTCAGGGGGGCGAGTGTACTACGAATCGTGGCCCCTCCCATGACCAAATGGCTTGGATTAGGACATTTTTGAGCTGGGCGTTTTTAGTTTCCATGATCGCTAAAAAAAAAGAATGCCCAACTGGAAAAACATTTTTTCGAAAATACGGTCTGTGTCGCCTCTTCACGTACCCGTTTTCGGACATAGACACCCATGGAGATAGGCATTCGCATTCGATTATGCCCCTCCACGTCATACTTTTTATTGTTAATTGAATATTTTTACTGCTGTAATTGCCTGTTGCTCATGTTTGATCTATTCTTACTGTACACCGCCTTGAGTGAATTCCTTCAAAAAGGCAGTAAATAAATCCTAATTAATAAATAAATAATAAATCTAACATTTATTTGTTCCTGGATGTGGGAATTTGGCAGATAAGGAATATTTTTGGCATGTGTTGCCTATTAGAGAAACTCTTACAGGAATTTGAGTAGTAGAGAAAGCTAGTGGACGTTTAGTACTTCTTTTCTCGGGAAAATTTTTGTCATTAATTAAATGCCAGTGTAGATAAGGACCAACATTCCATGATACAACTTTTCATTACTTGTAGCCTGATGATGATTTTTTATATGTTATCACCAGTTGTTCTAGTGCACATTTATTTCACAGTTCTGCTAAATCTCTTGTGATGCATGGAAATTGCCTGTTCAAAATCGTACCAGTATGTTAGTTGCCACCATGCTGTTTCTGCTGTAGAATGTGACCCAGCTGGAACTACATCCACTGAGCAGTTAGAAGATTATTGGAGCTGGATTCTGCTGCTAAGTGCAGTGTAGTTTACTCCACCAGTTCAACTAAATTGACATTAATTTCATTAAATGGTGCCATTTAACAATTCCTCCAATTGTGAGTGATTTTTGTCTGAAATGGTTCTGAAAAAATTTCAGTTGCCATTTCTGCAGTAAACTATTATTAAAAAAAAAAAAAAGAAAGAAAGAAAAGCAGCTTTGAAAGGCAGCAGCAGCTGAAGCTACAGATCAGGCATGTGGTTTCTGAAATGATCTGTAGAACACTGACCCAAGAAATATGTGAAACATTTTCCCTAACAGTTTTGAGGACTCATAGTTTGTGAGTGCACATCGTGTTTTGAAATGAAATTGTGTGTAGGTACCTTGAAAACACTTTAGGAGCAATTTTATAACTAGGTGCTTAGATGCAGTGCTTTGAACACTAATTCTATGATCCTTGAGGGCCACGACCCAGTCAGGTTTTCCCCAATGAATATGCATGAGATCTGTTTGCATGCACTGCCTCCATTGTATGCAGATAGATTTCATGTATATTCATTGGGGAAATCCTGAAAACCTGACCAGGTTGCAGCTCTCGAGGACTAAGGCTGCCCACCCCTGCTGTAATGGCATCTGGGTGCCAAAATGCCATTATGCAATACTAGAGTAAGTCAGCATCTATGTGTCTATATTTAGTGGTGCCCACTTATGCCATGTCAATAGCAGGCAAAACTTCATATAACTAAATGCAGCACCTTACGTTCGTAAATATTGGTCCCACCTGTGTCCCACTCCTGCCCCTGTTCCTCCCCTTTGAATGCTTCCTTGCATTTACTTGCTAAGCAAGCTGCGTTCATCATTATCGAATAGCTCTGAGCACGCACCTAGCACTTGTGTACAAATGTACACTTATCTACATAATTGCACGCACAAGTGGAGCTTAAATTTAGGTGCCAAGTTATAGAACTAGGAGGATTGTGCTAAAAATTCAAGTGACGTGTTTCTCTGTGATGCCATCCTTGCTGAAATCAGAGCAGGAGAGGAACTTGTGCTGATGGAACAGCTCTGTTGATGGCTCTGTGATAGTTCCTTGTAATTTTCAGCCCTGTGTTTTTCTTCAGTCCTGCGCTTTTCTTCAGGGGAAGCCAGTTTTCCTTGCTGCTCCACTATGAAAAACTATTTTATTCCTAATGCATTTCTTCAGCTTACAAAATTATTTCATTTTCTACATAAATACTTCTCAGTATTTTTTATTTTGGGGCACACTTTAATGCTTGCCTGATCCCTGTGGCACACCAAACCAAATTTCATACAGTTTTCATATTTGTTAGTCATTGGCCATTGATCACATGACTCTGAAAAGCTAGAAAACATTCTTTACACTAAAATGTTCAGTAGCCTAAAGCATAATTAGACAGGTAGAGATTTAAGAGAAGAGTATATGGAACGCGGCAGGATTTAATACATAAAGAGGGGCATAATCGAACGAAAACGTCTATCTCCATGTGCGTTTATCTCCAAGAACGGGTCCGTGAAGGGGCGGACCGAACCATATTTTCGCAAAAAATAGACGTCCATGTTTTATTCGACAATTTGTGAGCTGGGCGTTTTTGTTTTTCAGCAATAATGGAAAATGAAAGCGCCCAGCTCAAAAACGAATAAATCCAAGGCATTTGTTCGTGGGAGGGGCCAGGATTCGTAGTGCACTGGTCCCCCTCACATGGCAGGACACCAACCGGGCACCCTAGGGGGCACTTTTACAAAAACAAAAAAAAGGTAAAAGAGCTCCCAGGTGCATAGCACCCTTCCCTTGTGTGTTGATCCCCCCAAATCCCCCTCAAAACCCACTGCCCACAGGTCTACACCATTATTATAGCCCTAAGGGGTGAAGGGGGGCACCTACATGTGGGTACAGTGGGTTTGGGGGGGTTGGACGACTAATAAGCATTAAGCAGCACAATTGTAACAGGTAGGGGGGATGGGCCTGGGTCCACCTGCCTGAAGTCCACTGCACCCCCTAACAACTGCTCCAGGGACGTGCATACTGCTGCCAGGGAGGTGGGTATGACATTTGATGGTGAAAATAAAAAGTTGTGAAACATCATTTTTTTGTGGTGGGAGGGGGTTAGTGACCACTGGGGGAGTCAGGGGAGGTCATCCCCGATTCCCTCCAATGGTCATCTGGTCATTTAGAGCACATTTTTGGGACCTGTTCGTGTGAAAAAAGGGTCCAACAAAAGTGTCCTAAATGTTCGCTAAAAAAGCCTTTATTTTTTCGATTATCGCCCTAATGCATACATCTCTCCTCAGCCGATAACCACGCCCCAGTTCCACCTTCGCCACACCTCTGACACGCTCCATCAACTTTGTCCGCATCCGCGACGGAGTGCAGTTGAAAACGTCCAAAATCGGCTTTCGATTATACCGATTTATTCGTTTTTGTGAGATAAATGTCTATCTCCCGATTTGGGTCGAAATCTAGGCGTTTTTCTCTTTCGATTATAAGGTGGAAAACAATAAAACAAAACCATCTCTCTCTCTCTCTCTCTCTCTACCCCGATTCATTTTAAATTTACTACTTTGTAGCTTAATCGCATGTCCCCTAGTCCTAGTATTTTTGGAAAGAATAAACAAACGATTCACGTCTACCCATTCCACTCCACTCATTATTTTATAGACCTCTATCATGTCTCTCCTCAGCTGTCTTTTCTCCAAGCTGAAGAGCTCTAACCGCTTCAGCCTTTCCTCATAGGGAAGTCGTCCCATCCCCTTTATAATTTTTGTCACCCTTCTCTGTACCTTTTGTAATTCCGCTATATCTTTTTTGAGATACGGTGACCAGAATTGAACACAATATTCGAGGTGCGGTCGCACGATGGACTGATAAAAGGTAGTTTCTGGGGTTGGAGGGTGGGGGATTGGGTATGATGACATTTTTCTGGGGTTGGGGGATAGGGAATTTGGGAGATCGGGGAGATCAGCTAGACTACCAGGGGTTTTTGGATGGAGGAGGGGAGGTAACCCTGAGGGAGGCAGCTCATGCACTGGCCAGAAGGGAGATATTTTTTTTTTTGCTCTTCAGCAGCAAACTGGTGCATACTTCTGCCACCATGTGTGCTGTTTTTCCTGGCAGCGTACACTTTTTAACCCACCAGTAATTTGTGTACCATTAGTTTACTGCATTGAGGAGGAAAAATTCTATGTTCTGCTTGCAATTGAACCATACAGGAAGACATCAGCGCACAGTTCTAATGCAAGCTTTCTACAGCCTAGCCCTTAAACATTTTGGCAGTGGCATCTGCCGCGGTAGGAATGACTGGGAATTGTCTCTGCCACCTAGAAACTGCTAGGGATCCTCCCAAGGTATATGTCAGGGGGTGCAATGGGTGGGAAAATGAAAGTAGGCCAGTAGGAGGCACTCTTTATATTGATAAGAATCTGGAGGTGGGGCACAAAATGTTTTAACATGGATTGGTTGGAATTTTTTTATCCTTCGTCAACCCCTTTAACTTGCTACCTGAGAGTATTAAGTCGCATGTTTGCAGGCTGATGCTCCTGAGGGAAGTTAACAACACCTCAACGGGTGTTTAGTTTTAATGAATAATTTAGCTTGTGAAGTTTTATCAATCCTTGCCCTCTCATATTCCCATCACCTTACCCATAACCTACCTCACCTACTTTCCTCCTCCTTCCCTCTCCATCCTTACATATTCATCCTTTCTTCCCTCATCTCTGAGATCTCCTCTCTCTTCCGTCATTGTTACTATGTTACTATGTTCCTGTTTTGCTGATCATTCCCTTATGTTCCCCACATCGATCCTTGAAAACACCCCTTCCAAACAAAAACATGAATGAATAAATTATGTAGAAACAGAAGAGATAAAATATATATATTTTTTATAAAATATAATGTAATATCCAAACTCTGCAGCTTTATGTAAATATACCACAGTATTAGTGCAGAACATGAACAAAAATTGCACCAAAATTTTCTAACTTAAGCAGAATCTGATCCTTGGTGACTGCAGGAATCTGGGGGCTGTAAAAGTAGGTGAAGGTGGCTAGTAAGTTGTAAATGATCTTGACACAAGAGACTGGGACTAGCTACACCCAACAACCTCAGAAGATAAATTGCAAAATGACAGTGGTGCAGTAGCATATAACAATTGAGAGAGAGCTCAGCCAGTGACATGATATCCTAACAGGACTCTGGAGAGCATTTTAAAAAATAAAAAGTTTAAAATCAGAGGTGGCTATTGGAAGGCTTAAAAATCATACTTGGCAGATTGATGGCTATGGCAATGTAGATATCAAAGCAGTACAATAGCAGTAGCATAATTTATGCAGCATGAGCACAGCTTTGAAACAGGTGGTCAGTCATTTCCAGATCTATTACAGCAGCTGGATCAACTGAAGTGCTATATGACTCAGGGTAACAAATCAGTTCATAACAAAACATAAAAACAAGCTAGCTAGCCCAGGCTACAGAAGAACATAAGTGTTGCCATACTGGGACAGACCAAACAAGCCCAGTATCCTGTTTCAAACAGTGGCCAATCCAGAGGTTCTTCACCTTGTCAGTGTGAAGTATCTGGCATTGTTATACCTATATGGCCTATTTAGTATACAGTTAATTAAATATAAAACCATATTCCATAGGCAAGAGTCTCTGGTTTTCTGTCATGTAATGACAAGGACTGCAAAAAGTGGAAGGATCACAAAGTAAATAAGATTCCCATGTCCTGTAGCCCTGCCCTCACATGAACTATTCATTTCACCAGGGCCTGCCTGTGTCTTCCCAGCTTCATAGCTTCTTGGTCTGGGCCCTTCCTGGATGTATCAATCCAGTCAAATCAGTTTGTTCCATGCTATAGTATGTGATTGGTTTCCTTGTTGCATATGCTTGCATAGAGGTCTACTTTGGGCAAATACCTCTCCAAGGGCCCTGTTTACTAAACAGCGCTAGAGGCGTGCTGGCATTTTAGCGTGTGCAAACCATGTAGATACCCAAAATATTCCTAGGGGTGTCATAGCATGCGCTAAAAGCGCTAGCACACTTTTGTAAACAGGGCCCCCTAATTTTTTAAAATATAAAAACACTGCTCCCCCCACCCCCCCGGTCCACTACCTTATATTCAGCCCGGTCCACTACCTTATATTCACTACCTAATATTCAACTTTCTATTATATGCTAACACCAGGGGTTGTATACCTCATAGCAGATCCTGGATATCTAGTGATAATTTGGCCGGTGCTTTTTATCTGGATACCAGTGATATTTAGACCAATATATGTATAACTAATTGGATAAAGTTAGGACAGTCTTTTTGCTGTCCTAACTTTGGGCTTTGGGCCCTGTTTACTAAGCCACGCTGTAGGCGTGCAAACGTTTTAGCACGTGCTAACACTAGAAACACCCATAGGAATATAATGGGTGTCTCTATTGATAGCGCACACCAAAAAAGTTAGCACGCCTGCAGCGCAGCTTGGTAAACAGGGCCCTTTATCAGGTTTTTACCAGTTAGTGAACTAAAGATTGCCACTAGCCGGGTAAATGGCAACTCCATCTAGACTTTGCTCATGGACTGTTCCATCAGTATCCAGACAATGCTGAAGTAGTCTGTCTGGATTTTCAGTGGTATTTTCTAAATAATGCCACTGCGAATCTAGGTATGGACCCAGTGAGCGGGACTTAACCAGATAGGAGCTGTTTTTTTCTCAGAGAAGTCCAATTGGATATTGATCCCAACATTTTTAATAGCACCTTGTGTGTATATCTATTGATATCATAAGCAAATAAATGCAATTAAAATGAACAGCTGCTTTATACTTGTCTTCTTACGATCATATGTTAAATTAAATATTAATTCTAATTATTAAGAAGAACTATCCACAGCACAGAGCAACCTACTTAACCCAGAGAAATTCATAAATCATGGAGTCTGAG
This sequence comes from Microcaecilia unicolor, assembly GCF_901765095.1. Lineage (NCBI taxonomy): Eukaryota > Metazoa > Chordata > Amphibia > Gymnophiona > Siphonopidae > Microcaecilia > Microcaecilia unicolor. The sequence goes on along the minus strand of NC_044032.1, from coordinate 578,162,721 downwards.
GGCTATGGAGAGCATAGGAATATATTTGTCCTCATTTGTGCATGAAGCATGAGAAATAACAGATGTAGAGCTGCTATGAATAAAGACCATGCTCCACCGATAATATAATTTTTATCTTACTTATTATGATACAGTTGAGTTTTATCATTTAATGTTCTTGATGCATTTTTAATTAATGAGATCTAATTAGAAGGCAGTCAGATTTTACTAATTTGAAAGTGGTATGTCATTTAAAGCAATGCCAACCCATGGTTGCGTACTCATGATTTATTTTAGTTTGACAGAACTTATCTTACTTGAAATAGGTGGAAAAGAATATTAATGTTTACTTATTCTGATGGACTCACTGTTAAGAGTCTTATTCCTCTGTCAGAACTTTTGGATTTGAAGTTTACGTTTAGCATTTGATTCTAACTAAAATCAATCCAGACAGACGTATGTTGTGCTTCTCGAGTAAACGTATTGAGCTGGGATTAACTGTTCTTTTGTGAGACACTGTATGACTTCTGAATTATAGCTGCACTGCTTCTGTGAACTACATGTAACTTGAATCTGTTGACCTTGTGGTGTTTGCTGATGTATGCGCCTAATGGGCTTGGATTCTACTGGAAAGATCTGGTTGTTATCCCCTCAGCCAGCTGCATTATTTCATTTCCATGTATGATAACAGAAGTATGTATGTTTCATACACTCCAAGAATTGCCTTCTGCATAAAACATTTGATCCACCTTCCTTTCAGTCTCTGTTTTTACTGACCGTTTTCATCTGTGCAGTCACAGCCTCAGGTGGAAGAAGCAATTCATTATTTTCACGCTATGAAAATGTAAGCTGCCCAAATTTACATCTTCCACCTGTTATATATAATAGCTGCATTAATACCCATTTTTAGGCACAGCCTGTAACTGTAAAGTCTTGATGGGGAATATTTAGGTTCTGCATTAGCAACATTGTTGAGAAAAAGTTTGTGAACCTGCTAGGATCGTCTTAATTATTTAAGTACAGTTTAAAAGATAACACCACTGGATAAATAACTTGGGCAAACAGGATATATTTATTTTTTCAGCAATACCGATTTAGCAAGTAGTCTGAATTAGTTCTGGATGGAATTTCTTGTTGCTGAAAACACAGAGGAACCCTTTTACTAAGCTGTGCTAATACATGGGCTTAGCGCACCCTTACAAGGGTCTTTCCCATGCACTAAGCCTGTTTCTAGTGTGGCCATATAAGAGGTAATTTTCTATTATACCTTTTTCTGACTGAGTGCTAATGTTAGCGTGAGTGTGAGGCCATTTTTAAAAAAATTACCGTCAGAACATTTACCACCTCCTGTTGAGGAGGCAGTATGGGCTCCGACATAAGTACATAAGTAATGCCACACTGGGAAAAGACCAAAGGTCCATTGAGCCCAGCATCCTGTCCACGACAGCGGCCAATCCAGGCCAAGGGCACCTGGCGAGCTTCCCAATCGTACAAACATTGTGGATATGGTAACCAGTTAGTGTGATGGTAAGGTCAGCACACTTGCTGATTAGTGCATCCATGTCCATTCTCTGCCCCTGACATGCCCCCTCCAAAAAAAAAAAAAAAAATATATATATATCACATGCTTAGCACATACAGATGGAAAAACTAATTCAGAATTCTTTAGTGCATCCTGCATTAGGCTATGGGCTTAGCACGTGGATTAGCACCTAATCAAGCTTAGTAAAAGTGGCCCAGAAAAACATAGCATAAGGTACCTTTCATTCAAACAAGATCCTAATGTGGTTTATAATTTAATACTATTTAAAACATAATAAAAATAAAAAAGGATTGTATCAGTTTCTCTGGAGCTGATGCCCCATCAGAACTCTTCTGTTATCCTCAGAGCACTAAACTAGAGGAAAGAAGAGCTTATATGTGGGCCCATTGACCAGCACTGAAAAATCTTTAGCCATTGAAGAAGCTTCAACAAAGCTTTACACAGATGTGCTTATTTGTATTTAAAACTTTAAGCACTGCTGTGCAATTGGATTAAACTGATACAACTGACCATTCCTTGCTGCCAGTTCGATGTGATTGATGCCACCGAGTCAGCAGCTTTCACACAGGTCTGATATCACAAAGGCATATTGATAGTGAAACAAATAACATCCTGACACAGCATCATTTGGAATTAATGTATCATCACACTACATTATGCAAGTTTCAGTATGAATGATTTGGAGCCTGATTTTATACTGTGGTTCTTTTATTCCTTGTTTGTGGGGAATAAGCTTAGTGAAATGGGTCTTTAGTCTTCTCAGTAAAAATAATTGAAAAGTTGACCTCACAGGGTGCCTATAACATTCTTTTCCTCAAAACGTTCTATCAATTACCAGCACTGTCCTTTCCCTTTTCAGGGCCAGCCCTATGATACCTGACACCCTATGCGAGCCCTCAACCATGTGCCCCCTTCCCCTCCCTGGGATGACTCAAGCCACCTCCCCCTCATCCCACTCATGTCCAGAATCTCCCCTTTCCTTCCTTACCCCTCTGCACTCCAGCATATCTCTCCTTCTATACTCCCTCCCCATGTTGTTCAGCATTTTCCTCCTTCCCTCCTCCTCTCATGTTGAGCATTTCCCCTTCTCTGCCCTCTCCCCATGGTATTCTGTATCTCTCTTTTCCTCTCTTCTTCATCCTCCCTCCCCTGCCCCAAGGTGTTCAGCAGCCTCCCTTCTCTTTCTTCTCGTTCTGGAGTGGCATTGTCATGGCAATCAGTTTGCTTATGGAAGATATTGTGGTTGGGGTGGGGACTTTAGCATGTGCAGATGCTCAAGGCCTGCCATATCCTGTCTCTTCCAAAACAAGAAGTTTAGAGGGGCAGGGATCTTGGCAGTCTTTGAGTATGCACGTATGCGCAAGGCTCAACTCTGATCATGATATCTTCTGTAAGCATGCTGACTGCTGTGCCATTACCACCCCTAAATTGTGTCACCCAAGGTGAAAGACTAGTCTGCCTAGTGGTCAGGCCACCCTAGACCCTTTGTTCTTTCCCAGTAGAGTATTCTGAGGGCAATTCTATAAAGGGGCGCCTATATATAAGCGCCTAGAGGGTGTCTATTTGAGTCTATTCTATAAAAGAAAGTAGGTGCCCACTTTCCTTTATAGTATGCTAGCTTAACTTGAGAAACACGCTTGTGAGCACTTATATTAGCCACATATCTGGTGTAACTGATTGTCCCTAGATTTGGGAGATAAATGCATAAGTTATTGATGTTAGAGTTTAGCCCTCCCATTCCTCACACATATGAGCACTGATCTGCATGTCATGCGCTATTGAAGATATGTATGTACTCATGGAATAGCACGTAGCTGGATTGCTATTTATACATGGATTTGTGCACATTCACTTGTAAATGACTAGAATACTTGGAGACAGGCAAATTGCTTTATAACAATAGAATTAACATGATGTAGTGTCAGAAATATGCACATTAAAACAGCACAGTAGAACAATTATATAACACTGGGTTGAGAATCTCTACATTAGAGCATTAAAAATAACTTATTTATTGGAATTTATTAACCGCATTTATGAAGAGATTCACCAGTACAATACAATGAAACATCTTAATGAGGTGGAAATTCAGATGAGACACAGATGTACAGATACTTAGAGATGAGTAGAAGAGAGATATTGGGATAAACAGATGGATGGCTAAATTGAAAGCAAATTATATGTACAGTTGAATAAGGTATATGGTACTGATTTTAGTCACAAGGAACCTGATATTCAAAGCGATTTAAGTGGGCAGGAATAGTATATAAAGTTATTAAAATGAGATGATTACCATTCAAATTTGGATGCTGAGTGATGTACAGCTGTTTCCAAGCGATGTGTAGACTGCAGCCCCTGCCTTTTGTGACAAAATTTGTATGGGAGGTCAGGAGCTGTCGTAGCAGCACAACTGTAAGCTGAAGAGGCAATTTCTGTCTGTTTATGTTGGAAGGATGCTAGAACTGGACAATGCTACTGGATAGGAGCCCAGTGGGTAAGTGAGGGCTATCTCTGCTTGTGCTGGATTCTTTCCCCATGCTCTTTCTTGTCTTTTCCTTATTCTTTCTTGCTTTCTTATGCTGTAGAGGCAGCTGAGCTGCAAGGTGAGGGGGATCGTGAAAAATTCAAAGATTGAAAAGGGGGAGGAAATTGATCCTTTTTTGCCTTTCTCTTCCCCCCTCTCCCCCACCAAAAGCTGTGGCGGCTTTGAAAGTTTGAAAAAAAAAAAAAAAGCTACACACAGCTTTCATACATGTATGAAAGCCGTGGAGGTCTGTTCTGGGAATGCACATAGCAGCCATGCTTAATGATTGGCTGTCCTATGCATGCATTGGCTCGCATGCATTTGTTTTGAGAATCGGTCACTATTTCCACCATGGTCATTTTTACCATGGTGGAAATAGCGAATAGTTCTTTCCAGGGACTTTAGTGCATCGGGCCCTGAGAATTATTTTACAACTTCTAGCACACTACAATTTTTTCAATAGAAAGAAAAAGAAGGGAGAAAACAAAGAGAAAAGGAGCAATGAGAAATAATTGAGAGATATACTTACCTGAGAGAATTCTTTGTCTTCACAGCTGAAAAATATTAAAATTGAGGAAATAATCAATTTCTTATGGTTAACACTAAGGGCTTGTTTACTAAGGTGCGCTAGCGTTTTTAGCGTACGCTAACTGTGTAGACACCCATAGGAATATTATGGGCATCTACACAGTTAGTGCACGCACTAATCATTAGTACACACTAAAAACCCTAACACGCTTCTAGCACGGCTTATTAAACAGGGCCCTAAGAGTAACTGAACATATATAGCAAGTGATAGTTTAAGGAGTGACTATCTGATACAGAAGTTTTACAAATTTGTTGATTCATAAACCACAGTAGACTGAAACTGAGATATATTCTGATTGCTTTTGTTGGAAACAGAAATTGAGTGTAAAACTTCAACTGAATTTACATTTTAGATTGGTATTTATGGTAATATTCCATCATGTTGAGTAGTTACTTTGAATTATGCACAATTTATTTAAACAAATATAAGGTTTTGGGGGTTTTTTGCTTCTACTCTTAAAATTTATGTTTAAAGAATTTTATTAGAGTCATTCGAAGCACAACAATTATGCAAGAGAACAAATTGACATTATAACATTAATTCCCCAATTTTCCAACAATTCAGATTTTTTTTTACTAAGAAGTTATATTCTTATTTAGAATAATAAAAGTATTTAAATTATCAATTGTGATTTTCATTTCAACAACTTCAGTTATAACACATCCTTATATTAATTGTAACATCTTTTCTCTCTGGGAGAATTACTTAACATTTATTAATCTTTTTTCTTTGAGGAATTGATAAGAGGGTAGATTTTTTAATGAAGTGATTCCATTTCCTATAAGAATGTTCTGTGACAGGTACCACGTTGGCCATTGTGACATATTCATGTGAACATCTGAAAAAAAGTAAGACAGAGTAAGGTTTTGGGATCAGGGACGCTTTCAGTATTGTGGGACAATCAAGAAAAGCAAATCAATTATATTGGAAGCATGTCAGATGGAAATAAATATGTTGTTACACAAATTAAGGAAAAAAATTTAAAATGTGAAAAAATGTGGAAGAGTGGTGGGTGTGTTTTATATTTCTGAAATTAATACTTTAATTGAAAGTGAACAAAATGTTTGTTTATGGATAAACAAATGAAACGTAAATTTGGACCCAATATTCAGTGGGCAGCAATCAGCATTTTGCTGACCACCACCATAGTTAAACCTGGAAAGTGCCGGGCCATGCCCATGCACTGGCATTGAATTTTCAGATTTCTGGAGACAGCTAATATATAGCCAGTTAAGTGCAATATTGAGCACTTAACCAGCTATGGGTTACCGCATAAAGATAGGATTCACTTTTATGCGGTCCTATTTGTGTGGTTAACCTGGCTGGTTAAGTGATGAATAACATAAAACAGGTAATCCCTCTAAAACATACCATTAATCATCATTAGGAAGGGAAGAGCTGAAAGCCATCTTATAATAATAAGCCTTTAATAAATGCTTTAAGTGTTTATGTTATCATTTGGCTTGCAAAAAGAAAGGTAACTCATTCCATAAAAAAGGGTTCAAATAAAAAAAGTGTACTCTTCCTAGTAGGCACTAAGTGAGCCTTATCCAATGGAGGGACACTCAACTGAAACAAAGCCTGTGAACGCAAAGAACACACAGGAAAGTAAGGTACAACCAATTCCGCCAAAGAAGCAGGAACCTTCTCTACATAAGCCCTATCTGGTAAAATTATTAACTTAAAATGAACCCTATATTTAACAGGCAACCAATGATACTGCAGGAAGAAAGAGGTGACATGGCATATCAATTGATCTTTTGAAGAATATGGATAGCCATATTCTGCAACCTATGCAGTTTAAGATTTGCAATAGACATTCCAGTCAACACAGAATTAGCATAGTCCAACCGAGACATTAAAAGAGAGTGTACAAAAGTATGGAATGAAAGCTCATCAAAGCAACCGCAAAGTGCATGAAGCTTACGAAGAGTTGCATAACCCTTACAAAGTAAAACATTTATATGAACATCAAAAGTCAATTCAAAATCAATCAATACACCTAAGTATCTAAAGGTCTCAACCGCAACTATGGGTTCATCCAAAAATGTCACTGACTTAGTAGGGCGATTGTCTCTTCCCTTCAGCCAGCCAAGATGCAATGACCTTCCTCTTATGAAAGAATAAACAGTGATCCCTCAACCAATGGGATACCAAGCTCTGAAAACTGTAACACATCCAGATTCAAAGAATGTTTAGAGACTTGAGCCACAAAAGAACATTGAGGCTCATTTTCAAAGCACTTAGCCTCCCAAAGTTCCATAGAAACCTATGGAACTTAGCCTCCCAAACTGCTTTGAAAATATGCCTCATTGTCAGCCTATATAAAAGGGTTAATCCCATACTGTTGAATAACTTCCAATAAGGGACTCAAAAACAGGTTAAGTAACATAGGGTTAAAAGCAGATTCCTGGGGCAGTGATGGCAAAGGTCTGATAAGTCAAGTAAAAGACACAAGTGGAGCAGTTGCTATTAGATTGCATATGGAATTTTATATAGGTACATCTATGTACAGTGGTGGAATTTAAAGTGGATAGACTAGATGGGTCATTGTGGTGTTTATTTATTTTGCTCATACCCTTTTCAGTAGTTGCTCAAGGTGAGTTACATTCAGGTACAGTGGGTATTTCCCTCTTCCTGGAGGGCTCACAATTTAATTTTGTACCTGAGGCAATGGAGGGTTAAGTGAATTGCCCATGATCACAAGGAGCAACAGAGACATTTGAACCAGCCACATGTGGATGTCAAGACCAGTGTTCTAACCACTAGACCCCTCCTCCACTCTGTCATCATTTGCTATACTACTATGAATAAAATTAAAATTGAATATTTGTAATGATTCACTTTGTTTTATCTACCATTCTCATTATGTAAGCATTGTAGTAAATGTCACTAGTTTTAAAAACATTTGTTTATTTTGTTACTGTTATGATATAGCTTTTTTAATATGTATAAAGATTTAATTTAATGTAGTTTAATTTGGCATTTACATTCCATTTCTACCTGACAATCAGTTCTGAGGTGGATTACAACAAAGAAATCTACAACTCATGTATTTTTTAGTGTTATACTATGCTGTATGGATGTATTTTATTGTATATGATATAAACCACTTGGGTTCCCTTGTGGGGTATTAAAGTAGTATATAACTCTAAGAAGAGAATAAAAAAATTGAAAGGGTGGTGATCCTGCAGAATTTTTATGCTCTGTAGCATATATGATGGTAAGTGCTTAAGAATAAATAATGTAATTAAAAGAGGGCTATTAGTGCTGTCTGCTAAAACAGGATTTTTTTTTTTTACTAAAGTATGTTAGGCTGTCAGAAACTTTAGGCCACTTGACAGGAGTTCCAGAAGAGGGGTTCTCAATCCAGTCCACGGGACACCCCTAGCCAGTCAGGTTTTCAGGATATCCACAATGATAGATTTGCATGCCCTACCTGCGTTGTATGCTGATTTATCTCATGCATATTCATTGTGGGTGTCCTGAAAATCTGACTGGCTAGGTGTGTCCTGAGGACTGGGTTGAGAACCCCTGATCTAGAGCAAAGTGTCACAAGGGTATATAGAAACTTTGGGGGCCCCTTTACTAAGCTGCTTTAGGCACTGATGCGTGCTTAATGCATCTTAAAATAGTGTACTGTAGGATGCTGTCAGGCATCCTGTGGTAAGTGCCATTTTAGCATGCACTAGTTCACACACTCAAATCATTTTCTATTTTTTTTTGTACCCCGCACTTTCCCACTCATGGCAGGCTCAATACGGCTTACATATTATATACAGGTACATATTTGTACCTGTGGCAATGGAGGGTTAAGTGACTTGCCCAGAGTCACAAGGAGCTGCCTGTGCCTAAAGTGGGAATTGAACTCAGTTCCTCAGGACCAAAGTCCACCACCCTAACCACTATGTCAGGGAGAGTTCCTATGCTAATCAACGCAGCTACATTACTACACGCTAACTGGTTAGTGCAGGATTACTGCGTGAACTCTTACTGCCTTCAAAATGAGTAGCGATAAGTGCTCACACAGTCATTTTTATTAATGGCCATGCAACAATGGTAACATTTAGTGCATCTCTAACTATTGTAGGAGAAAGCAAACCCAATGTAATATATAAACCCAAATAGAGGAGTTTGACTCTTATATATACTGATAGTGTGGAGGTGTTCCTTTAAATTGGTGAAAAACAGATAGATTCACCCTTAAAGCTATTAAATCTTAACAAAACGAACCTCAAATCTCCCAGCAAAGAACTCTGCAAAAATATTGTTAATCCCCTGCATAAATGGGAGTGGAATACTATCATAGGTTCTGTTCAAGAGAGAGTAGAGAAAAAACCCCCAACGTAAAAACTCATCAACTAGATGAGAAAACCGAAAGGGATAAAAAACTCTCTTTCTCTCTTGAGCTTTGTATATAACTAGTATATTTAAACGAACACCAGTATACCCAAACTATCCCAAAATAACTGACTTCAGCCAGTAAAGGTGAATCTATCTGTTTTTCACCAATTTAAAGGAACACCTCCACACTATCAGTATATATAAGAGTCAAACTCCTCTATTTGGGTTTTAACATTTAGTGCATGGCCATTAATACAAAAAATGGAAAATTGACCACTTTATGACTGTAGTAAAAATGGCCTTAATAGACCTGCACAAGGGCACACTAAGGCCATTTTATACCACAGCTTAGTAAAAGGAGCCCTCCACAACCAAATTATTAAATTAAAAAGAATTATGGGTAGAAGCATTTCATGACAGGGTGAAAAGTTATCTATTGAATTCAACTGCTAGATAAATAGCTTATCTTTGTCTCACAGGAGCCTGTCTAGAAACTCACCCACCTTCATATCTTCAAGCCTCTAACATTGATATTTCCTAATTGATTCAGGTCTAGTTGCAGTAAAGTGTGTTGAGCTTTTGCTCAGGCTTAATATGACTTTAGCACACAATTTTATATGTGTATGATGTAGAAAGGGGTTATGCGCAAAAGCTAAAACCCTGTGTAAAGCCTTGAGCTCACAGCTTATTTAAAATCATGTAAACTTCTCTGCATTTAAACTGAACACTGTAGTAAGGAGTGGTTTAGTGGTTAGAGCACCCAAGGTAAGGGAGCTATGCACCTGAGAGCAATTTGTGAAGTCCACTGCAGTGCCCCCTAGGGTGCCTGGTTGGTGTCCTGGCATGTGAGGGGGACCAGTGCACTACGAATGCTGGCTTGTCCCATCACCAAATGGCTTGGATTTGGTCGTTTCTGAGATGGGCGTCCTCGGTTTCCATTATCGCCGAAAACCAGGGACGACCATCTCTAAGGACAAGCATCTCTAAGGTCGACCTTAATGTTGGGATTTGGGAGTCCCCGAGCGTATTGAAACGAAAGATGGCCGCCCATCTTGTTTCGATAATACGGGTTTACCTGCCCCTTCGCCAGGACGCCCTTAGAGATGGTCGTCCCCGTTCGATTATGCCCCTCCTGGTCTCACAGAATCCTTCTGCAAATCTTTGCAGTCCTCTGCTATTATGGGGGCCCTTTTACTAAGCTGTGCTAAAAAGTAGCCTGCAGTATTTGTAGCAGATGGGTTTCCTGCGCACTGAGGCCACTTTTAGTGCAGCAGTAAAATGGCCACATTTATTTTCCCCTTATTGGCCACAAGTGCTTACTGTGAGCCCTTACCATGTCAGAGCGGAGAATGGGCACGGATGCACTAATCAACTATCACACTGACATCACCCCCTCTCTAACTGGGGGTGGCAACTGCTCCCATGTTATCTTTTTAAATGGCCACACACTAATGTATCATTAGCGCACAGACAGAAATAAAACAAATAAGAGAGAGCCTTTTTTGATGACCATGCTAGCATGTGGGAAAGGCCCATTTTAGTAAAAAGGCCCCACTGTTTGCAGAGTAGACTTGAGTCTTAGCAAGTACTGTCCAGTATAATTTTCAACTAATTTAGACCTGTTTTATCAGCTTAGACCAGAGGGGAAATGACTGTCTATTTAGACAGTGTAGGAAGGTGAATTTTAAGTAGATGGAAATTTTTGTAGGGCTTGCCTGTGTATTCAGACTTTATCGTATTTTATTGGATAGCTTCTTAAGGAATAAAAAAAAATAGGCTATTATTGATTTCTTTTAAACCCTCCTTGAAAGGTGAGTGTGAGTGAGATGTACTGCTTCATATTGACCTTAGTTTTCCAGTGAACATAGCAGGTTTAAGTCACTTCAGATGTCTGTAGCATAACAGATCTGTATCTGTACTGAATCTTTTTACCTTACTGTAAGGGGGAAAAAATAATATCTTAAGGGTTTCTTTTCATTTATTTATTTTTAGCAGAATTGTATATGCCCTTGGAAACCTCCCATGGGGATAACATATTGCCAAGCAGTGTTCTTAGGTTTTTATTTCTGTTTCATTGCTAGTAGTGATTAGTCTTTTTTATTGCAGCCGGGTCCTAGAAAACTAATTTTTAATGTAGTTTCAGTACAGCAGGATACTGAAGAGTCTGTAACAACAAGCTTTTTTAGGGTAAGTGATGAATTAACAGAAAAACAGCAAAACAGAATTACTGTTTGTAATTTCAGGAAACCTCAGCATATTTGTAAAGTGAGAGACATGCTGTTGCTCATTACCCTTTCTAGGATAAAAGTCTTCATTAGTAAAATATGCTGTGAATTAGTGCTTGTATATCAAGACTTACATGAAAAAAATATATTATGGCATTGTGGGGCTTGACAAATCATTTAGCTTTATGTGGATTCCCTCCATACAGTGGATTTACAGACTGGAAAGATCAAATCCATTCAGTACAAATGAAAGAAAACAGTTCATTAATGTAGCTTATTGGAGTTGTAAAAACAATTACCGTAATAAACACAGTTTGGAAAGAGTAGAGTACAATTACAGTGTAACCCAATGGCGCTTTTGCTTTTCTTTCTTAGTAGACTAGCAGGCTTATTTTCGAAAGAGAAGGGCGCCCATCTTTCGACACAAATCGGAAGATGGGCGTCCTTCTCCCAGGGTCGCCCAAATCAGCATAATCGAAAGCCGATTTTGGCCTTCCTCAACTGCTTTCCGTCTCGGGGACGGCCAAAGTTCACAGGGGTGTGCCGGAAGCGCAGCGAAGGTGGGACTGGGGCGTGCCTAACACATGAGCATCCTCGACCGATAATGGAAAAAAGAAGGGCAACCCTGACGAGCACTTGGGCGACTTTACTTGGTCCATTTTTTCTTACAACCAAGCCTCAAAAAGATGCCCGAACTGACCAGATGACCACCAGAGGGAATCGAGGATGACCTCCCCTTACTTCCCCAGTGGTCACTAACCCCCTCCCACCCTAAAACTTTTTAAATATTTTTTGCCACCCTCAAATGTCATACCCAGCTTCATGACAGCAGTATGCAGGTCCCTGGAGCAGTTTTAGTGGGTGCAGTGCACTTCAGGCAGGCGGACTCAGCCCCCCCCCCCCCCACCTGTTACCCCCACCTGTTACACTTGTGGTGGTAAATGTGAGCCCTTCAAAACCCACCAGAAACCCACTGTACACACAAGTAGGTGCCCCCCTTCACCCTTAAGGGCTATGGCAGTGTTCTACAGTTGTGAGTAGTTGGTTTTGGGGGGGAGGTTGGGGGGGTCAGCACCTAAGGTAAGGGAGCTATGCACCTGGGAGCAATTTGTGAAGTCCACTGCAGTGCCCCCTAGGATGCCCGGTTGGTGTCTTGGCATGTCAGGGGGACCAGTGCACTACGAATGCTGGCTCCTCCCATGAGCAGATGGCATGGATTTGGTCATTTCTGAGATGGGTGTCCTCGGTTTCCATTATCGCCGAAAATCGGAGACGACCATCTCTAAGGTCTACCTAAATTTCACGTTTTGGGCGTCCTCAACCGTATTATCGAAACGAAAGATGGACGCCCATCTTGTTTCAATAATACGGGTTTCCCTGCCCCTTCGCAGGGACATCCTGTGAGGATGTCCTGAGGAAAACTTGGGCGCCCCTTTCGATTATGCCCCTCCACGTTCCTCAGCTTAGGAACCTTGATTTGGAGGGCTGTGGTGCTGTGTTTCAATAGGGATGGATATGATTTGGGTGTTAGGGGTAGATAAATATATATGAGGTGTGTATGTTTGTGCTGTGGAACGGGTATGGATGTGTATGTGGGGGAAGTGTGGTGCATCTGTGCAGGGTATGTTTCTGTGCTGGGAAATAAGTTTGCGTATGGAGGGGGGTGTATGGATCATTAGGGGTGTGTATATGTGTACATAGGGCAGGAGGTGGGGGCACACACTTTTCTCTTTTGTTTCCCCTATCCCATATTCTCTTGCTTTCTCCTCCTCTAACCCTCTCCATTCTCTTCCTGTATCCCTCTTCCCCCACCTTTCATCCCCTATTCCCAATCCTTAATATTCCTTTCCCCTCCCCACCTAAATCTGCTATATCACCTGCTTTGCTGTTACCACCAGAGTCAATGGAAACAAAGAACCTGACAGCAGAAAGTCTATCTGCTCTGCCCATCAACACCAACTGATCAGCTCTGTAATTCTTCCTCTCCCGTAGAGATCATCTGTGTTTGTTACATGCTTTCTTGAATTCACATTCTGTTCTTCTCTATCCCACCTCTATTTGGAGGCTGTTTCATGTGTCCAGTACCCTTTCTGTAAATATATATTTCCTTAGATTACTCCTGATTCTATCTTTCATCTACATCCTATTTCCTCCTCATTCTAGAGTCTCCTTTTCATTGAAAGAGGTCCTCCTCCTGTGGAAGGTTTCAGGAGTGATACTGGGAATAGATGGAATAGGACATGAACAAATTAGCTATGTGACAAAGGACCATGATTTGATTAAAAAAAAAATCATCTGCAGCTTTATTTGGAGGATAAAACTTTAAAATTGTAAATGCAAGCTTTATATATGTGATATTGGATTATTATAATTTTATATTTAGCTAAATTATGAAAAAAAAGATCCTTCAGAACATGGAAGCTAGAATTATATTTGGTAAAATGGGGAGAATGATGTACCTTTGCTATTCAAGTTACATTAGCTACTTATTAAGCAATGTTGTCAGTTTAAATTTCTTACTGTACCGTTCAAAGTTTTGTCTAATTCAAGACCACTGAGTCTGAAGGAATTGATTTCTGCTACTTCCGTAATAGAACAATGCATTCAAGAACACTAAATTTATTGCTGGTACCAGGTACAGATGAAGTTAAATATGTGAAATGGAGAAAGCAGATTTTTAGAATCATGGGGCCCAAATGCTGCAACCATTTGTCTCCTGAAATGAGGGAACATCAGTCTTTGCTTTCTTTTAGAAAGAGATTGAAGACTGATTTGTTTTCTTGGAATTATGATTGTATTTTATGTATTTTGGATTGTATTCTTTATTTATTGTGTTATTGGTAGGTTGTAAACCATTTTAATTTGTCACAAAATGATAAAAGTTTATAAATAAATAAATTGAAACACACAGTTGATTTGTATTCATTAAATATGTATTAAAATGAATGTGTGAAGCAAATAAAAAAAAAGTTAAAAAATCAAGAGGAAAGGCCAACAATCAGAAGACAAGCTGAACTTTGGTTTTCTGACCACATCCCTACTATGTTCTTATGTTCAGCAGCCAGGGATACATGGGAGCTCATTTTCAAAAGAGAAAAACATGTCATAATGCAATATTTGGATGTACTTCTTTTCAAAATGTCCAAATTGTTATTTCCAAAACCATTTTGCAGATGTTTATTTGTGCAGTTCATCTGCAGTGCATCCAAATCACAAGGGGGCATTTTGGGGGCAGGCTGAGGGTGTTCCTAACACTTGGATGTTTTATAGCCATAATGGAACAAAACGATCTAGGGCTAAAACTTCAATGTTTTGATCTAGAGTTGCTTTTAGAACGAAGAAGGCATGAAAAAGTGCCCTGAACAATCAGATGACCACTGGAGAAAATCAAGGATGACCACCCCCTTACTCCCCCAGTGGTCACTGGATTAAAAACTGGTTGAAGGATAGGAAACAGAGAGTGGGGTTAAATGGGCAGTATTCACAATGGAGAAGGGTAGTTAGTGGCATTCCTCAGGGGTTTATGCTAGGACCGCTGCTTTTTAATATATTTATAAATGATTTAGAGATGGTAGTGACTAGCGAGGTAATTAAATTTGCTGATGACACAAAGTTATTCAAAGTCGTTAACTCGCGACAGGATTGTGAAAAATTACAGAAGGACTTAACGAGACTGGGAGACTGGGCGGCTAAATGGCAGATGATGTTTAATGTGAGCAAGTGCAAGGTAATGCATGTGGGAAAAAAGAACCCGAATTATAGCTACGTCATGCAAGGTTCCACGTTAGGAGTTACGGACCAAGAAAGGGATCTGGGTGTCGTCGTTGATAATACACTGAAACCTTCTGCTCAGTGTGCTGCTGCGGCTAGGAAAGCGAATAGAATGTTGGGTATTATTAGGAAAGGTATGGAAAACAGGTATGAGGATGTTATAATGCCGTTGTATCGCTCCATGGCTATTGTATTCAATTCTGGTCACCGCATCTCAAGAAAGATATAGTAGAATTGGAAAAGGTGCAGAGAAGGGCGACTAAAATGATAGCGGGGATGGGACGACTTCCCTATGAAGAAAGACTAAGGAGGCTAGGGCTTTTCAGCTTGGAGAAGAGACGGCTGAGGGGAGACATGATAGAAGTATATAAAATAATGAGTGGAGTGGAACAGGTGGATGTGAAGTGTCTGTTCACACTTTCCAAAAATACTAGGACTAGGGGGCATGCGATGAAACTACAGTGTAGCAAATTTAAAACAAATCGGAGAAAATTTTCTTCACCCAACGCATAATTAAACTCTGGAATTCGTTGCCGGAGAACGTGGTGACGGCGGTTAGCTTAGCAGAGTTTAAAAAGGGGTTAGACGGTTTCCTAAAGGACAAGTCCATAAGCCACTACTAAATGGACTTGGGAAAAATCCACAATTCCAGGAATAACATGTATAGAATGTTTGTACATTTTGGAAGCTTGCCAGGTGCCATTGGCCTGGATTGGCCGCTGTCATGGACAGGATTTTTATTTTTTATTTATTTATTGCATTTGTATCCCACATTCCCCCACCTGTTTGCAGGCTCAATGTGGCTTACATAGATTTGTTAATATTGTCATTTAGGATATCAGATACAGTTAATAATGTGTAGCTACTAAAGAAGGGAAAAAAGAAGAAGGAAGAGAATGGTTAGGGTAGATATAGGGGTTGGTTGTTAATAATTGAGTGGGTTGGCGAGGTGACTTAGTGAGGCTGTAGGATGCTGGGCTTGATGGACCCTTGGTCTTTTCCCACTGTGGCATTACTTATGTACTCTTCCACCCCCCCCCCCCCCAATAGATGTGAATAAAAATATTAGTTGGCTTTTATGACAGCTTCAGATGTTATAGCCAGTAATGCTGGAGTAGCAAGCAGGTCCCTGGTGTAGTGTAGTGGTCAGTGCAGTGCACTATAGAGAAGGAGACCCAGGCCCATATCTCAAACTACCTGTCACATTTGTGGTGGAAACTCAAAAACTCACCAAAAACCTACTGTACCCCTTCACCCATAAGGCTATTATAGTGGTGTATAGTTTGGGGCGGTAGGTTTTGGAGGGCTCAGCAGACAAGATAAGGAGGTAATGGTGAGATGTGTACCTGGGAGCTTTTATATGAAGCCCACAGGGTGCCCCTTTGCTCTCCTGGGATGTTTGTGAGGCTACTAAGATTGCTAGCTCTTCCTACAGCCGAATGGATTGATTTTGTGCATTTTGCACTTGGACTTTTTTTTTAATGGACCAAAAAGATAAATACACAGAGCACAACACTATCTAGCATTTCAGGGGCGCAAATTTTGGAATGCCCACAAAATGCCCATTCCCAACCCATAACCACGCCCCTTTTGCCTGCTCGCTGTGTTACAGATATGCTTAGCAAGTTGTGCATGTAAATTCTGAATATTCCCAATTGGTGCTTATTGCTTGTTATGTGCTGTTATCAATTTTAATTAGCTTGTTAAGCCAATTAAGTTACGTGCCACGTTACAGAATATGCCTGGATTTCGGTGTAGATCTCTAGGCTTGCTATATAGAACCCAGAGGATAATGCCTGTGCAGGAGTCAAAGATACAAAAGTAATAGCCTTCTAGTTGGCAAAACACACAGTATTGTAAAAGGCAATCAACTAATAAAGCAGCATTTTGTCATCAGTGCTGACCATTTGCTTTGAACGCAGATGTGTCGAGTCTGATCCTTATGCCATCCATTTATGTACTTTATGTGATCTGGTTGATGTGGAGGGGCATAATCAAAAGGGACGTCCTCGTTTCGATTTGTACATCTTCGCAAAATATCCCCATCCCATATTTTCGAAACAAGATGGACGTCCATCTTTCATTTTGATAATACGGTCAGGGATGCCCAAATCCTGAAATTTGGTCGTCCTTAGAGATGGTCATCCCTAGACTTGGTCGTTTCTGATTTTTGACCATAATGGAAACCAAGGACGTCCATCTCAGAAATGACCAAATGCAAGCCATTTGGTTGTGGGAGGAGCCAGCATTTCTAGTGCACTGGTCCCCCTGACATGCCAGGACACCTTACCTTGTGTGCTGAGCCCCCCAAAACCTACTACCCACAACTGTACACCACTACCATAGCCCTTAAGGGTGAAGGGGGTACCTAGATGTGGGTATAGTGGGTTTGTGGTGGCTTTTGGAGGGCTCGCTGTTTCCTCCACAAACGTAACAGGTAGGGGGGATGGGGCTGGGTCTGCCTGCCTGAAGTGCACTGCACCCACTAAAACTGCTCCAGGGACCTGCATACTGCTGTGATGGACCTGAGTATGACATCTGAGGCTGGCAATCAATATTCTTAAAGATGTTCTTTGAGGATGGGAGGGGGTTAGTGACCACTGGGGGAGTAAGGGGAGGTCATCCCCGAATCTCTACGGTGGTCATCTGGTCATTTCGGGCACTTTTTTGTGCCTTGGTCGTAAGTAAAACACGACCAGGTAAAGTCGTCCAAGTGTTTGTCAGGGACGTCCTTGTTTCTTTCGATTATGGGTCGAGGACGTCCTAATGTTAGGCACACCCAAGTCCCGCCTTCGCTACGCCTCCGATACACCTTCTTGAACTTTGGCCATCCTTGCGATGGAAAGCAGTTGGGGATATGCAAAATCAGCTTTCGATTGTACCGATTTGGATGACCCTGTGAGAAGAACGCCTATCTTCCGATTTATGTCGAAAGATGGGCATTCTTCTCTTTCGAAAATGAGCCCAATAGTCTCTTTCTAAGTACAAGGCAAGCGTATTCCTTGTCTGCCTTAGAGGCATATTTTCAAAGCACTTTGGGAGGCTAAGTTCCATAGGTTTCTATGGAACTTTGGGAGGCTAAGTGCTTTGAAAATATGCCTCCTAGTGTACTTCCTCTCTCTTCTGTTTAGCAGAAGATTTCATGGGGGCTTTTTTCCTTCTTTTTGCATCTCTGCTTGGTTATGTCCACTAACATGAACATCGGGATTTACACCTGCTCTTGGAAATGTCTAGGTTTTAGATAGTTGTTTGTTTTGTGCAGCTCTCTGCTAGAAGGAGTAGGAGTGCTCACCCCCCCCCCCCCCCTTTAATCTTCCAGTGGTTTTTTTTTGTCTCCCTGAAAATTCTGTTGGCAAGGCAAATCGAGCTCTGTGATAGCTTCCGAAAAAAAAAATACAGGTTTATATTTCTAGAATGGTTGACATAAGCATGTCTGTTCCGGCATATATATGTATTAGTAATGTACTGTGGTATTTTAGAACACTTTTGTGTATTTACCAACACATGCAAGCTTATGTTGCCATGTTCACCCTGTTGATATTATAAAATGGATGCACATAACTGGAGTGTACAAATCCATTCCTCGGTGTATTTTAGTACAGAATCTGCTGAAATACTGGCAGAATTTAACACATCCGACCTGGACTTTTCAATTCCAATTTATAAGAGCTTACTAAAATTCACCTCCACATGGGGGCAATAATCATTTACCCATGTTAAAATGTGATTTGAACATTGCTCCCTCCTCTCTATATAGATAAAGGCACGTTAGTAAAAGCGCCCCATAAATTCACAGTATACCACATCAAAGTTTCACAGTATTTTACCACACAAACAAAAAGGAGCAGTTAGACTGTAAAGTGAAATTATGCACAGAGATTTCATTTTTCAAGCTTTACACATACCCTGTACCCACAGAGATTTCATTTTTCAAGCTTTACACATACCCTGTACCCACAGAGATTTCATTTTTCAAACTTTACATGTACCCTACACCCAAAATGTGTACACCTGCCCACATTTTCAACGAGAAGCTTGAGGAAAGGCAAGCTCCACAGAGAATTTCAGTACTGCCCTCTTGTATTTTAAGCAAAGCAGAAAAGAGAGGGTAATGAGTACAGTTCAAGACCAAAACAAAACAAGAAGCACAAGTGGACCTTCAGGAACAGGACAAAGGAAACTGTTGGGTGGACCCGATACGGTCCGTGTTTCGGCAACCAAGCACCTGCATCAGGGGTCACAATATTGTTGAATGTCAATGTATATGAAAACATAGTGTCATCAAAGTAAAGACAGAAATACACAGTCTATAATGAGTCCTAGAGTCCTGCTGTGAAGAGTCCATTTTGTCAAAATACTGTGGTATTTTGACATAAAGGACTCCTCGCAGCAAGACTCTAGGACTCATTACAGACAAAAGTGGTTTCTCCTTCCGACTTAAAATCGGGATATTTTCAGAGTTGTGGTAACAGTGTCAAGACTGTGTATTTCTGTCTTCACTTTGATGACACTACATTTTCATATACATTGACATTCAACAATATTGTGACCCCTGGCATAGGGGCTTTGTTGCCGAAACACAGACCATGTTGGGTTTACCCAATAAAGAGTTTTCTTTGTCCTGCTCTTGTGTTTAATTTTGTAGTACTTTGATAGTAACATCATGCATTCTCTTCCTAGGGTGGGAAACAGTGCATTGTCCATGTCGGTTATGTGAATCATAGTATTAGCATGGCTTTCTCTGTTGTTTCACTGTCACTGATGATGGTACCTAGAGATACTGATCTTTCATGATTCTGTAGTCACAGAAAGGACTATGTTATCTGACCCTTTCCATGTAATTCCTCAGTTCCTTTGGAATCACTGCTGAGGACTGAGCCAGTTCAAACAGATAACTACTGGATGTGTTACATATCTATACCCTTCCCTCTCACATACTGATAAGTGATAGGAGGAAAAGATGCATCCTTTATTCCAGATTTTTATTTATTGGATTTTATTAACTTTTATGAAGAGATTCACCCAAGCAGGTACAATCTAATATAATAAAACGCACCGTGAACGTTCTGAAGACAACGTTCTGTGAAGTCGGAAGCTTGAAGCCGGAAGCCTGAGTTCTGAGGACAACGTTCTGTGAAGCCGGAAGCTTGAAGCCTTGAAGCCTGAAGCCTGAAGCCTTGAAGCCTTGAAGCCATCTGACGTCACTCCCAGGCTGAGGCTGAAGGGTTCGTGGATTCGTGGTGTGAAGCCTTCAAGCCAGCCAGCCGTCTCTGCCCCGCCCTCGCGACAAAACAAACAAATCCGGAAGCGAAACGTCAGGGAAGGAGGCGGCGCTCCCGACGTCTAGCCTTCCCTTCGCTGTGTTCCGCCTTAAAAAGAAGGCAGAACACAGCGAAGCGAAAGCTAGACGTCGGGAGCGCCGCCTCCTTCCCTGACGCTTCGTTGCCGGAAACGCCACGGAGGTAAATTGAAAAAGAAGAAAAAAAAAAACAAAACGATGCATGGATGCGAAGGGGGGGGGGGGAGAGAAGAGGGCGGGCCAGGCTGGGACATGGGAGAGAGAGTAGCATGGATGCGAGGGGGGGGGCATGGAAGGTCGAGAGGGGACTTGCTGGAAAAGGATGAATGGAGGCGGCAGGGGACAGAGGAGCATGGATGGGTATGGATTAGGAGGCCAGGGCACAGGGAGAGAGGGGAATTACTGGAAATGGATGAATGGAGGGGGCAGGGGACAGAGGAGCATGGATGGGCATGGATTGGGAGGGCAGGACTCGGAGAGAGGGAAATTGCTGGATAGGGAAAAATGGAGGGGCCAGGTGACAGAGGAGCATGGATGGGCATGGATTGGAAGGGCAGGACTCAGGGAGAGGGGAATTGCTGGATAGGGATGAATGGAGGGGACAGATGGGCATGGATGGATATGGATTGCAGAGCAGGCCTCAGGCAGAGAGGGGAAATGCTGGATAGGGAAAAATGGAGGGGCCAGGTGACAGAGGAGCATGGATGGGCATGGATTGGAAGGGCAGGGACTCAGGGAGAGGGGAATTGCTGCATAGGGATGAATGGAGGGGACAGATGGGCATGGATGGATATGGATTGCAGAGCAGGCCTCAGGCAGAGAGGGGAAATGCTGGATAGGGAAAAATGGAGGGGCCAGGTGACAGAGGAGCATGGATGGGCATGGATTGGAAGGGCAGGACTCAGGGAGAGGGGAATTGCTGCATAGGGATGAATGGAGGGGACAGATGGGCATGGATGGATATGGATTGCAGGACAGGCCTCAGGCAGAGAGGGGAAATGCTGGATAGGGATGAATGGAGGGGGCAGGTGACAGACAAACATGGATGGCCATGGATTGGGAGGGCAGGGCTCAGGGACAGAGGGGAATTGCTGGAAAAGGATGAATGGAGGGGGCAGGGGACAGATGGCCATGGATTGGGAGGGCACGGCTCACACTCTCTCTCTCATATACAATGTCTTTCTGACTCTCACTCTCACACACTCTGTCTCACACAGTATCACATTCACTCTCTATGTGCCACACAGTCACTCACACACTCGCTTGGTGTCATACACTCACTCTCACAGAGAATCTGTGTCTCACACACACTCTCTCTCTCACACTGTGTCTCACATACACACTTGCACACACTCTCATTCTCACACACACTCTCTCACAAACACACTCACACCCAGACTCACTCTCTCTCTCACACACTCACACTTTCACTCTGACTCTCAAACAGTCACTCTCACATACACTCTCCCAAACATACACACTCCAAGGAAAACCTTGCTAGCGCCCGTTTCATTTGTGTCAGAAACGGGCCTTTTTTACTAGTTTAACATAAAACTTACAATTTTGTTACAGCATGACAATAGTCAAATAACCAAATATAAACATAAATGTAACTTCAAACTTTTTTTCTGTTTAGAAAAAATCTGAAAACTAATTTATTTGAGAAATACTTGTAGCAACTTTGTAAATTTTGCTGTGTTTTTCTGTACTTCGTTTTGATTACGTCTTTTTTAACGTATGGTGCTCTGAACCTTTATAGGGAACCAGCAGGATAAAAAGGGTTTAGATTATTAGATCAATGAGATAAACTTGGAAATGGCACATTGAAATGTAATAATAGGACTAACATGAAACAGTATCAGATACATCCACATTTAATAACACTGCAGAACAGTCATATAACAGAAATATGATAAATGTCAGTACTACTGCCAACTCTAGGCTCCGCTTATTCTGCCTTGCCTCACCCTATGCCTGGAATAATCTTCCTTTACCCATACGCCATGCCCCCTCCCAACCCATCTTCAAATCTCTGCTTAAAACTCACCTCTTCAATGCTGCCTTCGGCGCCTAACCGCTCGAGAAATATAAAATACCCCAATCTATCCACCCTATCAGATTAACTGTTCACTCGTCCTCTAGATTGTTCACTTGTCTTTAGATTGTTCTCTTTTCTTTTAGATTGTAAGCTCTTTGAGCAGGGACTGTCCTTCTATGTTTGAATTGTACAGCGCTGCGTAACCATAGTAGCGCTTTAGAAATGGTTGTTGTTGTTGTTGTTGTACAATACTAATAATACCTTATTAGACATCATGGAAGAACATTCAAATAATAAAGATATTATATGGTGTCAGAATGATACCAATGAAACATCTAATAAGCACACATTAGAACATTTTATTAAAAAATATATGATGCTAATGCTTTTCCTACAATTCAGCTTACCATGTAGCCGAGGGGCCAAGTGCAGATATATAAATGAGAACAAGAGGGGTGGTACAGAATCAGTTGGGATAAACAGATGTGTGGCTAAAGGGAAATGGGACTTGAATTACCACCTTTCTGTGGTATTTTGCAACTACATTCAAAGTGGTTCACATATATACAGGTACTTATTTTGTACCTGGGGCAATGGAGGGTTAAGTGACTTGCCCACAGTCACAAGGAGCTGCAAGGGGAATTGAACCCAGTTCCCCAGGATCAAAGTCTGTTGCACTAACCACTAGGCTACTCCTCCAGTTCTATGTACAGTTAAATAAGATATGAGGAACTGATCTAAGTTACAAGGTGTGCAGCAAGCTAGCCCATGTGCTGAGAGTTTATAATCAGTTACCATATGGTATTAAAGATTTGGGAGAACAGCCAGGCTTTCACCTGCTTTCTGAAGTAAAGGAAAGCTCGAGTTAGATGCAGCTCCTCTGGGAGCAAGTTCCTGAATGTGGGGGCTACTCCTGAGAAGACTCACTGGTGCATAGCACATTGTACAATTTATTTTGATGAGGGTACAAATGGTGTGCTCCTTAAGAGGACCTTAGAGGTCTCAAAGGTGTGTAGAGGGCTAACTTCTTTAAGTACTCTGGCCCATTTTATCTGAGGACCTTGAAAGTCGGACATAATAAGGTACTGATAGCCAGTGTAGTTTTTGCAAGAAGGATGTGATGTAGTCACACTGCTTACAAACTTTTATCTGAATATTTTAGACTGATTCAGTGTTGTCGGGTCCAAGACTGCAGAGTGGAAGGACATACAGCCACACTAACAGTTATCATGCTGGCACGACAACTAGCACATACTACTCTACATGCTAAATACATAGCCTGCTATGAAGTAGAAAATGAACAGGGAGTGGACATGCACTGCGGCACAGTTAGTGCATGGATAATTGCTGCATGCGATCTCTATTGCAGATAGCGAGGATGTACTTACTGCCTCCTAAATTTCAGGTGGTCATTGCATCCATGCTGTCCCTCTACTCTCTTCTTCCTGCCAGAGATCAGAGAAGAGGGAAAGGGGCCAGCAAATTAAAAGTGACTACAGGTTCCTCCTGGGGGTTTTGAGGGACTCACTGGCTGTGAGAATTAATAAGACTGTGTACAGAAAAAAGGAAGAAGAATCAGGAGGTCATGTCTTCAGTATACAAATAAGTTTTTTTTTTGTTACATTTGTACTCCGCACTTTCCCACTCATGGCAGGCTCAATGTGGCTTACATGGGGCAATGGAGGGTTAAGTGACTTGCCTGGAGTCACAAGGAGCTGCCTGTGCCTGAAGTGGGAATTAAACTCAGTTCCTTAGTTCCCCAGGACCAAAGTCCACCACCCTAACCACTAGGGCACTCCTCCACTACAAGTACCTGTATATACTATGTAAACCTCTTTAAATGTAGTTGCAAAAACCACAGAAAGGCAGTATATCAAGTCCCATTCCCTTTCCCTTTAGTAAGGTCCCCCTATCAAGAGGTGGAAAGAGCCATTATTGAGAATGTGGGAGCCAAGTGGCAGGACTGGAAGGGGCTGTGTGTTATGGGGAAAAGGAAGAAAATGAGTGAGGGATGAAAGGTGTACTGCAAGGTGTGAGTGAAGGGATTAGAAGTGTGTTGTCAGGGGTTTGGATGACGGGATATGGGAGGGTGGCTTGTGTGAGTGAAGGATCAAAGGTGAGATGTAGGGAGAAAGTAAGATTGGAGGGAAGGTGTGGGAAGCAAGTGAGGGAGATCATTCATTCTTCTCCTGATCCCCCTCGCTAATTTATGATCCCCTGTTTATTTTCCCTGATCCCATTCTCCTCCTTCCTTTACTCCCTGATTTTCCCTATTTGTCCTTTTTTTTGTCACCACTCCCTTTCCATCTTCTATTCCTAAGCCCCTTTTTCCTCAAATCCCTTCATTTCCTTCCTCTGAGATCCCTTCCCTTTCCCTTATTCTCTTTCCCCCCTGAAACAAATAAATTAATTGACCAGGCAACGAATGTCAGAACCTAAATTTTTTATACATTTTTAAAAAGTGATTTAAATATACAAATATGTCACATAATTGCTACAGATTCTACCCTAGTAGGAAAGTAGGGGCTGTGATGATACATGATTATCATCATTCTATTTCTGCTATCTCTCAATCACTCCTTGACACCACCTACCATAGGGGGGCCTTTTACAAAGCCACACTAGTGTTTTTGGCTCGCAGTAAAAATCCCGACGATAAACGCTGAGACGCCCATAGGAATATAATTCTATTATCTCAAGCAGATTTTTACCATGAGGTAAAAAGGATAGCAGGGCTTTGTAAATGACCCCCATAGTGCATTCTGTTGCACTGCTCCTCAGCTTTGGAACACTCTCCCTTTATCTCTGTGTACAGAACCTTTCTTTACAGAATTTAAGTTTGCTCTCACAACTTAAATTTTCAGGCAAGTCTGTGAACTAGGCATTCAAGAATGGGGTCACACTGCCTGACCGGCTCCTATATGTCTCGCTTTTATTTTATTTTTTGCTGCTGTTAATGTCTTTATTTTCTGATTCCTCTTTCTTGTCAACATTTTGGTGATCCTTTCTAAATCTTGAATTTTAATTGTAAACTGCTGTACTTGATATGCCGCCTATCATAATAAACATAAACACATAACTTATAGTAAAAGTGGGGTTTGTGCGGTTGATGAACAAACACACTGGCCACCCCATCCTCCTTTTCCCATCTCACTGTATCCTTGTACTCTCTAGTTCTCCAGTGAATTTTTCAGACCCATAGTGTTATTGTCCTTCACCAGTTCCTGCATTTGCAGAGACAGAATTCAATTTACAAGCATTTGCAGAGGATGATGACAAAGTAGTTGTCAGTGAATGGTATTGAATTATATAGCAGGGCAGGCCACCCTTTCTAGCTCACAGTGTGTACTGCCTGTTTCTGCCGTTTTGTAGTTCATTTCCTATTTGTTTTTACTATTGTGAGACACTTTGCTTGTAACACTGAAAGGCCGTATACTAAGAGACAGACATAAACATAGTGCATATGCTATTAGTAAATGAGTCCCTAAGTAATGTTCTGAGTGTCATATGCTTATCTACTGGAACAAATGTCTTTGTCATAGTTCACTCCATATTTCTGTATGTATCCTTTCACAATGAGGTAGGCCTTGCACTGCTCGACATTGTCTTCTATATTATGCATAACTTTTAAATGTACAGTTACATCTTATGGTCTTTTTTTGTACAACTATGTATGTCATGGTTTGATTTTTGTATATGTACTGTATTTATCTGCCGCCGCCTTCTCTTCAGATGTATAAGGCGGGGCATAATCGAAAGGGGCCGGCCATCTATATGGCCGGACCCGAAAAGCGGTGTCCCGACCGTATTATCGAAACAAGATGGCCGGCCATCTTTCGTTTCGATAATACGGTCGGAGCCGGCCAGATCTCAACATTTGGGCTGGCTTTAGAGATGGACGGCATTGGTTTTCAGCGATAATGGAAACTAATGGCGGCGATCTCAAAACCGGCCAAATCCAAGTCATTTGGTCATGGGAGGAGCCAGCATTTGTAGTGCACTGGTCCCCCTCACATGCCAGGACACCAACCGGGCACCCTAGGAGGCACTGCAGTGGACTTCAAAAATTGCTCCCAGATGCATACCTCCCTTACCTTGTGTGCTGAGCCCCCCAAATCCCCCAAAAAGCCCACTCCCCACAACTGTACACCACTACCATAGGCCTTAGGGATGAAGGGAGGCACCTACATGTGGGTACAGTGGGTTTTGGGGGTGGTTTGAAGCGCTCTTATTTACCAACACAAGTGTAACAGGTAGGAGGAGGATGGGCCTGGGTCCACCTGCCTGAAGTGCACTGCACCCACTAAAAACTGCTCCAGGGACCTGCATACTGCTGTCATGGAGCTGGGTATGACATTTGAGCTGGCATAAAGGATGGCAAAAAAATGATTTTTAATTTTTTTTTTTTTGGGTGGGAGGGGGTTTGTGACCACTGGGGGAGTAAGGGGAAGTGATCCCCGATTCCCTCCAGTGGTCATCTGGTCAGTTTCGGCACCTTTTCGAGGCTTGATCCTAAAAATAAATGGACTAAGTGAAGTCGGTCAAGTGCTCGTCAGAACCGGCCTTCTTTTTTCCATTATCGGCTGAAGCCAGCCATCTCGTAACCACGCCCCCGTCCCGCCTTCCGTACCCTGCCGACACGCCCCCTTTAACTTTGGCCGGCCCTGCGACGGAAAGCAGTTGAAGCCGGCCAAAATTGGCTTTCGATTATACCGATTTGGCTGGGTTTAGGAGATGGCCGGCCATCTCCCGATTTGTGTCAGAAGATGGCCGGCCATCTCCTTCGAAAATAAGCAGGAAGGTCTTTCCAAGATGCTGGCTCATATGAAAAAACAAAACAAAGAATCCTGGTGCTGATTGTAAAGTAAGTGGAAAGTTGGTTTACCTTTGATCTTCCTGGTTGAACTGAAGTCAACAGCTATAGCTTATTTTACTTGTCATTATGTTTCAGAAATTTGTTGTTGTTGTTTGAACTGTCTTTCACAGTAGTTTGATTTTCTCTTTCAGTTCTTGTAGTCATAGTGCTGGTACATAAAGGTCATATTATTATTGATGGTTTAAATTGTCTTTGTATGGGTTTTTTTTTTTTTTGTTACATTTGTACCCTGCACTTTCCCCACTCATGGCAGGCTCAATGTGGTTGGCTTACATGGGGCAATGGAGGGTTAAGTGACTTGCCCAGAGTCACAAGGAGCTGCCTGTGCCTGAAGTGGGAATTAAACTCAGTTCTTTAGTTCCCCAGGACCAAAGTCCACCACCCTAACCACTAGGCCACTCCTCCACCGAGATTGGGTGGCAGAGCCAGCCGGTGGTGGGAGGCGAGGATAGTGCTGGGCAGACTTATACGGTCTGTGCCAGAGCCAGTGGTGGGAAGCGGGGCTGGTGGTTGGGAGGCGGGGATAGTGCTGGACAGACTTATACGGTCTGTACCCTGAAGAGGACAGGTACAAATCAAAGTAGGGTATACACAAAAAGTAGCACATATGAGTTTGTCTTGTTGGGCAGACTGGATGGACCATGCAGGTCTTTTTCTGCCGTCATTTACTATGTTACCCTTTTTGCTATGCTTTGAAAAATTACAGCCAAAACGTTTGATCTGTCCTGTGCTAGAATTTTCTCCATAGCACTGATCATACAGGGTTTGCTTCACAATTATATAATAAAGGTTGTTCTTCAGGGATGTGGCTGTGACTAATACTTCATTCTGGTATTTGGGGGAGGGGTGTGTGGTAACTGATAGTCCCTTAGCTTCAAGTCTGTCCTTAATATGATTTGGGCTAATTGTTGCTATGGAAGGGGTACAAACCTTTCCTACAGGATATATACTCTCCAGGAAGGGAAAAACTTTCTGAAAAGTAACTACTGAAAAATAAAATAGGCCTGCCTTATAATGAATTATTTCTAAAAGTCAAAATTTGGGCCCTCTAGCTGCTGCTGCTCTTATAACTTATGCGAAATTACCCACATAAGAGACTCAAAACTGTTTGCATTATAAAACCTATTTTCTAAAAATATTTTGATGGCACTTGATGTTCTCTGATAATCATTGCATCTGTTCTGCCTTATCCCTCATGGATATTAAAGTACTTTGGTTAAAAGCATTATTGAAACCAATCAGTCAATAAATACTTTTCTTTGCTGAAATCAAAGCCAGCTTACTCTGTGCCTGATGCCACTTTTATATCCTTTTAAAATCAGGTGCTGTTGCAGATAAATTCAAACTAAATTACAGGGTCTCCACAGCTGGTTGTTTCACTGTTGCAAGAAGAGAATTATTTATTTCTGGCAAGTGAAAATACAATTTAACTTAAGATCAACATACGGCATCCCCTTCCCTCTTTTTAGAAATAAGTGTCATCAAATAAGTTGCAGGTGATATCTATCTGTCATCACCTGACAGTTCATCATTGTGTCACTTCATCACCAAACCAGTTTATCACGCAACATTTCATAACATATTTAAGCTAAATTTATTCAAATTATATGCATGGAAAACTTGTGGTAGATTGGGGGGGGGGTTTAGCACACATAAGTACATAAGTATTGCCATACTGGGATAGACCAAAGGTCCATTAAGCCCAGCATCCTGTTTCCAACTGTGGCCAATCCAGGTCACAAGTACCTGGCAAGATCCCAAAAAAGTATAATACATTTTATGTGGTTTATCCTAGAAAAAAGCAGTCGAGTTTCCCCATTTTAATAATGGTCTATGACCTTTTCCTTTAGGAAGCCATCCAAACGTTTTTAACCCCTGTTAAGCTAACTGCCTTTACCACGCCTCTTTATTATATGAGCCATGCTAAAACTTCTTACATATAAAATTTTCACAAGGCTCATGTTTAGGCACAGAAGAACAGCATTTTCATCACCTTAATCTGCCACTTCATCTGTAACACCTCACAACTGAAGACATTTCATCACAAGCCCCTTATTCATGTATTCAAGCTAATTGCATTCAAGTTATGCATGTGGAACACTTGCAGCAAATGGAGAGGAGAGTAGCGGTATATCCAGTGGAAACCGGAAGTGCCAGCACATATTGGCACCTGTTCTTTTGTGCCTAAATATGAACCTCACAAAAGGGGAAAGGGAATGGGACTTGATATACCGCCTTTCTGTGGTTTTTGTAACTTCTTTCAAAGCGGTTTACATAGTATATACAGGTACTTATTTGTATACTGAAGCCATGAACCCCTGATTCTTCTTCCTCTTTTATGTACACAGGTCTCTAAGATGCTACCTTGATTCTTTCCCTCACCCTGTTCCCATCCTTCCCAACTCAACTGTGATATGTGCTATGTAATTGTCTGCTGGTGATGAACCATCACAATTTTTACCTTTTATCAGCTTTCTGAGCAAGTTTTCCACACATATGTCGTAGATTATGTGTTGTGCTATTTTAAATGTAAAT
Source organism: Microcaecilia unicolor (assembly GCF_901765095.1). NCBI lineage: Eukaryota > Metazoa > Chordata > Amphibia > Gymnophiona > Siphonopidae > Microcaecilia > Microcaecilia unicolor. Next base: position 578,132,998 of record NC_044032.1, on the reverse strand, counting down.
ATCTTTTATCAATTATCCAAATGGGTTTTCCATGCATATTATCTAAGTGCATTTAGCTTTCTGTGTATGATTTTTTTATTTTTTTGTTACATTTGTACCCCGTATTTTTCCCACTCATGGCAGGCTCAATGAAGTGTTGGATGATGAACACAGTACTTCCGCACCTAAATATGAGCCTCATGATGTGTTAAAAGTTTTACTGAGGTATGCATATGTGCTGGCATACTCCCCCTTCATTTCCATTTACCACAAGTTTTCTGCTTATATTATTTGAATACATATAGTTAAAATATGTGATGAAGTGTTGCTTGATAACATTTTCATGTTAATGAAGTGTAACCAAACTATATATATATATATATACAGTGGTGTGCTGGAGCCGGCTCGCTCCGGCTTGCAATTGCCGCTTGTTAAATTTTGACAGCTCTTGCGAGCCGGTTGTTCTTGGGGGTGAGCCGGCTCCATTAAGGGAGGTAAGCATGGCAGGAGGGCGCCATCACAGGCCATGCTTACCTCCCCTCCCGCTCCCAAACATGTCCAATGATGTCCTTCGCTCCCCCTCCCCTCCAATCCGTCTTTTTGTATTACCTCCATCGAAGCGCCCTGCTGCCCGTCTCCAGCCTTCCCTGCTTGCTTCTGATGAGTTTGTGCCCTTAGTCCCGCCTTCTGATGTCATTCTGACATCATTTCCTTTTTCCTCGAAGGCAGGACTGAGGGAAACAAACATCATCATGAAGCAAGAAGGGGAAGGCTGGAGACGGGCAGCAGGGCTTTAAATAACACAGCGCTTCTACGGAGGTAATACAAAAAGATGGATGGGAACGGGAGGGGAGGGTGGGGGCGACGGAGAATCGCTGAACATGGATGGGAGCGGGAGGGCAGGGGAGGGAGGAGAATCGCTGGGTATGGATGGTTAGAGGAGGGCAGGGGAGAGAATTGCTGGGCATGGATGGGTAGAGGGGGACAGGGGAGAGAATTGCTGGGCATGGATGGGTAGAGGGGGGCAGGGGAGAGAATTGCTGGGCATGGATAGGTAGAGGGAGGCAGGGGAGAGAATTGCTGGGCATGGATAGGTAGAGGGGGCAGGGGAGAGAAGAGAATTGCTGGGTACGGATGGATAGAGAGGGGCAGGGGAGAGAGGAGAGTTTCAGCACATGGATGGAGGGGAGGGCAAGAGAAATTCTGGACATGGATGGAGGGGAGGGGAGGGAAGGGAGAGAGAAGAAATGCTGGACATGGAGGGAAGATAGAGGAAGGAGATTAGATGAGGGAAAAGGAAGTGAGGAGAGAAACTGCACATGGATGGAGAAAATAGGCAGAAGCTGGATCCACTGTACAGTCAAGCCTGCGGAGGACCAGAAATGAAGAAGAAAGGAGGAAAGAAAAGAAATAAATGGAAAGGAAGCACTGGAAACGGAGTCAAGGGAACAGATAGAGAGCAGCAGAATCAGATACTGGGCCAGCATGATCAGAGAAACAAAGTCACCAGACAACAAAGGTAGAAAAAAATAATTTTATTTTCATTATAGTGTTTGGAATATGTCCACTTTGAGAATCAGGTGCTGAATGTTTAAAGTTTATATTTATTTACTTATTTATGGCATTTTATCCCATATTAAACGTGAATTAGATTGGAAACTGGGATCATTTAAATTTTTTTCCTGGAGAGAGTAATGCATTGCCCCCCCCCCCCCCCCCCCGGCTATAACCAGTTCTGCAATTATTTTTTTGGGGGGGGGGGGCGCCGAGGTGGATGGGGGGGCACCGAGGTGGACCGGGGAGAGAGCCTGTTGTTAAAAATTTGCCAGCACACCACTGTATATATATATTGTATACACATACAGATGTGTGTATAACTGGGTTATCAGTGAAACTAATGAGAAATTTATGTTTGGGTTTTTTTTGTTTTTACATTTGTACCCTGCGCTTTCCCACTCATGGCAGGCTCAATGCGGCTTGCATGGGGCAATGGAGGGTTAAGTGACTTGGCCGGAGTCCAAGGAGCTGCCTGTGCCTGAAGTGGGAATTGAACTCAGTTCCTCAGGACCAAAGTCCACCACCCTAACCACTAGGCCACTCCTCCCATAATATGGCAACAAGATTAATATATCAAAAATCTAGTGTCCCTGTTTACTAAGCCATGCTGTAGGTGCGCTAACTTTTTAGTGTATGCTAAAAATTAGCACGTGCTAACACTCTAGCATTAGCGTGTGCTAAAACGTTACTGCGATTACAGCGCGGCTTAGTAAACAGGGCCCTAAGTATGATCATGTAACTCCCTTGTTGCTGGAGCTACATTAGCTTCCAGTTGAAGTCTATATTAAATTCAAATTATGTTGTCTGGTATTCAAGACATTTTGTGGAGATTTCCCCGATAATTTTCCTTTTTTAATTAGTTTGTTGAGTGGTCACTCTAGAACTCGTGGTCATGAACGTTTGTTTTTATCTTTTCTACCTTTTAAAGATATTAGATATAAGTGGGTCCATTTAGGGTGATATTTTTGTTCTGTGGCTGAGCTCTGGGGAATTATTACCCTTGTATGTTTGTCAAAGTTCATCATATAATATTTTTAGGAAGAGATTGAAACCATGTTTTTTTTTTTAAATTCTTTGTGATTTGTATGTGTAGCATATTATGATTTTGTGCGTGTTTGTTGTTTATTTTTATGTCTAATATAACCCACTCTGAACCTGTATTTTAGGGATTTTGCGGGATATAAGACTCTAATAGCTTAGCATAGCATGTATTTATCTATATTATTGAGCTAAATTTATTTTATTTTTTATTTTTGTTACATCTATTTTATTCCTATGGGCCCTGCTGCAGATAACTCGAGCTAAGCTTTAGCAAAAGACCCCCATGGTTTGTCAAAATTCTAACCTCAAGAGTCAGCCCAGTTGAGGTTTCAGGAAGTCTGCAGTAAATATGCAGACGATACCTTTGCATGAAGTGCAGGAAGTTGTACGCAGACAGATCTTATGTATATTCATTGTGGAAGTCCAGAAATCTGATTGGGCTGCAGCCTTCAAGGACCAGATTTGCTCACCTCTGTCATATGTTGTATTTATATGCCATTACCACTCTACAAAGAGAAAGGGATGGAGGAGGCAGTGACAGAGGTGTTTGTGCCAGTGAATCTGTAAAGGTCCTGTATCTGATAATGAGTGATAAAAACAATGTCTCTATATAATCCTTTTGCGTTTTAATATGTTTGATCCTCTTAATTTTAACTGCTTTGCATTCTGTTGTATACCTAAAATTCCCATTAAATACCCTTTTGTGAGATCAGTGAGGGAATGATCTAGTAGATTGGGTATCCTCATAGTTCAGTTTTGGTTTGTGACTGCTATGCAAGAGGATGGAGATTAAGTACTTAGGATAATCTGCATGGAGTAGCTGTTTCAATCTTAAATATCAGACTGCATAGAATACCTCGAATTGGCTCTTTATGGGCCAAATGTATATGATCCAACATTTTACAACCACCTTATACAACTATGCACCCCATATCAATTGTTTAACCTGATGGTATTGGGAGACTTCAATTTAGTAGCAGACCCCTCTGTGGACTGCTCGATACCTAGAATGGCACATAGAGGTGGACCGAAATACAGAGCTCTCTCAGCTTTTATGAGGTCCCTTAATATAGTGGACACATGGCGAACCTTACACCCTGAGGAAAGAGATTTTACGCACCTGTTCCAGGCCCATGGCACTCTTTCACGGTTGGACTATATTTTAGTGGACTATAGGCTGTTCCCTGGAGTGCTGGCAGCAGAGATAGATCCTGAGTGTCTGATCATGCCTTGGTATGGATAGATTTGGAGGCCCCGGAGTATTATCAGTGCCAGGTAGGGTGGCGGTTTCCCTCTTATCTATTCAATAATGTGGAATTTGCAAAGTATATTCGCCAAAAGTGGGAAGAGTTTGAGCACTTTAATAAAGCACATGAGGCTCAACCCATTCTATTTTGGTCAACAGCGAAGGCAGTATTGAGGGGTGATGTGATAGCTTACATCCGAGGTCGTAATAAAAGGATATCAGGAGCCATAATACACTTAGAATTAAAATTTTAAAAAGCCAAACGTAGATATATACAAATTCCAAATCCGACGACTCGTGAGCAAATGCATGTGACTCAAGTAGCACTAAATTCGCTGCTTCATGAACAAGCCACTAGGATGCTCATATACAATAAATTTAGACTCCAAAGGTTTGCAGACAGAGCGAGATCAATGCTAGCGCGGTTAGTAAAGACGTGGGAGTTGGGGGGGACAGAGTGATAACAGCTATAAGAGATCATAAAGGTGCTGTCCAAAATAAAAGTGAAGAGGTAGCAGAGGTATTTAAGAGATATTTTGGCAAATTATATGGAGCGTACAAAACTCCTAACCAGTCTGCTGTAGAAGAGTATTTAACAAAGGTGGGCCTGCCACGGTTGAATCCCAAAGAGATACAGAGATTGAATGCTCAACCACGGGAAAGGAAGTACACTGACCCCAAGGCCTCATTACTGATTAATGGAATGCAGACTACACAGATCCCCATTAAGAAGGGGTACGCTCAGGGGTGCCCCCTTTCCCCTTTATTTATTTTGTCAATAGAGCTATTCTTAAGAGCTTAAAAAAGGGAGAAGGGAGTCTCTGGTGTAGAAGTGGGTGGAGAGACTGTGAAAACATTGGCATTTGCTAATGATCTGCTGATGGTGACCCGCACGCCAGATAATTCACTCCCATTATTGTTGGAGATGGTGGAGCAATACAGCTTACTATCAGGCTTTAAGGTTAACCTTCAGAAATCTCAGATGCTACCAGTACTACTAGATGAGGAAGTCCAAGGGAGAGAAAACTACTCTTTGACGTGGGCAGAAGGGAGAAATTGGGAGTGCAAATACAACGGGACTTATTTCAATTGTACTTATTAAATGTTAATAAACTGTACGAAGATACCTACACAAAGTTGAAATTGTGGCAGGCATATCTGCTCTCACTGGTAGGACCAATAGCTTTATACAACATGTTGATTGTGCCTGATTGGCTATACGTATTTCAAACGTTACCTATATATCTCACACACAAAGATGAGAAAAAACTGAGTTGCATTCTACAGAAATTTCTATGGAGAGGAAAGAAACCGAGACTACCATTGTTGACTCTACAAATACCAGTGGAATATTATTATTATTATTATTTGTTGCATTTGTATCTCACATTTTCCCACCTATTTGCAGGCTCAATGTGGCTTACATAGTACCGTGCTGGCGATCGCCAATTCCGGATTGAGAAATACAGAGTGGTATTGCATTAAAGTTACAAAGTGACAGAGTGAATTAGATAGTCAAGGAGGGAGAGTTAAATTTTGTCCAGATCTGCTATAAGTTTCGTTGTGTTGTAGGGTTCAGGTGATTAGGTTGGGTTGTTATGGTATGCCTTTTCGAACAAATTGGTTTTTAATGAGGATTGGGCCTATTGAGCTTGAGACACTTAACTATTGCGTGTGGAATGAGACACATTAACGATTGGTATCGTAATACAAATGACTTTTCTGCTACTGCTATTGAACTTAATTTGTTTGACCATGCTCACTTCAGTTTCTCACTGCACGGACTGGGAGGGACGGCCCCTGCAGTTCTGCACAATTCTTCCATTCTCCCAACAGCTAGAGCAGTTTGGAGGTGGATTTGTAGACTTCATCAATTTTCACCGAAAACTACACCCTACCTTGCTATTTGTGACAATTCAGCCTTCCCACCAGGATCATTATACAAAGTATTTTGTAGATGGAAAAGGCAAGGTCTGGTTTTCTTATATCATGTGTTAACAGAGGAGGGATGGCTTAAGGCATTTGTGGATTTCCAAAAACAATTTTTGTTGTTACCCACAGATTACTTTTATTATTGCCAACTGAAGCACTATGTTTCCAGCATATCTTGGGAGGCTCTAACGGAGTATGTGCAAGAAGAAATAGGCACAACGTTCTCATTAGGTGCACAGCAGAAAGTGCCAATGTCATTTCATCATAAGCATATCCGAGATACTGTGCCAGAATTGGATTTTGCCAGGTGTGCAACAGCGTGGAGTAAAGACCTGGCTATTTTAATATCGCCAACAGTATTTAAGGAACACGTCCTGTCATTACGTAAAACCTCTATAATAGCAACACACTGGGAATTACAGTACCGATTTGCTCTGTGCATGCACGTTTCGCCAAGGCGGGCATTTCATATGGGCCTGTTGCCTGATGGTGATTGTATGAAGTATGGAGTGGAGGGAGCAACGTTGGCCCATATGTTTTGGACATGTCAGAAAGTGGCCTCTTTCTGGAAACAACTTCTTAAGCAAATTTCACACATCTAGTTAAAAGGATGGCACTATGACCCTCTATTATTATTTGGCCGGCCCAACCTGGCTTCTCCGGTGCCGCGAGGTTGTAAGGAGTTTGTGAAAAGAGCAACAATTATGGCTAAGAAAGTTATACACATAGAATGGCTCTCTACGCGGACACCATCTATTCAGCAATGAAAGAACCAGATGGCGACCCTTCTCCGTATGGAGAGATTAGAAACATATAGACTTCCCTCACAAGGAATGCATCAATTTCAAAATAGATGGTCTCCATTTTGGGAGACACTCACTCCAACAGCGAAGGGACAATTGTTGAACTTGTAATCTCTGCATTGAATCGACATAGACCAAGTGACTTTCAATGTGAAAGGGAAGGGGAGTGATAGAGAGGGAAGGTGGAAGAGGGAGTTAATAATATCATAAAACTTGCTCAATGGCTTGTTACTGTTTATTCATACTAATAAAAATATTTAAAACATTAAAAAAAATCAGACTGCATCAGGATTCCCAAAGGTATAGGGGTAACTACATAGCAAGACAGTTACAATCCAAAGCAGCAGTAGTATAGTAATGGCCTGCACAGAGCAGCAGTTGCTATTGTAAACAGTAGTTGAAGCACCCAAAAGCATAGGAGAAGGCCAGCACTAGGATAGATTATGGTTATTCTTGGAACACAGGCAGAAAATACGGTCAGGAGAGAAGATGGTGCCTGGTTGTTATGTGGAGATACACAAGATATAAAATAAAAAGGGTCCAAAAAGTATTTCAGCCTTGCTGTCCTAAAAAAAAAAAAATTCAAAATGAACACCCAACCCACCATTCTCTGTTTATCCAAAGAGGATTGGCTGTGATCCCTGGATCTCATGGATGCTTACACTCGTATCCCCTCCTGTGCTAATCATAGACAATATCTTAGCTTTATCCTTCAAACCAATCATTGCCAGAACAAGATTCCAACCTCTGAGGTCACAGGATATTCTGGTGGTAGCAGAAAGTACTTGCTCTCCAATTTCAACTTCTGTGCAGTGCTGGCACCAGAGCCAGTGGAGGATAAGCACAACAAACAGGATTAGCTCCTGCCACTCTGCAGGTGAATCTGGTGCTGTGCAGGTAGGAGAAGGGGCCTGATGCTGGTGGCAGCTGGTATGATCAAGCTGATATTTTATTGCCTATCAAAAAGTCAAACCTTGCCAGATCCGTCACTACTTCCATTGTAGCTCTCTGGCCATCTGTATCTCTAGAGAGCACCTGCAACGCAGCTACCTGGTCTTTGGTGCAGTCCTCAGTCACAGACAATACCTTTGACTAAGCAGTACTATACAATCTGTCCATATCAATTATTCATTTCTCATAGATACATGAGTGGTTTGCTTCTAAATAGTGGGACAATTCTCATTATGTTGTATGCATGCTTTGCTACAGAAGGAACAGGGACGCTTGTGGAGATCAAGACAAAGATTGGTGGTGCAGATCCTGGAGGAAACCCTTGCCATATACCTTTGAACTTTTAGTGGAGCAATGAGTCTAAGCACCAAAAAAAAAACCAAGCAATAATATAGAGTTACTTATGAAGAAGAAGTGAATGCGCTCAAGTTGCCCAGTCAAAGCTGAGACCTGAATTCAAGAGAAAATTTGTGGCAAGACATGAGGAATGCATTCCACGGTGATCCCAAGCCATCTTGAAAGATCCTAAGCTATTCTGTCAAGAAAAAAAATGCAAAAACTGCACTTCTCCACTATGTGAAGTTGGTAAATACCTATCTTAAATGACTCATGGCTGTTATAGCTGCAAAAGATGCTTCCACCAAGCTTTGTGTAAAGGGGCTGCAATTATATATACAGTCAAAATTTTTACGTTTCATATGCCTAACTGCTTTTTGAATATTTCATTCCTTGTTTGATGCTGAAAGTGTAGAATGTTGTGCAGTTCAGTGAAAGAAACTCTTACTTTAATACATTTGGATTACATTTTTTTAGATAGCAGGATATGAAATATGTATAACTTTGTGAAGACGTCTACAAGGTCCAGTAAAGACATGGCTATTCTCTACGGACTGAGGATTCAGAGATCCAGAAACATGTGAGCAGAGATACTGAGGCACTAGAGTTCTGCTTTTTTTTGGGGGGGGGGGGGGGGTATTTGGAATGAGGTTAGCAATACCAGTTTTCGCAAGAGATTATATTTTAAATTTTATTTGGATGTATTCCTTATTTTTTTCCAATATATTATTATAGATGTATTATAATTTGTTTTTTTAAACTGTACTAACCCCTTAAAAGGTTAGCGCAGTCAAGACAAAAGATTTAAAAAAAGGCAAAGTCATGATTTTGATAGTAGAAGGAAAGAAGCAGTGGCATGACATGACATTTATAGCAGGGGATTCAGTAGATGTGCTAAACATTTGTGTACCCTTAACTAAAGTTAATGTACTCATTGTTTTTTGCTGAACAATGTCACGTCTTGTTCTCTTTCTGAGAGTCATCTATATTTTCCACTTCTCCTTTTGACTTCTGTGTTGATTTGAAGAAACTTAAATTCCGTATCACCATCACCTTTCCTAAATCTATCCTTCAGAGTTTTACACAGATTGACATTATGTAGTGTAGAACTTCCTATTCCATGAAAAAAATCCTTTGAGCAATACAGACTTTGTCATATTCAGAGGCTGAAGCATGTTCCATATACAAGACGGAAAAGCAGAGAGCAACAGACACATGATGTCCAGGGTGCACGCAACAAAATAAAATAAGCTTTGCCTTATCACCAATTTTTCTGGCCACCACATCTCAAAAAAGATATATAGCAGAATTAGAAAAGGTAAAGGGCAACAAAAATGATAAAGGGGATGAGACGACTTCCTTATGAGGAAAGGCTAAACAGGCTAGGGCTCTTCAGCTTGGAGAAGAGATATACTAGAGGTCTATAAAATACTGAGTGGAGTGGAAAGGATAGACGTGAATCGCTTGTTTACTCTTTCCAAAAATACTAGGACTAGGGGCATGCAATGAAGCTACAAAGTAGTAAATTTAGAACAAATTGGTGAAAATATTTCTTCACTCAATGTGTAATTTTACTCTAGAATTTGTAGCTACAGAATGTGGTAAAAGTAGTCAGCTTAGCAGGATTTAAAATAAGTTTGGATAATTTCCTAAAGAAAAAGTCCATAAACCATTATGAAGATGGATTTGGGAAAATCCACTTTTTTTCTAGGATAAGCAGCATAAAATCTGTTTTACTCTTTTGGTATAATGCCAAGTACTTGTAACCTGGATTGGCCACTGTTAGAAACAAGACACTGGGCTAAATGGACCTTTGTTTTTTTCCCAGTATGGCAAGGCTTATGTTCTTGTATACTACAAAAAATGAAAACTTTGCAAATGCTTTCTATACTTTGCAAAAATTGTTGTAGTTAAATTATGTAGCCTAGAAAATAATGACCCCCTGACCTTGTATACTAGACCAGAGGTTCTCAACTGAGTTCTCAGGACATACCTAGCTATTCAGGTTTTCTGGATATTCATTGAAGTACAAGAAGTGAAAGGGAGGGTGTGAAAAGACAGTTACTAAAAAGGAGTAGGAAGAGAACAAAGGAGGGTGGTAAAGGAATGAGGGGAGAATGAAAGCTGGTGGTGGGGAAAGGGGCAGGAGGGAGAGTGGCATAGGGTAGAGAGGAGATAAAGCTCAAGAGAGTGGCTGGGACAGAGTGAGTGCAGGAGGACAGAAAAAAGAAGCCTACAGTTTAGTTTAACTGTACATTGTAATGGCATTCTATAAACTACAGTAGGTGCCTGAAAGTGCCAGCAGAATGTCTACGTGCTATACTATAAGGTTGTGCATAAGTGGGATAGTGCTTAAATGCAGGGGGTATATACATGGGTGGGGACCCCAGTTACATGGGTATCTTACAGAATATTGTCTATAATATGCATCCTTGCCTAGAGTCTGACCAAAAACATTGGTTTTGGTTCCAGCTAAAACTGAGTCTGTGGCTGAAATTCTCCACTTGCTTTTGGCCAGAGCTGAAGCAGAAACCAAAAAATAACTTGTCCTCCCGGCAGAAAACTCGCACCGCCACCCCCTTCCTGCAGCAGAGACCTGGCTCCTGGGACTGCTCAACCACCATGTAGGCCCTCCCCAGGCCTAACTTTAACAAACCTTTGGTGATCTAGTGGTCTTTTCGGGGGCAACAATATAGTCCACTCGTTCCTGCCACGATCACTGCTGAATCAAGATGGCTGCTAAGACTTTCTGTAGGTCCTCGCAGTCATTTTGAGATTGGCACCCAGCATATACAGGATGTATCCTTTGCTATATGGACAGTATAGTTGGGAAGACTAGTTGGGTTGACTAGTTGGGTCAGCTGACCTTTTTCTATAGCTGTCTGTGCTAATATAAGGGTTGCCTGTTAATCTCCGTTAACTCTGAGATTAATGCATTAATTATTAATCACAATTAAAAAATTAATCAAGATTTTAAAAAAATGAATCACATTGTAGCATCTCCTGTCTCCTCTAAACATGTCTTCTGCTTTCTTCCACTCCCAACCACTTTCCTTGGCACAATACGGCATCTTTTCCCCTAACCACAATTTACCATCACCCCCTTCATGCTGTTCTATCTTAAAGGTGGCTTTCTTTTGGCCCCTGGCAGTGGCAGCGTTGCACATACACTGCCTATAACCTTGTCTGAAGTTTTCCCTCTGACCCATCATGCCCATACATAAACAGGAAGTGATGTCAGAGGAGGCGGGACAGGCCAGAGGGAAAATTATGCTGCTTCTGGTAGGTTGGCCATAGTTCCATCCTTTTCATAGTCCTCGGTATTCATAAGGATAGTGTGAAATACTGTAAGTTGAACTCCTTAACAAGTGGTTCCATGTCTTTGTACTGGAGAGAAGTGGTCCAGTTGAAAAGCAGTGTGTTTCCACTTGTCCAAGCCCATCTTTCTATGGGTTGGAATAATGAAGGAAAACATTTTTTTGAGGCACAGTTATTTGGGGATTATGCCTCAAGCTGATTCTGTTGCATTTGCAGTCACGTTTCATCGCATGGTAGTGAATCTGTGGTTTTCCTTCCCCCACCCCCACACACAAAAAACACCCTCTTCAATTTCTATATAATCCATCTATTCATTCTAAGTGAACAAACTGCCCAGGTGATAATTGTGGTCACTACTGCTAGATATGACCACATCTGTGCCTTTGTTCTGACTGTAGCATGGGAATAACTTCATTCTAAAGTACAGAGACTGTCCCTCGGTACATTTTTCCCTCATTCTCCAGTGTTCTAGTTTGATGTCTCACCTTTGAGTCTCTTCTCCCAGCACTTCAGGTTTGCTTCTTCTTTCATGAACCCAAGATCTTAATCAGGCCTGTTGTTTTGGTAGGTGCTTTGTTGCAAACTCTAAAAAGCAAACTTCCTATAATTAATTTATGATTCCATTGCTCTTCCAAAGCCTTCACCTGCATCCTTTAGCGTCCTTTTTGAAGCTTGGTCTTCACAGAAAACTCTGAAATCACTCATACTTCCTGCTTTGTTTGGCATTCATGTACCCTGATTCATCTGGATTTCACATATATAATGTCTTCAGAACTTTATAACTAAACAGAAGAGGTAAGGGAAGATAACCTTCTTTGCTTCCTGACCTTATGGAAGAGATGTCCTTTATCACATCATTCATCACTGTAGTACTAAAACATTTAGAGCATACATCAACCTGAGGTATTTAGAAAACAATAGGCCCATCTTGAACCTGCAAAAGTTGAGATATAGAGGTCCAGAGCTGCCAAGTTAACCAGCACCAAGATGGAGACAGAACTAACATCAGAGTGCTTAGTGTTATTCGAAGTCCCCGATTCTACTCATTGAAATAAGTGTTGCAGGTCCCATAGTGCATCATCACAGGATTGTTCTCAAAAATGTAGAACAGGCATAAAATCATACTACCTCCGTTACTTAAAACTGTAAAACTCCTCCATCAGAGTACATCTTAGTTCTCTCTCAGCCTATCATGATCTGCTTGATAAGCTCCCAGTTTCCTAATATCTATTGATGTATTAAGGGGCTTCTTCATGTCAATCCACTATTACAGAAGCCTTTTATGACATGGGAGCTCAGTGTTATCCTTACATAGTTCATCACACGAATGCGCTGTGATTTTGGGCAAGTCACTTAATCCTCCATTTCCTCAGACACAAACTTACCCCCCCCCCCCCCCCCCCCCAATTTACTAAGCCGCACTTGTAGCTGCTGCCCAGCAATGCCAACACAGCCCATTCAAAGTGTGTTTGCCTGTGTTTCCCTATGTCGGCATTAGCGCACTGCCAGATGCTAGCGTGGCTTAGTAAACAGAAGGGTTAGACTGTGAGCCCTCTGGGATCAGGGAAATACCTAATGTACCTGAAAGTAACTTGCCTTAATGTACTCTGTTCTGAACGTTCCGTGAGTGAAAGAGTGGACCATAAGCACTGATTTCAACTATTAAATTAAAATTAATGCCTCTTGAAGCTGCCCTGTTAAGCAAGAGAGTTTGTCACTTGGAAAGCACTTTTCTGTCAGTGGTGACCTCATTGAGAAGGTTAACTGAAATTCAGGCCTCAGTTAGCTATGAACCTTATGCTCAGTTTCATCATAACAAGGTAGTGTTTTGAACTCATCCAGCATTTTTACTCAAAGTGGTAATGTCTTTCCACATTAGAAATGAATAATGTTTCCTATTTTTCTGTCCAAAGCATCTTTAGTATTCACTTTAGAAATCTCTTCATCCTCTGAACTGCAAAGGGGCTCTCACCACTGTAAGGGGGTGAGTGGAAAGAACACTTCCTTATTGGTATTGGTTAAACCATCTTATGGCATGTGGTGCAAACCTGCTGAATCAGAGGGGTAGGGCTCAGGCAGGGAGGTGGTTAAATACTCTGGGGCAGAACAGATCAGGGAGGCCCCGAGGGAAGAGGTCTCCAGGAGAGAGACCCTGAAAGCAGAGATCTCCTGGAGGGAGGCTCCAAATGAAGGAATTTTCCCAAAGTGTTGGCTGGGCTGCAGTACCTGTGGGGGAGTCCGAGGGAAGCAAGAAGTGGCCCTAGCTCAGAGATTTGCACCGTGGGTTAAGAAGTACATGCCCAGTGGTTGCATGAGGAGAAACAGAAGACTGCAAGGGTAAGAGTGCCTTTATTTGTGAAGACCCAGGTCCTGAGAGTTCCAACTGGAGCCAGGCCTGGATTTTTGTTTGAGTAACTTGAACTGTGCTGAGGTAGCCTGACAAGATAGAATTGTTAAGGGATGAGGAAATAATTCTTAATATGGTTGTTGCCCATGTTTGAGACTGTGACAGGAACAGGCTGTGCTATTTTGATTGCTGGTTCAATAATAAAGATTTTGTTTTTGACTTATAGTACACTCTGCCTGTCCCTCAGCAACATTGCCACACCACCTCAAAGGAACTATCAATTAGAAAATCTATAAAGCTCTTGCTCAGGGATGTGGGAGGAAGGGGCTTGGGGATAAGGGAGAATAGGACTCCGCGGGGCCATGGCTGTTGTTTTTGGGACTGGGTTTTATGTTGGGAGATGAGAACTCAATGTGGGGTTTAGGAGGGGAATTAGTACTTATGCCGGAATTGGTAGGAGGCTCAGGAACTGTTGGTGTGGGGTAGGAGGGGAATTTGGATATGTTGGGGGGGGGGGGGGAGTTGTGGAGTGCACCACTATGACTCTTGGGTTTATGGGGATCCTGGATGGAGTGGGATGCAATAAAATGCCCTGGGTGTTATAGAATAACACGGTGACAAAGTTGGTCCAATTTCCACCCCATCCCTATCCCCACAAACTCAAACTCCATTCCTGTGATTGTCTTTTATCTAAAACAAGCCGTAAAGCCCATTACAACGGACAAAATTTCTGTTGTATGTAATGAAATAGCAAATTGGGCAAGATTTTTTATTTCTGAACTGTAATTTAAAAGTTGATGAATGTAATGTCAGTTGATGTGTATAGTACAGTTTTATATACTATGTTCTTTGTGTAAACCTTTTTATTGTTTGACTTATGTGATTTCCCATGTCCCTTATTGTTCAGAAAGAGAGAGTCTGTCAGAGTGAGAGAGAGAGTGTGTCTGAGAGAGAGAACGTAATGTAGGTTGATGTGTATAGTACAGGTTTATATACTATGTTCTTTGTGTGAACAGCATTAGATCCTTCAGAATTTGAACCTTGTTATTGTTAAGACTTATGTGATTTCCCATGTCCATTATTGTTCAAATTTGTGTGTGCGTGAGAGAGAGAGAGTGTGTGTGTGAGAGAGAGAGAAAGTGTGTGTGTATGCGTCTGTGTGAAAGAGAGAGAGAGTGTCAAGGAAGGTGAAGATAAATTTCTCCCTGCTTTTCCGAGCTTCCCTCTTTCTTTTTGGCCTGCCCGCTGCCCCAGCTGAACAGCTGATCCACGCCGGTCCGCTCCCTGCTCTGCCGCTCTCACTCCCTGCAGCATCCCTTTGCTGATGCAGGACGCGGCCAAAACTTGACACCGCCCTGACCCCCGAAAATGAATGGGTCGCCTCAGCGAAAATGCCCCCTGCCTGCCCACAGCTCCCACGGCCTGTCTCCCGGATCGCTGCTTCAGCCCTGCAGCAACTTACTGAGCAGTGACTTACTGAGCTGCCGACATGCCCTCAGGTGACTGTCCTGGTGGGATCGTCCACATGCTGGCTCTTGATTTGCCCGACAGCAGGGTCAATCTGATCCTGTCTCTAACCACGTCGGGCGAGACCAGGATATTTTGTGTGTGTGTGTGTGAGAGAGAGAGAGAGAGAAAGTGTGTGTGTGTGCGCGTGTCTGAAAGAGAGAGTGTGAGAGTGAGTTCAGAGAGAGAGTGAGAGACAAAGAAAGTGTGTGTGTGTGTGTGCGCCTGTCTGAAAGAGAGTGTGAGTTCAGAGAGAGAGAGAGAGAGTGAGAAACAGAGAAAGTGTGTGTGTGTGCGCGTGTCTGAAAGAGAGTGTGAGAGTGAGTTCAGAGAGAGAGAGAGAGTGAGAAACAGAGAAAGTGTGTGTGTGTGTGTGTGTGTGTGTGTGTGTGTGTGTGTGTGTGTGAAAGAGAGTGTGAGAGTGAGTTCAGAGAGAGAGAGACAGATAAAGTGTGTGCGTCTGTCTGAAAGAGAGGGTGTGAGAGTGAGTTCAGAGAAAGTGTGTAAGAGAGAAAATCAAGGAAGGAGAAGATAAGTGTGTGTGTGTTTTGCTTACCGGGTCCTACTTTGCAGCCTCTGAACTCTGGAGCTATTTCTCTTGGGCTGGTAGGGGTGCTCCTTAGGATCGATGCTCATGTGTTCGGTGCTCTACTTGCACGGTCTGCAGCTTTAGCCTGTACCTTCTTCAGCATCTATGTTGGTAGCACTAGGGCTGGGACCAGTATATGCTTCGGTGGCAGTGGGGGAGTTGATGGAGCAGCATTCAAGGGTAGTTTCAGTGGGAACTGCTGCCATCTTGAATCCCCTGCCACCTCCTGACTTGCCGCGTCTGGAATCTGTCACTGCAGGACAGTCTGCAGCGCTTTCTGCTCCAGCAACTGTGGATTTTTGCCCCAATTTTGTGTTGGTCATGCAAAGGGCCTTCTCTCTGTCCCCGCCAGTAATGATCGTCATTAGCAGCAGCCGGTCAGTAGCGCTGGCATGCGGTGCCCCAGGACGCGAGAAGCAGGCGGGCCGGCCCGTGTTTTGCAAGCGCCGGCTGCCAGCTGATTTGAACGGCACGTAGAGAGAGAGAGAGATCTGTGACATGTGCGGCACGTCGGTCACTCTTCATTTATGCAGTAGGATGATAGAACTAAGTCAGTGGAATTTGAGTTTGTGGGGATGGGGTCGAATCTTGTGGGGACTGGGTGGATATGGTGATGCAGACAAACGTTGTCTCTTTGTCATTCTGTACTGTGCAGTACATGAAGGGCAGATGCTGGGCATGCTCTCCATTTAATGCATAGACTTTTCACATACCTTATCTTAACTACAAAACATAACACAGGGTAAGTGCAAACAGTTACTAATCCTTTCAAAAAGGGCCCTTAGATGTTCTAGGTAGCTAGTCTAACTCCTGATGCCTGATGAACATTTATTTTTTTAAGCCTTCCCAATTCCTCCCCAAAATATGTTTAGACCAGGCCCCCTTTGTGGCTTTTTAAAATCAGAATTTAGATGTCTATACAATATGGACGTCTAAATGCTAGTTTATGAATATTTAAGACACAAATAATTCTTTTAAAAACAAGCACTATAGTGTAGCATTAGCTCCGATGACGGAAACATGGAGGGAACTAGCCAGGCTTCAGAGTGCTAATCAGTTGCTGAAAAGAGGAAATGCAGATTTCCCAACAGGAAATAATAACTTTTTCCTATATGGGTGAATGGGATACTTGTTCTTGTAGAGGAATGCACGGTTCCAAGAATTGCAGCAGAGATTTTGAGACCATTTTGCCTATGTGCAGATAACACTATCTTGTCTCGCTAGAAGAGTTGGGCATGTATTCTAAATTTGTTAAGAAATTAAGATTATTTTCAAGGAGGAGATACCAAGGCATGCTTCGGTGTCAAACTCTCTTCTGGTAACAGAGAACCAAGGTGATCCGAGAAGGAAGAAGGAAAATCTAGGAGTACCCAGAGATACCCTCAACATGCTTATGGTGGGGACACCATATGGTCACTATTCCAGATTTGTGAGAGTGCATATTGCATTCTTTCATCAAGTACAAGCACAATGGGCTGGTATCAGCACATCAAAATTGTAAACAAGGGGAGAACACATTAATACATGCGTTATGGGGCTGTCCATTAATAAAATTCTTGAAGAGAGATTTCCAGTACTTGGGGAGAATAATAGAATAAACAGAATCTGCAAGGTAAAGGAAAAAATGATTATTTATACATAAAGCAAGTGTGGTGGGAAAAAATGTATTCTGCAGAATTGAATGCTGGTCATAAGAACATAAGAATAGCCATACTGAGTCATACCAATGGTCCATTTAGCCCAGTATCCTGTTTCCAACAGTGGCCAATCCAAGTCACAAGTACCTGTTAGAAACCCAAATAGTAGCAACATTCCATGCTATCAATCCCAAGGCAAACAGTGGCTTTCCCCTATTCATCTCAATAACAGAATATGGACTTTTCCTCCAGGAACTTATCCAAACCTTTTTAAAACCCAGATACGCTAACCGCTGTTAACACATCATCTGGCTATGAGTTCCAGAGCTTAACTATTCTTTGAGTGAAAAAATATCTCCTCTTATTTGTTTTAAAATTATTTCCATACGATTTCATTGAATGCCCCTGGTCTTGATTCACTTTTACCTGTTCTACACCACTCAGGATTTTGTAGACCTGAATCATATCCCCCACAGCCATCTCTTTTCCAAGCTAAAGAGTTCTAACCTCTTTAGCCTTTGCTCATATGAGAGGAGTTCCATCTCCGTAATCATTTTTGTCGCTCTTCTTTGAACATGTTCTAATTTTGCTTTGTCTTTTTTGAAATAAGGCGACCAGAACAGAGCACAAAACTCAAGGTGAGGTTGCACCATAGAGTGATACAGAGGATGTGGCATCTTTTTGGTTCTGAAGAAATAAATTGTACAACTTAATGACTATATAACAACAGGAAGCGAAAGCGTTCCCAAAATATAGAAATCTATTTCTATTTGTATGGGAACATTATATTCAATCTTTATGTCAGGTTCTCAGGTTCAGAGCCCGCGGGGCCGGGCTCTGGAGCAAACGTGAGCGACAGCAGCAGGCAAAACCCACCAATCAACGCTGGCCAAACACACCGGCAGGGACTGCAGGCACCGCCCAGCGAGCCGGAACACACGGACTGGAATCCCCCGGACTGGAGGACACAGGACTGGAACACACACCGGACGGAACACACTGGACTGGAGCACACTGGACTGGTCCATACAGCTTCACCTGCACTTGGCCACTAACCCCCCCCCCCCCCCCAAGGGTTGAGCCCTTGGGTTCGAGTGGCCGGCTGGACTTACCGGATACCGGATGACACAAGGACCAGGACTGGAAACAGAAGAGACAGCAGTGCTCCAAGTTGCTGGACTAACCAGGGCACTCCTAGGCCTACACTAACAAAAGGACTTCCTAAGCCCTATACTAACAAGCTAAACACAAAACTAACAAGCTTCCAAAGTACTACTCTAGCAAGCTAGACACAAAACTAACAAGGTGCTTCCTAAGCACTACCCTAGCAAGCTAGACACAAAACTATCAAGGTGCTTCCTAAGCACTACCCTAGCAAGCTAGACACAAAACTATCAAGGTGCTTCCTAAGCACTATTCTGGCAAGCTAGACACAAAACTAATAAGGAGCTTCCTAAGCACTACTCTAGCAAGCTAGATACAAAACTAACAAGGTGCTTCCTACAGCACCAAAACCCAAACAGCAAAGACTGCAACGCTCCCAAAAGCACAGACACCAGAAGTACTTCTATCAGCAAACTCTGCAGTGTTCCTAACAACACCAAACCCTGAAGTACTTCTAACTGTAACAGAGCTTCCAAAGCCCTATACACAGCAATGCTTCCAAAACCAAGAGGGAAAAGGAGGGGAACCACAAAGGAAAAGCAGGAAAGCTAAATACACAGACACCAGTACACACTGCACTAACACTAACCTGGACCTTAGCAAAAGCAAGCAGGGAAACTAGACACAAAGTCAGAAGTGCACACTGCACCACCCTACCTAAAGCAAACACCACCTTACAAAGGCTCTCAAGGAAACAACACCACTTCCTTATTAAGGCCCTCCCTGATGATGTCACACTCCCTAGACCTAGGCAAAAGCACACTGACCCAGAGAGGCCCAACCCACACCAATGCAACACCGTGAAGCACTTGAAGCCAGTACACCCAAAGAGAGGTAGAGCTAACTCAGTCCACCCATGCAGCTGTAGTAAAGTGAAACAATTAACCCCATGCTGCTGGAAGCTGCCAGCACAGAGAGACAGAGCCAGCTCAGAAAGGACAGACAAAAGAAACAGAAGCCAGCTAAGAAGCTGACCCCCAGGAAAGAGGTAAGCTTGAGAGGGGTTCTGACCCCAATCATAACACTTTATCCCTGAGATTTGGATTATACTTCCCAATGTACATCACTTTGCATTGGTCAACATTAAATTTCATCTGCCATTTGGATCCCCAGTCTTCCAGTTTCCTAAGGTTTTTCTGCAATTCTTCACAGTCTGCATGTGTTTTAACAACTTTGAATAGTTTTGTGTCATCTGCAAATTTAATCATAAGGACATAAGCATTGCCATACTGTGATAGATCAAAGGTCCATCAAGCTCAGTATCTTGTTTCCAACAGTGACCAATCCAGGTCACAGGTAGCTGGGAAGATTCCAGAACAGTAAAATACTTGTTCTGGTATCCAGATTATTTATAAATATGTTAAATAGCACCAGTTCAAGTACTGATACCTGCGGCACTCCCTTATTCACCCTCCTACATTGAGAAAAATGGCCATTTAACCCTACCCTCTATTTTCTGTACAATAACCAATTCCTAATCCACAACAAAACGTGGAAGGCCATAATCGAAAGGGGTGCCCAAGTTTTCCTGAGGACGTCCTCGCAGGACGTCCCGGCAAAGGGGCAGGGAAACCCATATTTTCGAAACATGATGGGCGTCCATCTTTCATTTCGATAATATGGTTGGGGACGCCCAAATTGCGAAATTTAGGTCGACCTTAGAGTTGGTCATCCCCAATTTTCAGTGATAATGGAAACCAAGGACGCCCATCTCAGAAACGACAAAATCCAAGCCATTTGGTTGTGGGAGGAGCCAGCATTCATAGTGTACTGGTCCCCCTGACATGCCAAGACACCAACCAGGCACCCTAGGGGGCACTGCAGTGGACTTCATAAATTGCTCCCAGGTGCATAGCTCCCTTACCTTGTGTGCTGAGCCCCCCCCACCCAAACTCCCCCAAAACCCACTACCCACAACTGTACACCACTACCATAGCCCTAAGGGGTGAAGGGGGGCACCTATATGTGGGAACAGTGGGTTTCTGGTGGGCTTTGAAGGGCTCACATTTACCACCACAAGTGTAACAGGTAGGGGGGGATGGGCCTGGGTCCGCCTGCCTGAAGTGCACTGCACCCACTAAAACTGCTCCAGGGACCTGCATACTGCTGTCAGGGAGCTGGGTATGACATTTGAGGCTGGCATAGAGGCTGTCAAAAAATATTTTAAAAGGTTTTTTTTAGGATGGGATGGAGTTAGTGACCACTGGGGGAGTAAGGGGAGGTCATCCCCAATTCCCTCCGGTGGTCATCTGGTCAGTTTGGGCACCTTTTTGAGGCTTGGTCGCAAGAAAAAAATGGACCAAGTAAAGTCGGCCAAGTGCTCATCAGGGACGCCCTTCTTTTTTCCATTATCGGCTGAGGACGCCCATGTGTTAAGTGCGCCCCAGTCCCACCTTTGCTATGCTTCCGACACGCCCCTGGGAACTTTGGTTGTCCCCACGACAGAAAGCAGTTGGGGACGCCTAAAATCAGCTTTCTATTATGCCAATTTGGGCGACCCTGGGAGAAGGACGCCCATTTCCCGATTTGTATCGAAAGATGAGCGCCCTTCTCTTTCGAAAATAAGCCTGAAAGTCACCAGACAACAAAGGTAGAAAAAAATCATTTTATTTTCATTATAATGATTGGAACATGTCCACTTTGAGAATCAACATTTGAGGTGCTCAACATTAAAAGTTTAAATTTATTTACTTATTTATGGCATTTTATCCCACATTAAACATGAATTAGATCGGAACCTGGGATCATTTAATATTTTTTTTCCTGGAGAGAGTAATGCATTGGCCCACCCCCCCGGGCTCTCTCCCCAGTTATAGCCAGCTCTGCAGCTTTTTTTTTTTTTGGGGGGGGGGGCACAGAGGTGAACGAGGGGTACAGAGGTGGTTGGGGGGGGGCGCAGAGGTGGACCGGGAAGAGAGCCTGTTGTTAAACATTTACCAGCACTCCACTGCACACTACCTTCCTGCCACGGCCACCACTGCTGCTGCTGCTGCTGCTGTTACAGCAGCAGCGGCGGCGGCAAAAACAAATAAAGATTGCGACGCGGAGCCGCACTATTTCTCCTGTTTGCGGCTGCTGGTACCACCTTCCTCTAACAATTTCCTGTTCCAGGGCAGAGTCGGTCAGCTGTGAGTGGGAAGGGAACAACGGTGCAGCCCCGCAATCCTTTTTTTTTCTATTTTTGCTGCCACTGCTAAAACAGCAGCAGGGCAGCAGCAGTGGTGGCCACGGCAGGGGGGTATTGGGTGGGAGTGGGGATAGCCTGGTCCTGGTGTGCCAGTGGTAGTGGGGGTGTCTGGTGGGGGGGGGGAGAGGTTTGGGTGTTAAGTGGGGCTGAAAAAAAGACTGTAACACTGGATGGAAGGGGGAGGGTGTGATTGTAAGTGAGAGTAGGGTGGAAGAGTGGGGATATGGGGATTAGGTGGGGTGATAGTGGGGACATATAAATTAAGCAGGAATAAAGAGGGCCCCAGGTACAGGGTGACTGGGTGATGGGGAAGGACAGACGATGGATAGAGAATGGAGTGGGGAGGGGGGACAGATGTCAGATGGAAAGAGGGAGAGGAGGGACAGACACTGGATGAGGGAGTGAGAAGGGACATATGCCATATGGAAATGGGGAGAGGAGTGACAGACACTGAATGAAGGGGAGAGAGGGGATAGAAGCTGGATGGAAGGGGGAGAGAGGATGCAGATGTTTGATGGAACTGGGGAGAGAGAGGGGCCTGAGTGGATGGAAGTGAAGAGAGAGAGGGGCCAGATGCTGGTTGGAGGAGGGAGAAAAAGAGGAGAGACTCTGGATGGAAGTGAGGGGAGAGAGAAGGGTCAGATGCTGGGTGGAAAGAGGGTGAGCGGGGGCAGACGCTGGATGGAAAGGGGGAAGAGTGGAGGCAGATGCTGGATGGAAAGGGGGAGAGAGGGGGGATGAGAGGGGGCAGATGCTGGACGGAAAGGGGAAGGAGAGAGAGGGAGCAGATGTGGATGGAAAGGGGGGGGGGAAAGAGAGGGATAGACGCTGGCGAGAGTTAAGAAGAGATCGAGGAAAAAAGAAACAAGAGATGGACCAACATAATTGGAAGAAAGTAAACAGCCAGACAACAAAGGTAGGAAAAATGAATTTTATTTTTAGTTTATTATAAAGTAGTGTGGTAGCTGTGTTAATAAAGAAAATGGAAATAAGATGATATCTTTATTGGACTAATTTTAATACATTTTTGCTAATGTTTGGAGACCCAACCCTTCTTTCTCATGTCAGAACAGAATACCTTAATACCAATATACTGTCCTTACCTGAGGAAAGAGGTTTTGGCCTCTGAAAGCTAACTGGAAAATATATTTGTTCCAATAAATTGGTATCGTCATATTTTCCATTTTTTTGTTTTATGTGTATTTGTTAACCTATAGTATAGTGATTGAAATATGTCAGTTTTTGAAATTTGCATGTGTGGGTGGGGGAGTATCAACAGCGCAGCGGGTAGGAAAGAACTGGGATGGTGGGGGCGTTGGCTGCGGCGGTAAGAGGGCGACGGTAGGGGGCGTCAGGCAGTGGCCAGGCCGGGGGGGGGGGGGGGGGCAGATCACTCTCAGTCCGCCCCTGCCACTGTTCTAGTTATGCATTACACTGACATCTAGTCATGTTACCATAGTTCCCTGATGGCGAACCTATGACACGCGTGTCAGCACTGACATGCGTAGCCATTTTCGATGACACGCGCTGCCGCCGCATTGTGGTCCGCCCTCCCTCCTCGCTCCCGGAAACTAACCTTAAAGCCTCCTTTCACGTCGCAGCAAGCAGCAGCAGGGCAGGCCACTCCTTCCTTCCGTGTCCTGACCTTGCCTGACGTAACGTCCGCGAGGGCAGAGCACAGAAGGAAGGAGGAGAGGTTTGCCCTGCTGCTGCTTGCTGCGACGTGAAAGGAGGCTTTAAGGTTAGTTCCGGGCCCGGTAGCGGGTGGAGGGGGGCCCGGCGACCTCGGGTGGGCAGCGATCTCGGGTAGGGGGGGCCCGGGGGCGGTCCTAGTAGCAGTGATTTTTCTTGAAGTGACACACCACCCGAGTTATGCTTGGTTTTTTGGTGAATTTTGACACACCAAGCTCAAGAGGTTGCCCATCACTGCCATAGTTATACTGTTGCTACAATGTACCTTGCTCATGTTCAGCTATACCTATTGCATATTGCCTGGGGTGAATCTCTTCATAAAGGAGATTAATAAATATAGATCTTTGGATTATCATAGCCACAAGAAAAGGTGTAGCAGCATAAAATACTGCAGGTACCTGTCTGGAGATGGGCATGTCCTTACTACCTAATTCCTTTGCCCTTATCATACATTACTGTAGCTTAGAAACGTTTATGTGCATGCTAGTAGGTTTACCAACTGTGCTGCACCTAGAATCCGGGACCAGAAAGGTTTGGGTGCAGTCTGTGTATAAACTTGTTTCACAAATTATAGAGTCTTTGTCAGCATGCTTACCATTTATGTCCCAAACGAAGATTTGAATATATATCTTAGCTGCTTAATTCCCTCTGCCCCCCTCCCCACAAAAAATGTGATTTTGTTTCATCTTTGTGAATAGCTAACTGGGTGTACTAGTGCACCCAGTGCTGTACATGGTAATAAGAGTTAATATAATGTTATCATGAAATATCTGTGTGGTAACTGCTGTGGGTGGCTGCCTGCCTTCTGAACTGATATGTTTCTAAATGACTGGGGCGTTTGGGTTAAATATTGTTACCTTGGGCAGTGGTTGGGTTTGCATTTTACTGGCTAGGATGGCAGTGTAAAAGTAATTGTCCTGTGTGTATAAATGAAAGGCAGCCCAGCAGGAAAATGCGTTCAGATGGAACAGCTGCATCACTTAAAGCAATTTATAATCATGTTTCTTTCAAGTTAAGGTAATGTACTGAAGTTCTCAGACAGAAAACATAATTCTTTGATTTTTTAGTACTGGAACTTAAAAAAAAATAGGGCTGATTCTTCCATTGGAGCTAAACCTCAACACATTATTCAGATGAGTATTCTTTTGCTTTTCACACAAGCCCTAAAGGAGAACATACCCTAATGGTATGCTGGAAAGGGTTAAGGAGGGCCAAGTCCAGCCCTCTGTCGTGCCTGGGTGTAAACAGAAGCGCTTCAGCCTATCATGTCTGATTGCTGTTCTGTGCTCCCGGAGAAAGCCAGACTCTGTAACATGATACATTACAGCTTGCTTCAACTTGCACAGTCTGCTGCGGTCTGCTGTTTCGCATCCACACAGAAGAATCACCACAAAAAAAAGGAGAGTGAGTGACTGTATAAAGCAGCCCATTTTCACTCTGTTGCTCATTCAGGAGAAGGTGCGAATTTTCTCACAGTTCACTCGGCCATTTACGCTTGCATATCTGGCATCTTGTCTGTGCCTTTCTGCCTTGCGGTGCTGGAATGGGAGGAGGCTTTGAGAAGCCGTGCAGAAGCAACATTAGCATCTGAAATGAGGTGGCTTTTAACCCATGCGGCACCCAATTAAGGACTGAGACGAGGTAAACGCTTAACTTTTCAAATTACTTAGCTTAGCACACATATTATTAAGAGATATCCTCTTGAAAGCAGATTGCAAGTCACGGAATGCAGGCGCATTGTTTCTGATAACATTTTTGAACGGAGTGGAGATTCTTTCAAAGTTAATTCTTGTATAAAAAAAAAAATGCGGTGATCATTGTTTCTGAATTTTTGTGTTGTTTTTAACTTCATTTTTGAATTTAAGTTTTCCGTAACTTAACTGAGTGGGATTTCTGCTTTTAGAAGAGGACATTTGTTATTTTCTCTATTTGAAACTAGGTAGCCTCTCTTTTACGCTTTGTGGAAATGAACAGCAGTACTGCAAGTGTGAATGAAAGGCATTCCCTGGAGAGGATCGATCTCACCAGTTGGCTTTAAAGATCTCAATCTGTAAGAAACCACTCTGTGGAAGGCAAATAGCTAATAGATTAAGATATGATTTCCGACTAGTGTAGGAAGCATTACTTAGGGGTGGACAGTACCTTTGAACAATTTTGATTTAAGGTACTTTGTTTTTGAATGATAGCCTTGAGGAGACCCTGTATACGATGATATTGTGTGTGTGGGGGAGGGGGGGTCGTCCCTGTCGTCCCTTTGCTGCTTTTCAGATACATAAGGTCGGTTTTTGTCTAATTATTCGAGACTCACAATAAACCATCCTAAGAGCATGTGAATCTGTCACAAAGTGAATCTGTAGTTTTAAAATAGAATATAATCAAATCTATTGCTTTAAGATGGTGTATTTGAAGATTTGATCCCTTTGCAGTGAAGTGGAAATACTTTCAGTAATTGAAAGCAGATTCATGTCTGCAGTTATATGAGCCAAACGTTTTTTTTTTTCTTTTTCTTTTTTTTCTTGTATAAACCTTTTGTTCACCGATTTTTAAAAAATGGTTTGGTTGATTTCTCCATGAGACCCCTGTTAAGTGATTATTAAATTAATCTTTCCAAAAATAGAACGAGAGAGACAAAGCTATATCACAGACCATTCATACTAGCAGGTTTAAAGGTTGCATAGAGGGTATATTTTTAGCGGCTTGTGATTTAACAGTTATGATTTGGTATTTAAAGCGCCCAACGCTGAGGTAGAAAATAGATGCTTGTAACTTGCTTTCTTAAAATATGCTCACAGCGGTTTATTATGAATTACGGGTTCACAAAAGAAGTAATGTGTTATGCAGTCCTGCCTAACACATCAGTTGAAGGCAGCTTTATTAGAACGCGACAGCCTTTCGGAGCTTTTATGGAATGCGGGATTCACTGGGGCCAGCAGCACACGTTAATTTGTGGATTTATAGCTGCCTTTTTCCCCCCCTCCTCCTAACTTTTGTTTCTCGTCTTTGGACGTGAATGAAACACGCTTAAGAACGCATACGGACATTTTGACCTGTAAGATAAAGTGAGGGTTTGTTTCTAGTATCCAGTCCTTCATACAAAGAGCTACGATTCCTTGATGTGTTAGCAGCTTTGAAGATAGAGAACAATGAGGTGAAACTGAAGGGCATCTTTAGTCTGTTGAAAGGTTAGATGAAAAAGCTGTCTCAGCAGTTGCAAGTAATGTCATGTGCTATATTACCAACAATCACGTATTTATTATTGTTTAAGGGCGCAAAAGCAAAAAAAAAATGTAAATTGTTTTGCTGAGCAAATACTTAAAAGTTTTTTTTCCATTTGGTTTGACCCGTTTTTCCGATTAAAAAAAAAAATTTTAGTCTTGTTTCACACATTTGATTGTAATGGAACATTTTTAATGTATGTTAAAACTTGCTAAGGCACAGCAATTGCCTTAACAAATAAATTGATTTGGAGCACACTACATTTTTAAGAAGCACTAACCAATGGAATGCTCTTCTCAATAGCTTTACTAGGTTTCATTGCAATACATGGCAGTGTCTTAGACTTTGAGAGAAGAAGAGGGAGAAAAATTTCTATAGGAAAGTCTTATAAATTTGCTAAGTAATATCAGTTAAGCATGCAAGAAACAGCCTTGAGTAAGGACCCAACTTCATTTTTAAACTGTTAGACTTGGGTTTTGTACTGTCCTTCAAAGTTTTACCATTGATTGTGCTTTAAAAGAGCTGCTCTTCAGTAGTAAACTGAAAAGAAATATTTATTTATTTATTGCATTTGTATCCCACATTTTTCCACCTATTTGCAGGCTCAATGTGGCTTACAGAGTTCCGTTATGGTTAACCAAAGCTGTTTTTTTTTTAAGTGTGAGATACTGTCTGATTAAAATTTAACCCCTGCAATGCAGATCCTAGTCCAACTTCCACAGCTGTGGAATTTAAAGTTCAAGAGCATAGATTCTTTAGCCACTGCTTGAAATCACCTCACATATGTAAGGAGGTTGTAGAGCAGCTGTTGAGAGCTTGTAGCTTGCAACACATCACTCTTAACCTTCCACTTTAAGGGAGACACTGTTCCAACTATTTCTACATAACATTTTTAAGCCCGAGGCTTGTCTAAACATTGAAACCTGCTTTTTAGTGTGTTCTTGATTTACTGTCTGCTTTTGTTTCCTCATTGTTTTTATACTGTAAAGACATGTGATCCACTGCTTCCTTACACAATACAATACTTTCCACTTAGCACAAAAATGCTTTTTCAGAATGATGCAAAGTGGGAAATGGTAGCTGTCTAAATACAATGATCATGATAATTAATGCTGTGAGATGGATTAAAATGCTGTATCCCAGATATTCATCGTTTTAAAGTGTCCACGACAAAAGCGTTGCTAAGCACCCGTCACTACAGGAAGAAACTGAAAATGACCCAAATTGAAGAACCTTGTTTTGAGTTGTATTCTTGCCTTTACTAAAGTGCTTTTCAAAAGGTTCAACAAAATGGGTATAATGCTTCCTGGGAAAAAAGGGGGGGGGGGGAAGCTGTTTTCAGCTGTGATCAGCAATTAATGGATAAAGCTTTTGAAATCCAGTTCTTCAATTTTTAACTAAACTCTGGTTCTCCTTATTACTTGTCAAATAGTAGTAGATGAGCATTCTAAAAGACACCATGTCTGAAAGCAGAGATTCTAATTTTAAACACCCTGAAATTAATACCTTTTTTTTTTTTTTTTTTGCTGTGAATGAAGAAATAAAATCTGTCTGGCGGCTTTTTTTGCCTTGCTCGATGGTGGTGTAGGTTTCTGAGAAGGACACTGCTTTACATTTATCACAAGACAACTGAGAACAGTGTTGAAGTTGATTGTATTTGACTATCACAGTTTGTGGTATAAAATATAGGGAAAGGTGGTAATCCATATATGTATTTTGCTCAGTTCTTGTTTTTTATAGGTATTTGTAGATTCACTATTAACAATTGTATTAGCAACATATTGCTTCCATGATAGCTTAGGTATATGTTTAGATTTACTAGATGGGGTTTCATTTTAAGTCCTAACTTCCAGACACTGTAGTTAAACAACTTGGAGAGAGTTAGATGTGTGTGTTGAGTATCAAAGCAACTAAATTTGTTGTTGTGAGGACCATACTATACCTTTAGCCTAAAAAGGTATAATGTAGTACAAAATAGTCAAAGGGAGGGGGTGGTGGTGAGGGTCAATCATAGGAAGGCCTGAAAGAACCTTTTCCTGAGACTGGAAGGTGGTAGAACTAGAGGACATGAATTGAGGTTGCAGGAGGGCAGACTCGGGAGTAATGTCAGGAAGTATTTTTTCACAGAGAGGGTGGTGGATACGTGGAATGCCCTCCCGCGGGGAGGTGGTGGAGATGAAAATGGTAATGGAATTCAAACATGCGTGGGATAAATACAAAGGAATCCTGTTTAGAAGGAATGGATCTATGGAATCTTAGCGGACATTTGGAGAATAAAACCGGTGCAGGGTGGACTTCTACGGTCTGTGCCCTGAGAAAGGCAGGGACAAATCAAACTCTGATATACATAGTAAAATGAGTTTATCTTGTTGGACAGACTGGATGGACTGTTCAGGACTTTATCTGTAAGAGAAGAGGTGTGTGTAGGTGGATTGTATAGTATTAGGATTTGAAAAGAAGGGAGAGATTTGACTTTAAATTACACTTTGTGTTCCCGGAAGCAGGCTTTGGTGTTGTCTGTTGGATCAGTTGAGTACATGCAGAGATTTCAGATGAACAATAGCAAGATTTAACTAGTTGGATAAAAACAACAACAAAAAAATACTGAATAGCATGATTGATAGCATCCTCTCAGCAGCAACATGCCAAGGAGTCCTCTAGTATTTCAAATAGTCTTTAGGTTTGTATTCATATTCAGACATTTAATTTTAGATTTAAGGCTAGAAAGCATTGCACTATAGGAGGGATCTCGAGTTAGTAGAACCACTTTTCTTTTGGAAAAGTTGGTAAGAGTTTTTAATTGGAACACTGAAACTATGACACTAATTCCCTCTGATTCATCATATTTTGAGGTATGTAAGCATACATATATTTAAGGTATAAGACACATAATTATTCAGAATGCCAGTTGGTGTTGATTTTCATTTTTATATCCTCCAGTCATCTTCCTGACTCCTTGACTTTTCTTATATTTTTTATACTTTTTGGAATGAAAGATGTTTACTTTGTACTCTGAATATATTTGTTCCTGTGTGTATGCTTTTTCCCCCCTAATTTTTTGTGTACATGTATTACTGTAACTTTTCCATAGAATTGTGATGGCTCCAATGCAGTTGCACTAGGATATCTTTGGTTATGGTGGTGTAAATGGCGATTTTTTTTTGGGGGGGGGAGGGGGATTTTGAAAACGCTTTAAACTTTTTTTTTTTTCCTCAGAAGATGAAATGCAAAAATTACTTGTGTGTACTACTGATTTATTTAAAAGGTAGGCTTTAGGCAGCAGGTAGAGGAGGTACTGATATACTGTGTTGCTTGCCTTGTACTTGACCCATTTGGACATGTTCTGGTGTAAGTTTGTATTTGTATATAAAATAAAAACTTTGAGGCCATAAAGTGAAGCTTCTTTTTTTTTCAGTACTACTGCTTCTATGCATGCTTATCTTTTGCTTTTGCTGATTATATAAACTATGCAAAATTTAACATGGAAAATGTTTTATTAATGTATAAAGAATTAAGGACATGTAAAGTAAGAGCTTACTGCTCTAAAAGGTGATAGCCTTGTCTACTTGCAAATTAGTATACAAATGTTTTGCATTGTTTCAGTGAAATCCAGCCATAATGTGTTGTCTTTTTTTTTTTTGTATATGGGATTGGAAGGGGCAGTTACCTCCAGAGAAAAGAAATGAGATCCTGAGCAATTTAAATGCCAGATATAATTGGTAAAATTGGGAAAGAAATAACACACTGCAACATTAAAAGGAAATAGTTCTGAACTGCAGCAGTCATCTTGGGCACATGTAATTTGATAACTCTCTGTGCTAAGATTTTTTGGCCTTTTAAAGTCTCTTTTTTAGACCTTTTACTGTGGTTTTTGCCATTGCATTGGCTCACAGTGTGAATGGAAAAATCACAAGCAAAAAAACTCTTTCCATTCATTCTCAGCTACTCTGTAATTACTGCAGCTGCAAAAATAATAATTTCAATATTAAAACTGGATGTTTATATGAAATCTAAATCGGCAGGTCTGCAGAAAATGTGATCAGATGGCAGTGTTAATATTTCAAAACCTTTTTCTTTTTATCATAAGCTTCTTCCAAGGGGAAAAATCTCTCAGCAGGGGGAGCTGTGAAATGTAGTCAGGGACGATTTTATTTTAAATAAAACAAAATTGCCTTACATAACATTGTTAACCTTTTGTAATTATTTAACCATTATTTCATTTTACCCCCTACCTAAATGTTGTGCATTAGTGCTTTAGACACCTGGCTGTGCATCTCAAAGTTTATTTGTCTTTCAATTCCTGTGATAGTAGGGGGCAGTACATCTCCTTAATTAACTAAATCTTTGTTCAGGGAAATGCTGAAAGGCCAGGATAGTTAAACAAGGCCATTTGGATTTGTGATAAGGTCGATGTCAGATGCAAGGAAAGTGGTTAAATGCATTATCACTGTATTTAGCTCATAATCAGTAAAGTGACCTTGGTTGAGGTAGAAATAATTATTTGGTTATTTTATGAGAGCCATCTCGTGCTTCTTTTGCTGTCCAGAAATTATGTCATGCATAGTCTTGGTTCTGTGTTTTTGTTTTTATTATTATTCATCTTATTTCTATGCCTCCTCGGTTGTGGATTAGATTGATGATGGACTTGAGACAGAAATGGACTTTCTCATAATGGTAGAATTTTTGTACTTAAGGGTCTATCCCATATATTGATTAATAGGTGCAGATATATCCCTTCATTAATTATTAAGGTGACCAGGCTGGCTGACCATTCCATAGCTGCTTTTAGGGATCCTTTAATGATGATGTTCAGTCTCTTTGCAAGGGAGCTGCTATTCTGCTACTTTTCAAATTGTTTTTAAGCTATTAAGAGGAGGTACCTGCCAGCTTCAATTTTAGCACTGGGAATAATGTTTGTTTTATCAAATGCCTAAGAGTGTATGCTAGAAAGTTGCATAGTAGCTCTCTGGCTGCTGTTCTAGTTCTAAGACATTTCCAAGTGAATTCTACTTTGAGGCAGTACAGTACATTCAGTTAGGATACCACAGTAAGAGAAGGCTGTAGTCACTTACCAGAGGAGATTTTCTGTTTTGTAACAGAAGGACTTGTTTACTTAAGAGCAGCAAGCATATGCCATATGGATTAGTAGGTGATAAGTTGCTGCATGGTGTCGATATTTATTGTATGCTAAATCGACCTTAGCTTCTTGCTGTGGTAGGGGGTGGGGAAAGGGAATGAGAATAGGTGAATTATGGGCATGGACACACAGATGTAAGATATGTGACTTCAGTGTTGACTTAATACAACCTCAAGGAAGAAAGACTACCTCAAAGCAATATTTGTTTTGTACAAGTCATCAGTAAAGTGAGTGGAACACACCATATCGGTCCCTTGCCCTGCCCCCTTCCTCTGTCAAGAACTTGCTTTCTTGGAGAAGTGTGTGTAGTGATGTATAATCTTTTACTGTCCACCTAAAATGTGGTAGATTGCTAAAGAAGATTTCTATAATCTTTTGAAATATGTTTTACATTTTGATATTTTACTGATGGGAGATATTAATCAATATTTGGAAAACTGTGAGGACCCAAATGGGTTAGAGTATTTAAAATCTTGGAATTTAACCCGCCCTGAATTTAGTATATTGCATGTGAGGGACCATCATTTTGGTCTTTTGGCCTATTCTGACTCTTCCTCTTTTGTTCTTAACTCTCTCTAGATATGGACCCCAATAACCTGGTTGGATCACTTTCTATTAAAATTTAACGTAAGATGGAAGGAAACAGGTTAAATTCAACCCCAAAGTCTCATACTTATTCTAGAGGTAAAATTGAAATAATTCCTTTTGGAATGAAATAGTATAGGGTCTTATGGAGGGCAATAATATTATGCTAATTGATAATTGGAGCAAAGTTTTTCAAAGGCATTATTGGATATTATTACCCCTGTAAGAAGAAGGGCAGTTTGAAATCAGCCTCAGAATCCTTGGTTTGATGAAGAATTGTCATCACTGTTGTAAACTACTAAGGATCTGGCAGAAAAATAAAACTAAAAGTTAATAGCATATATAAACCATTTGATTAGGGCCAAAAAATTATTCTCAATACAACTGAATGAATAGTTTGCTATCTCGGCTAAAATGTTGTCCGACTATTTTAGAAGTAAAGTGAATAAAATCCAGCATCAGATATTATCACTTAAGAATCTATCTATCTGCAGACTCTTTTTAAGATAACGGAGGATAGAGTCTAGGCCAGCAGAAAGATATTGGGTTAATTTTTCAGAAATATCAGAGGATGGTATTATTTAGTAAGTACAGGTTTTCCTGTTATTCCCTGAACACCTGTCCACCATATTTAATTAAATCTGTCCCTAGATTTATTTATTTTGTGCTATTGAGTTGGTTGAATTATCATTTATCAGGTTCTATCATTCTGACCTCCATTTTGATAAATGAACAGTTGTCTCTTGCAGACATCACTAGCTATCAGCCGGTAGCACGGTTGTTTGTAAAAATTAAGGAAGGTTTATTAACTAGACAAGTGCTTATTTAGAGAAATTCCAGTTATTACATGAATCCCAGTCTGGATTTCAAACCAATCCCAGTACAGAATCTTGTGCTTGGCTTTTTGCTGGTAGAGGGCAGAAAGTTACTTGGGAAAGGACAGAAAGCAATTATAATACAATTAGATCTTTCTAGTGGATCATTGATTATTGTTGAGCATTTTAAACAAATTTGGGATTGATAAAAAGATACTTGGTTTGAGGGCCTTTTAATGTTTAGAACATATAAAGTGAAATTTCAGGATCAGTTATCAGATGCTTGGCAGGTAAAATGGGGAGTCTGACAAGGATGTCCGCTTTTCCCTCGTTTATTTAGGGGCCCTTTTACCAAACTTCAGTAGGTCTCTTGCGGGCTTGGTGTGCGGTGATTTGGCCGTACTGCAGTAGAGCCGACTCCAACCCCATGGCATTTCCGGTGCCAAAAAATCATTTTTAATTTTAACCTGCGATAATCAGGCAGCACAACACACACCTAAGTAGGAGACAGTAAGGAATCCCCCCACAAATGGCCACATGGTAAGGGCTCTCCCCATCCCAGAAATGACCGCATGGCAAGAGTTACACTTAGCACACTGATATTTTCTTTCTTTTTTAATCCTTTTACTGGTGGTAGTAAAAGGTGGCTTCAGTGTGTGGCCAACTGGTGCACCAGCACCACTGCAGGGGTTCTTTTACCACCACTTGGTAAGAGGGTCTCTTAATGTATTAATGTCTTCCTTGGGAATGTTGCTAACTGATTTAGGGCCCTGTTACTGTGCTGTAGGCACGCTAACGTTTTAGTGCATGCTAACGGTGGAGATACCCATTATATTTCTATGGGTGTCCCTAGCATTAGCACGGGATCATTTTTATCATGCGCTAAAAGGTTTGCACGCCTGCAGCATGGCTTAGTAAACATAAGGATTTAAAATTTTTAGCTATGCTGATGATATTACAATTTTTATTCCTGTTTATCAGGAAGTGGAAGATTGGAGATTCAATTTTTTATACAATAAAGACAGACAATAATGGATTCAAATTAAATATGGAAAAAAACCCTAAACTCTTATAGGTCAACGTGACAATATTTCAAATGACAATAATTTTATTTTTGAAGATAGTATCAAAATTCTAGGAATTACACTGTCAAGTACATTGAAGTTGGCTACTCAGGTTAGTTTAGTAGTAAGGAAATCACTTCTACTTCTGAGAAAACTCAGAAGAATTCACAATCTTCTGGAGGTAATTGCTTTTTGTAGAGTAGTCCAAAGGCATTGTCTTTCTTTGTTAAACTACTGTAACATTATTCATGCAGGAATTTCTCAATTACAGCTTAAACTAAAACTTATTCAGAATACTGCAGCTGGTCTGACTTTCTCAGCTTGTAAACTTGATAGTGTGACCCTTTTGCTGATAAATTTGCATTGGCTCCCTATGGAAGCTCAATTTTGTTTTAAGGTTTGCGTGATAGTTTATAGAATACTTTATGGTTTGGCACCAGTTTATATGTCTGATTTAATTTGTATATAATCTTTTAAATATTACAATTCCTAATACAGTGCTTTTACATTTCCCTAGTCCAAAAGGTGGGCAATTTTAAACATCTGATTTATACATGTTAGTCTTCTGAAAATTGTTTTCACAGTGAATAATACTTGCTTACTTGTTCTTTCTATACCTGAAGAGTCTTACATTTTTGAGTCTCTGCTCATGCTGAATTTGTTTCTACCACTGATCCTGATTATGACTTTTTTTTTTTTAGCTGCATTGATTTCTTTTGAAACCATACACAGTATTTGTAGTGTGACTGCACTGCAGATTTCCACAGAGCCATGATGATTGCTATTTTGATTGTAAATCTATTATTCCATCTAGACATTCTACTAGCCATTTTTGACTATGGCACTTCATTGAGTTGGTTTGAGAGAGAGCCACAGTGACCACCAAGATCAAGCTGGAGTGCATCTTTGCATATGAGAAGTTTGACTTTATCTTTCCTTATCATCCCGCTAGACAAGTGATGCTCCTGGCATAGGGTTAGTGCAGGCTGGAGTTCTTCAGCAGATGGTGACAGTGGGCTACCTACTGTAAGACATGCATGAGGTAGGCCTGCGATCCCAGCTTTTGTAGCCTATGCTTTCAGGACTAGATCATTTTGGTCAATTACTCCTGAGGTTTGGACCAAGGTCCAGAATGAGCCAGGAGGGCTTTGTACCTTCATCCAGGAACATAATGGTTAAGCCATTAGCCCCTGCCATTTGGGCGGGGGGGTAGTAGGTCTCAGTCCTACCCCCAAGGCCCATTGCAGTACAGGTTGAAAAATAGTCTTGACAGTTTGGCCTTCCTTATTCTCCTAGCTTCTCTTCCAAAAAAAGAAAAGCTGCCTTTGAGTACTGCGGCCAGCAAAAGTAGTGTCGGATGAAGCTTTACATCCCAGTTCTGAAAAGGGATGTGCCACGGGGGTTTTCAGCCACTTGATGCCACAGGATCGGGGGCTAAAGTGGTTCCACTGGGTCATGGTGGTGTTTGGTATGAAGAGGCCAGCCCTTTGTGAGCAGTACAAAGTAAAAGCATTGCAACTGCAATTCTTCTGTTTTTGGTGGAAATGGCAACCGTTATAGCACCACCTCACTGAAGTGTGTGTGTGTGGGGGGGGGGGGGGGGGCGGTGAGACCCAGGGATGCAGTCACTCTCCCTGAGCTTTGAAATTTTCCAGCGAGGCCTCAATGGATATGATGGGCTTCACCAGTGGTGTGCTGGTAAATGTTTAACAACAGGCTCTCTTCCCGGTCCCCCTCTGCGCCCCCCCCCCCCCCAAATTGCAGACTTGGCTATAGCCGGGGAAAGAGCCTGGGTGGGGGGGGGGGGTGGCAATGCATTACTCCAGGAAAAAAAATTAAATGATCCCAGGTTCCAATCTAATTCATGTTTAATGTGCGATAAAAATGCCATAAATAAGTAAATATAAACTTTTAATGTTGAGCACCTGATTCTCAAAGTGAACATATTCCAAACACTATAATGAAAATAAAATGATTTTTTTCTACCTTTGTTGTCTGGTGACTGTTTTTCTGATCATGCTGGCCCAGTATCCAATTCTGCTGCTATCTGTCCTCTTAACTCCATTTCCAGGGCTTCCTTTCCATTTATTTCTTTCCTTTCCTCCTTTCTTCTTCATTTCTGGTCCTCAGCTTCTGCCTATTTTCTTCATCCATGTGCAGTTTTTCTCCTCCCTTCCTTTTCCCACATCTCATCTCCTTCCTCACTCTTCCCTCCCCTCCATCCATGTCCAGCATTTCTTCTCTCTCCCCTACCCTCCATCCACCTATGTCCAGCAGTGACCCTCCTCTCCCCTGCATGCACCCATACTCAGCAACCCTCCTTTCCCCTGCCCTCCATCCACGGCATACCCAGCGACTCCTTTCTCTCCCCGTCACCCCCTCCCGAGTTGTTCAGCGAATTCTCCTCCCCTCCCTCTGGACCCGGTCCCTCACCGACCTGACTCTGAGTCACCCTGCCTTGTCCTTCGAATTCTTCGGGGCAGGCAGCCTTGCCTGCCCGCTGCCAGCGCTGACTCTCCCCTCGCTGCCGGATCGCACTTCAAAATGGCCGCCGTGACTTACAAGGGCGGCCTCCAAGACTTCTGCAGAAATCTCGCGAGGCCGCCTCTGGAAGTCTTGGCGGCCATTTTTAAAGCACAAACCGGCAGCGGGGGAGAGTTAGCGCTGGCAGCGGGCAGGCAAGACTGCCTGTCCTGAAGAACTTGAAGGACAAGGCAGGGTGACTCAGAGTCAGGTCGGTGAGGGACCGGATCCGGAGGGAGGGAGGAGAGCCGGCTCGTGCTTTTTAACAACCAGCTCGCAAGTCAGAAGAAAATTTAACAACCGGCTGTTGCGAGCCGGTGCGAGCCGGCTCCAGCACACCACTGGGCCTCACTAAGGTTGGGTGGTAAGCATGCTAGAGCCAGTGTGTGCCGACATATCTCCAGGGTGTGGTTTGACTACATAGTTTGTAACTACACTGACTACATAGTTTGTAACCTTTAGATTGTAAGCTCTCTTGAGCAGGGACTATCCTTCTCCATGTTAAACTTGTACAGCGCTGCGTAACCCTGGCAGCGCTATAGAAATGCTAAGAAGTAGTAGTAGAAAGGGAGGTGTTTTTCTCCACAGAAGTTAGAGCAGGACCAGAAGCGGAGTCTGTGTGTACAGGGTGGCCCATGGACTTATCCATCTGCAGCATCTGGAGTCTATGAATGTGTATGAACTTACTTCAGGCCACTCTAGAGAACATAGGGGTCAAGCCTGCTCCCTCATCTCTAGTCTGGCTAATCTCCCTCTGCCAATATTGCTAGAACAGTAGTTCTCAACCAGTGTGTCAAGACACACTGGTATACCCCCAAGAGGTGGGAGATGTCACAAAAACTTTTGGTGTAGACAGCAAGCATGTGTTTCCTTTACAATTATTGGTGCCTGCAAGCTGGGAAGACCAGCAATTTTGAGAGTCAGGTTCTTGAAACCCCTGTAACTGGTCCTTATGTCTTCTTCCCCACTACCTCCAGTAATACGTGCTGCATCCCACCCCAACTGAAAATGTTGTAAGTCTACTGCCCATAGGTTTCTGCTATATAGTTTGAGTAGCATATTTACTTCACAGTATCTAACAGTGGAGGGATTTTGTGTTGCTGTCATTAAGGTGACATTATAATTTTGAATATTTTTGTTTTCTATGGTAAGTGAGAAATCTGGGACTGATGCGTTACATACAGCCTTTTGATATGGGACAGGCAGATTCATATTAAATTTAGGGTTAAACAATGAAATATTTAGATCTCCTTTGTTCAGCTGTGAATTTTAGTGTTTGTTGTGCCATATACATGAATGTTGTCTGTCAGGTATATCACAGCAGAAGAAAGATTGAGAGCCACTGTGCTAGGAGAGCTAACCTGGTAGGGTCACCGTAGGCACCTGCTCTGAGGGGTACCCCTAGATCCTCCCACATAGATAGTAATCACCTCGGATGACAGCCTCTACAGATGGTGAGCTCACTGTCACTATAGCCTAGACCAGTGGTGGTATGGTCCATCAAGTATTTGTTGAAGGTGATTCAATTGACTTTGCAGTCCTTCCACCTTGAGTAGGGAGGTCTGTAGGAGTTATGTTGGCCACTGCCATGGCAATGGTCTACCTAAACAAACAAAGGGAAATTGGTGCAGTTGGATTGCTAGAGTTGGCCTGGCTCCTCCTTCCCTTCTGGTACGGTGTGCTGAGGGTCCACCTTTTGGGCATATAAAATGGGCCTTCTTGAAGTATCGTACCCTGAAGATGGCATTTCAGAGTGCTATCTGTCCAGGAGGATCTAGAATTGCAGGCCTTGTCCTTCCACAGAATGTGGTCTTGGAATGGTTCCATTGTTTTTACCTATAGTGGTCTCCATTCCATTTGGACCAGGTGATTGTTCTCCATGCTTTTACCGCTGGAGGGGATTCTGGGCTGTTTAGAAAGATCCTCAAGCTAGATATCAGAAGGGTACTTTTTATTTTTAGGACCTCCAAGTAACAAAAAAAAAAAAAAAAGCCCAAACTCCTCTGTAAATCCAATAGGGTATCCTCTTTCGGAGGCCACAAAAAGGTAGCACAGCATCTAGGTCTTGAATTATGAACTGGATCAAGTTGTCCATTAAGTAAGCTTATATTATTTGCCAAAAGGTTGTCCTGGTATTACTGTGAGCTCAATGGTCTTGAGTACAAGTGGCATCCTGGGTAGAAGCGGGTAGTCTTGCCGTAGAATTTCCACAGAGTGATAACCTGATTGTTGCTGCATTCTTTTGTTAAATGCTTACATTTGGGCTAAAGGCAATTTTTCCTTCAGCACAACAGTTATTCTGGAGGCCTTGTCTTCCTCCATACAAAGAACTGCTTTTGTATATTTCGTTCTGGACTGGTCTAGTAGGACAATAAGGAAGGTGATATCTATTCATACATGTTAATTTCCTTCCCATGAGTCCTACTAGACTAGTCCAGTGCCTGCCCTGAAAGACTGGAGTTACTTTGGTACTTACTATGACTCTGTTCTGGCTGAGGAATAAGCAAGTTCCTAATAATGGTACTATTCTTTCTGCAGTGATTTGTTAGAATTTTTTAAATTAGTTATTGATTTTATATAATGAAGAGGGGTTGTACCTGTTCTGCTTTGGCACTGGTGTACTCAAAGGCTCAGTTTACACCAGCATTTATATCTCTACCTACATGTGCTGTTTGGGAAAGGACATTGGACTGGTCTACTGTGTTTCAGTTTCAGCACTGAAACTGGCCCAAAATCTGGGTTTGGGTTTTGGCAAAAATGCCAGTGCGTTTTCAGCTGAGCCAAGACTCCCCCTTCCTCCCCCCCGGGCCACCTGCCTACCTTAAGAAAGATCTTGGTTTCGGTCAGGCTTTACTTGAGGCAAGGAAGTTATAAATTTCAACTTATTTTTTCAACCATATGCACTCTTTATATTACAGTTTGCTCTGTTTTGTGTGACCTAGCTATAATTCTTCAGTTTAATCTTAAGTTTTGCTGAAATAATTTTCTAGCTCAAGAAGCTCATTAATAGATCACACAGTTGGCAAGTGGCTAGTATAACCTAAAAATTATTCATTTACCCTTCTCTCCTGCAGTTTTCAAAAGCCTTCTAGCTCACAGTAAAGCATTTGCATTCCTTGAGTTACTCTATTACATGAGAGAGCAAGAGTTTGAAGCATATCGCCGTATAATAGTTTTCATTTTTCATTGTTATTTTTTTTAGTTCTCTGAAGGATGCTTAATATGTTGTAGAGCCTATAGTAATAAATTCTGCTTATTATAGTCACTGTTGTAAAAATAGTTTATATCAGATACATCATAACCTACATTTGCTTTACAAAACCTGTCAAACATTACTGATGGTAGAGGAGCAGTTGCTTTTTACCTCTACTATGTTCTCTTTGATTGTAATTAATCAGTGCTAAACAGAAGTCATGTCACTAGAAAATAGGGTTTTGATTTCTGCTCTACGTTATTTTACAATTAGTCAAGTACAATGCTCTGTGACTTTTTTTTTTTTTTTTTTGCTAATGGTGTTGGCACTATGCAGCAGATTGTTGTTCATAATATAAGAATAATGTATTTTTTAACATTTCATTACATTTTTATATCACACATTAAATGTTGAGTAAATTAGCAATAGCAGCTGGAATATTAAAATAGGCTAGGACAGTAGTAAGTGCATCCTATTGAGCTGAGGCAATAAAGTGTGCTAGAATTTGCACACCTGATAAGGTCAGGTTTAGTGCACAAATAAATTGGGTGGACACCCTGCACAAAAACCAGTTTTGCACAAAGCCTTGCAGTAACAACCCATGTGCTAGCTGTCGGGACTGGGCATGCTGCATCATCTCCTCTCCTGACTTGTTCAGTTCCCACCTCTACCCACACAGGTTTTTGTTTCTGACTGGTTTTTGCATGGGTGTTAGCATGTGCTACTGTGTGCTATAGTGATTTTATATGACTGAAGTTAGCCATTCTGTGGGCCAACATTTTGGTTTTAGAAAAAGCACATATACAGCCAGCAATGAGTGGTGACTGGTTTAAGTATATTTAAATGCCAGATTAGTATAAAATGTGTGTGCGTTTTATTAAAGGGATAATTCAGAAAGCATGCATGCTCATATGGACCTATCGGTTTTTTTGGCATATTTTTACTTGGTTAGTGCAGTGGACTTTGGTCCTGGGGAAATGAGTTCATTTCCCACTGCAGCACCTTATGACTCTGGGCAAGTCACTTAAGCCTCCATTGCCCCTGGTACAAAATAAGTACCTGAATATATGTAAACCGCTTTGAATGTAGTTGTGGTATATCAAGTCCCATTTCCCTTCCCTACTTATCCCTTTAGATTAAAATTCTTTTTAGATTTCAGATTATATTCTTTAATCTTTGCTTTTACACGCTTTAGTTACCTTCTGCAATAACAAAATGAAATGCTGTTCTGTTTACTAAATTTGATCTCTATAATGTGCCCAGTTCCATATTTTGGCAATCTACCCCCCCCTGAAATCCTGCCATATTGCCCACCTCCCCCTCTTCCCCCACTTGTACTTTTATAATACTACACCTGGTTGCTAATAAGAGAGCAGCATTGGTTTGGGATATGTGGCTGAAGCATTCATATTAATTATCAATAAACTAAATCATAACCACGTAATAACTGAACTATATACAGCATTAAGCGTGAACCCCAGGCCATGAAGTGACAACTGTAGATGTGCTATCATTATCCAGGGGCCTTGCTTCTGCAGCTAGTTCTGCAACAAGAGGACAGACTGTCTCGCAAGTCACAATAAGATGACCATCAAAAGCTACCCCCCTTTAACAGCTTTGAAGATAGAGGGTGGTTAAAACATAATAGGAAGGTTTGCTTATTTTCAAATATAAACCAATTAATACTGAACCGTATTTTTGAAATTGAAAAATAGCGACCATTGTGGCAAAAATATATTTAGGAAATACTAAACCAAGTCCACAATACATTTGGAAAGCCTAAGAAAGTCTTTAAAATGCATAAACAAACAGCAGGCAAGCCATCTAATACCCACAGATAATGTTTACTAGTTGGATATGACAGAAGTAGAGGACTTAGCCAAGGAGTACCTGCCATATTTTTACTAGCTATGAAGGCAGCTAGCTGTGAGGGCCCTAAAAGATAGTTAAAATATTGATCACATAGATCTACACATTTACAAGATAAGTGCACCAAAAAAAAGTCCCCCAACTGTTTTCTCTACTGCCTTGAGTACTCTTGGTAATAACAATTGTTCTACCCCCCCCCCCTTTTTTTTTTTTACAAAGCCGCACGGTAATGCCATCACAGCCCATTTAAAGTGAATGGGCTATGTCGGCATTGCAGTGTGGCAGCCGCCAGCATGGCTTATAAAGTGGGGGGAGGGGAAGGTAGAAATTTAAGTTAGGTGGTGAAAACATGCAAAGTATTGCTCTTGGAATTATTTCCAACACCTCTGTGGGTGTTTGTATATGTGTCTGCCATGATGAGGAGAGAAGAAGAGCAGTTGAATGGAGCAATACCTAAATATCCCATTGTTTTTAGAACAAAAATTAAAAATTAGCGCACGCTAATGATACACACCCATTATATTCCTACAGGTGTTTCTACATTAGCGTGTGCTAAAAAGTTTGTGCAGCTTAGTAAACATGGCCCAAAATGTTTTCTCTTTGCTTTCCTATGGCTCCAGTACACTCCCCCCCCCCCCCCCCCCCCCATCTCAAGCCACTGTTCCTCAAGATCACACTCTTCTTTCAGTGGCCAACAAATAGATCAGTTAACCCAGTGCATTAATCACATTTGTCAAAAATTTCAGAACCCTAGACTGTCTTCATCAAATTAAAATATCTTATTACTGGATCTCGGCCACATCACTCGAGCTCAACTGTTCTCACTGCTCTTAAGCTTTATATTTGTTTGTTCTAAAATTTGGTTTTACCGCCTTTACTTAGGTCAAAGCAGTTTACAAACGATAACATTCTAAATAAAATGGAAAGGAACTCCAATTAAAACATATACACATTCCATATGAGATAAGAAAATTAAAAAAAAAATTTTGATACTAAAGGCTGCATCTCTGAGGTCGCATGGGCTGTGGATGGCAACATCTAAATGGGCAGATTAAATGCCAGCTGGAAATTGTGGGCTTTTAATGATGACTTAAATCTTGGCAGGGAAAAGTTCGGCTCTAATATCAGAGGGAAGATTATTCCAGAGACTTGGTGCCAAATAGACAAATGCTGATGACCTGGTGGTTCATAATGAGCGGATTTCAATGATGGCAGAACCAGTTGATGAGCGTTTAGGGAATGGAGAAAACGAGTTGGAGTGTATGGAATAACCAGTAAGGAAAAGTAAAGAGGGGATCCTCTGTGCAACACCTTATGAGTGATTAGGATTTTGAACCAGATTCAAAATTTTACAGGCAGCCAAAGCAAGTGTAAAAATAATGGGGTGACATGATCATATTTCTTAGCCTGCAACAGCAGGCATATTGCTGAGCCTTGAATAATTCGGAGGTGTCAGTTGAACCTGAGAAATTCCTACCTAAAAAATATTGCGATAGTCAAGTCTGTGTACTTTTTACGGATATTTAAAAAAAATGTGTGGGGGGGGGGAGGGTGGAGGAAGCAAAACTTCCACAGCAGTCAAACCAAACAGAAAAGGGGTGGAAGATAGCAACCAATAGTGTTCCAGGATGCCAGTCACAAAATTTGTCCTTGCATCCTGTTATTGGGTCAGGATTTGTCCAGGCATTCTGCACATTTTGAAGAATAAAGGTTTATATTTTAGAAGAATTGGATTTCTGGACTTTTTTCTGATGGACATCCTGGAACACTATTGATTATCTTCCACCCTTTTTCTACTTGTTATGGATGGCATTGGTGTTATTGGGATATTTAATAAACATAGTTTAAAAAAAAACATTTTGAGATGATAAATGCATGGATCAGTATGTAGGGAAGAGAAATCAAGATTTTATGAATAGAGCAAATGGTGGATCCAGAAAAAAAAAATCTTTCTGGACTATTTGAGAGATTTGGTACTCGAATAATACTGTAGAATCAATTATCACACCCTAATAACAAAATGAACATACTGTTGGCATCAAAAGATTAGGGGTTAGTTAGGTTCCCTGTGCATTCCAGTAACCCAACATGCTGTAGCATTTGGAGGTGTTTAATTTGTGTGCAGATAGCCAATTGGCCAGTGCATGGAACGCTAATTATAGAGGACCGAAATCTGGAGAAAAAGAGGAAGTTGGAAAAATGAGTATCATCAGCGTAGAATGTTATGGTACTATAAAAGTGTTGCTACGGGACTTAATAAGATATTGAAGAGCAAAAGAGACAGTATTAAACGGCTGCTAATGACCTTCAGGGGCAGTCTTGCAAGACTGCTGCTGAAGGTCTCAGTAGCCATTTTAATGGCAGGAAGGCAGGGGCAGGAGTGACTGGGGAAACACCACTACATCATCAAGGCTCCTAATGTAGGCCCTTGGAGGGTGTTAACGGTTTTGGTTTCTTTGTGGGGGGAGGTG
Organism: Microcaecilia unicolor; assembly: GCF_901765095.1. Taxonomy (NCBI): domain Eukaryota; kingdom Metazoa; phylum Chordata; class Amphibia; order Gymnophiona; family Siphonopidae; genus Microcaecilia; species Microcaecilia unicolor. The sequence continues at coordinate 578,088,840 of NC_044032.1, read as the reverse complement.
AGGAGTGGATGGCGGTTTTGGTTAGTGGGGGGGAGTTTTGTTTTCAGCCAAAAATACACTGGTACTTTTGTCTGAAACCAAGATATGGCTGAGTTGGAATCTTGGGCCAGTTTCAATGCCAAAAAAAATGAAATTCGATCCACCTCTATACACCTTGTTCAGTTGACTGGGATGGTGGTACAATTCTGCTGCTCTTACCTTCTTGCAGGTTTTATCCCCTTGTTGTGTATCAGTTTGGTTCCTTTTCTTCCTTTTGAAGTCCAAACTGTTTGCATATTCATTCCACTATCTCTCCAGGTAGCTTTCATTTGTTGATGCCCTGAAGGGTCTCCTCTTCCTTTCTCACAGATTTTTGACTCCTAGCCAGCGTTGCCAGATGGGTGGATTTCCCACCCAATTGGGCTGGTTTTTAAGTCAGGATGCTGGAAATTTTCGAAGGCTGCGGGAAATTGGGCTTCTTTTTCGTTGCAGCTGTGCGGGGTTTGCGCTTTTTTCAGGGGCTTCTATTGGTCCAATTTGGTCCAATAGAAGCTTTTCCGGGGCTTCTATTGGTCCAATTTGGTCCAATAGAAGCTTTTCCGGGGTAGGGTTGACATCAGGGGCGGGGTTAATGACATCAGAGGTGACAGGGGCGGGGCTAACGACGCCAGAGGTGACGTCAGGGGCGGGGTTGGGGGTGGGCGGTGACGGAGGCGGGGTCGGCGACATTGGAGGCAGGGTTTGACTTTGGGTGGGTTTTGGGCTGGTTTAGGGCCGATTTTGGGTGGGGAAAATTTTTCCCATCTGCCCATGCTGCTTCCTAGCTTTTCTTCTATCTTGAACCATATTATTGGGGACTTGTTACAGCAGGTTTTGCTGTTTTTGATACTGAATGCCCTGACAGGTAAGTAATATGGGTAGGAGAAGAAATATGTTTTCTAAATCTTCTGGAATATGAATAACACCTGTACCTTGTGCAATATATTGCTGTTTATAAAATACCAGAAGACCTACTCTGACTACCAGTGGATGGAATAAGCTGCTGTTGAAGGCAGAACACTAAAACATGTTGGGCTGGCAGAAATTTTTATCAAATGATTGCTAGACACTGGTCTAGAGAGTTATTCTATCTTTATAAAACTGTTTTTTAATTTGCTGTTTAAATGTAAATAGTATTGCTAGTTCAACAATGTTGTTTAGGTAAGATCATTACAGAAACTTTAGCCTCTAAGCCACTGGTTTGAATCTGGTAGTGGCCCTTCCATTGCAGAGACAATAGAAGAAGCCTTTGTAGTGTGGCTCCTGGTGGGTTCTTATGGATTTGAATTGTTCTCACACCTTGACATTGACTAGTGACAATAACAGGAGGGAGGGAGTTAATGCAATGCTTTCTCTAAGCCAAGGGCTCTCAACCCAGTCCTTGGACATACCCAGTCAGGTTTTCACAATATTCAAAATGAATATACGTAAGATAGATTTGCATAGAATGGAGGTAAGTATACACAAATATTATGCATGAGATATTGTGGATATCCTGAAAACCTGACTGGCTAGATGTATCCTGAGGACTGGGATGAGAAACCCCTGCTCTAATTTGGGCAGGAGTCCTCTACCAACATTCCTGTTGGGGGGGGGGGGGAGGGGTTCTGTTTCACTAACACACTTTCAGTAGGGAGAGAGGGGAAAGCTCTGCAGGACTTCAGGGAAACCTGTGTGTCTCTAAGGATTAGAAACACAATACTGAAGCACTACCCCCCACTGACAAGAATGTGGTTGGAAGATTCCTGCATAGCTTAGAGGGAACATTGAATTAATGTATTTAGAATTCTTCTCATAGTCAATTGGACATTCAAACTATTCCTTACAAAATGGAATATTTTGTGTTTTTCTTTTCAGTGAGTCATTACTCTTTGTAGCTGGCTCATGTTCTTCCTGTACAGGGTTACTCACTCTGAGGTTTGTGGCTTTCCAGAGCCTTCTGGCTGTTTTACAGTACAGATTCCTGGGTTTTTCTTTTGGCAAACTGACTTGATGTCAAAACACTAATGTGGGTAAAACTGTATTCCATTGGCATTAGGTGCAATAATATTTATTCCTACTACTGGTTGAGCATTTCAGACAGATGCTGTGTTTTAAAAAAAAAATTTTTAAAAAGCAAAATGTTTTACACCATTCGTTGTGTTATTCTTATATCTACCTTATAGACCAATCGTGATTTCTTTTTTTACATTCAACTAATTCTAAACAGAATCTATTCAAGATCTTTATGTAACAATAATTGTCTATTTTCTAAACTATTTCCATCAAGATCGATACATTGTAAGCCACATTGAGCCTGCAAAAAGGTGGGAAAATGTGGGATATAAATAAAATAAATCTAGCCTATAGCTGACATACAGGATTGTCACCATTCAAAATGAATTTTCATAATATATTTTAAAAGAAATATTTGGTTTTTGTAGCATGTAATATTTGTTTGCCCTTAGACAACACTTCCACAGTCGATCAGTGTGCACTGGCCGTTATATTTGCATTCGTTTTGAGTCTCATTATATTCGCACGTGGCTGTTAGGTTTTGATTTCCTGACAAGTGGCTTTTTGAGTGGCCAAGGATAAATTCCAGTGGCAAAGGGCTTGTGCAAATAAGTATATTTCTATGCATGTTCATATATTTTTATTGTTCAATTTATTAAATCCATTTAGCAAAGGTAATATAAATTATGCTGTACAGTATAGTAGCAGTATTGTCTTAAGTGAACCTAATGGTACAACAAAAATGGTTGCATTATAGCACCTGGGATACATGACGATCTATAGGTTTCCAGATTCTGAAACTTTCAAGTCTGTTGTATATTTTAAACATACTATAGTCTATGAAGTGCCCATTACTTGCTACTATTAAGAATGAGATTTTACGTGAAGGTTGTTAGGATAGGCAAAAATATGTTTCACAATTGCAAGGGGGATTCTCCAGTTTGCAGAGTGGTCCATCCGTGGATTCACAGAGTGTTTATTTTTTTCCCCAGTTCTTTCCCCATTTTGCTCTGTGCACACACACTTATCCAAGAGAACAGGTTCTGTCCTTAGGGCATGCAGCGTGCTTATGTCTTGTGCTATATTTAACTTTCAAGTTGTGAGGTTTAATGTATTATTAACTTTTAATATTGATGAGCTAATTTGCATGCAATGGCTTATTATCTATGTTTTTTTTTTTTTTTTTTTTTTTGGTGTAATGGTGATTAGTACAAATTAAATAGATATCAATGTACACTAAGGGGTCCTTTTTACCAAGCTGCAGGAAAAAGGGACCTGCGCTAGGGGCAGGGACCATTTTTTCCGCACACCAGGGCCCTTTTTACCACATCAAGTAAAAAAGCCCCCAGCATACGTGGCCATGTGGTGAGAGAACTCTTATTGCATGGCCATGAGACAGGAAGCCCTTACCGGGCTCCCGTGGGAGCAGCAAACAGTGATGCCAGATTACTGCCAGGTTATCGCCACACAAACTGGCTTCAGGGGTTTTCTTTTTCCCCCAGAAGTGGTGTGTGCTCGGGGCGGGACTATCACCAGCGGCTGCATTGGACCAGCGGTAGTCTCGGAAGAGTGAGTAGTAACGCAAAAGGTCCCTTAAATTTGGCATTTTGATATGTGGTAATGCACCATCGTAGGTGAGCCCTGGAGTGTGAAGTGCAATTGCATTGCTCATAATTGTGCATAGTTTAGGGGGGAAGATAACAGAAGACCCCTTTTAAAAATATAAATAGGAATTGGTATGAAATATAGTTATCAGGATTTAATTGAAAATTAGAAAACTGCGTTTGAGCTCCATTGTGCTCCTTGCTCATGGCATATCTATATAAATAATTCTCACCTCAAACATTCTGAAGCTCACTCTGTGGCAGGAAAACACTGAAGCCCTGCACTGTTGGTAGGCTAGGCTGTCAGCACCACTCACTGTCACTCATGCACCACTCACTGTAAGTCATAGACCCGCCCTCAGCCACGCCCCTTCCCCACATAATTTGCAACCCCAACGTTCTAATGAAGCTGCAACTTCCGAGGTGGCATAGATTGGAATTTTTCCCCATGAGTGTCTGCCCCGCCCTTGCGTCACAACGTGATGACGTTGAGGGCGTGGCTATGACACTCAGCGAATCGCATCGCTCAGCCCTACACCCCACCTCACGTTGCCACCGCTCCCTCCGTCCGATGTCAGCTGTGTTAAAAAGGAAGCGGGGCACCGCGGGCAGCCATCGCCTGTCAGCTCTGCATCCTCTACTCTCACGTCACTGCCCCTGCAGTAGAACCCCGGAGGAGGGCAGCGACAGGAGAGGTGAGAGCAGGAAAACCTTGCTAGCGCCCGTTTCATTTGTTTCCGAAACGGGCCTTTCTTACTAGTGCTTGTAATAATATACATGCCTTTATAATACCTTGTTTAAATGCTTTAAAATGTGCATTCAGGATAACTCCTTCGCTAAAACTTAATTAGTATCATAGTTTTAGATATTTCATAGCATTTTCTAAGGGTCTGCTGTAGATTGGTAGCTATTTGTGAATGGGAATTGATCATAGTTTGAAAACATGTTTTTTGTTATCTTTGGATGGAGCAAAAATAAGGAATCTGTTCATCTTATATTCCTTGTTCTTTAAAGCCTACTATGCAAACGTTCTCTCTTAGTAATAGAAACTGAGACATTGAAATGGGAAGCCCAGTTTGTCAAAACAGGTTTATACAGAGTTTCTTTGACACTTGTTAGTGGTAGCTGTGTTTGATACACACCACTATGAGCTCAATGAAATCGATAGGCTTCATGTCTTGTTCCAAGCGCTTGTGTCCCATGGTATTGCTGTAAATAGTTTCTTCTGGCATATGGCAAGTATGTGCAAGTCAGATGCTCAAGGTTAAATCTGTAAGTCATGGAACAGCTTCAGCATGATCCCTTATTTTGATTTGCCATGGCAATCAGTGCTTCTCAAATCCAGTCCTTGGAGCACACACAACCAGTCAGGTTTTTGAGGATATGCATACTGAATACGTATGACAGATATTTGCATGCACTGGTTCTTTGGTAAGCAAATTTCTCATTCATATCAGGGGCGTAGCCAGACTTCCGTGGGAGGGGGGTCCAAAGCCCGAGGGGAGGGGCATATTTTAGCCCTCCCCCCATTGCCGCCCGCCCCCCCCCACATCTTTGCCGCCCCCCCTCCCGCAGCGAACCCTCCCCGCCACCGCCTACCTTCACTTTTGCTGGAGGGGACCCCACTCCCCGCCAGCCGACGTCCTCTCCGTCCTGCTCCTGTTGCATGCATTGCTGACATCCTGCACGTTGTACGTGCAGGACGTCAGACTCAGAGAACAGAGTTCTGTTCTCTGAGTCTGACGTTGCATGTACAACGTGCAGGACATCAGCAATGCATGCAACAGCAGGAGCAGGATGGAGAGGACGTCGGCTGGCGGGGAGTGGGGTCCCCTCCAGCAAAAGTGAAGGTAGGCAGCGGCGGGGGCGGGTTCACCGGGAGGGGGGTCCAGGCTGGAATCTATGGGGGCCCAGGCCCCCTCAGGCCCCACGTAGCTACGCCACTGATTCATATTGGGCTAGGTTCTATATATGGCACAAAAAAATTTGGCGCTGAAAAAGCAGTATTCTATAAACTGCGCTTAAAGTTAGATTTGATTTATAGAATAACAGACCCAGGGATTGCACATAAATTTAGGTGCCATCTTTTGCACCAGTGAGAATGTGGTGCAATTGCTCGTGCCTAAATTTTACATGCAGAGCCCCCATATTCTATAATAACATGTTGAACTCAAAACCACGCCCCTGATCCTCCCCGAAACACTCATGACTCTCCTATTTCTGTACCCATTTTTTTGGTCCATGCGTAAAATTTAGGCACGGATCCTGTACCTGAATTTACTTGTACATATTCTAATCTAATTAGTGCCAATAATTGCTTGTTAAAAAGCCAATTATTGGCACAAATTGGCACGTTATGAAATAAAAGTGGATGCACAAATTGGGCAAGCCAAATTTTGGGTGCAGTATTTATAGAAGTCGGGGGATTGTGGATACCCTTAACATCCAGCAGGATGGGTGTGGGCTAAGGACTGGGTTGAAAAGCACTGGATTAGATTGTTCTGCTTGGGGAGAAGAGGAGTATAACACTCAGCTGAGGTTTTAAAGCAATGTGGAACTCTAGTAGGATCTATGGTGAACTCCTTATTAGGAACATTGGCTGAGTTGCACAGTGCTTGCCAATGTTCAGTAATGAATCCATTTCTATTTTCTGTACACTCCCCAGAAAATACGTTGATCTTGAAGTGTAAGAGAAATTCTCCATGTTCTAGGATTATAAATATTAGGAATAAATTGTTGACACCGCAGCATGAACATGATAGTCTCAGCAGTGCCGGCTTGGCCACTGTCTTCAGTGGCTGAGATATACAATACAAATCTTGCGTTTCTATGAGGCCTCCATGTATTCTGTTAGCTTTAGCTCTAGAGGCTGCTAGAGTGCATTTGTTGCGCTCTGGTGTGGTGGTTTCAGTTGGTGTTAAAGGACCTCAGCAGTTTTTTGTTTTAATAAACTTAGAGCTCACAGTAAACTTTCTCGGCAGTTTCCTTAACCCGTGACTACTGATTTAGGAAGGATGTCTTGGGATTGTAAACTCAAAACAGGAGAACATTTAAATCTGCATATTTTTACAAAAACAAACCCAAATGGAGGAACTAAAAAAAAAAAAACACTGTGTTGGGCAAAACTTGTGGTTTATTTATTTTTTTTTCATGGTGTCACTTCAAATGTGCAAAATCATATATGGAGTATAATTCTTGCTAATGTTTCACTTTTACAGTGTTTTGTCTATTTGTAAAACTTGACTCCTCTTCAATCGAATAGCCCACCAAGTGGGGTGTACAATAAAATAACATAATACACAAGGAGATAAAAACAAACAGGATATGTCCTTCTGATTCTGTCTGCAAGATGGAGATTACAGTGCCCCAAGAGGTATCCAAAAACATGGAAATTTGATATAGTTTACCCTCGGAGTTCTTTCAGCAAATCTGTGTTCAGCATGTTCAGAGGTTTGCTTCAAATTCACATCATACAACAGAAATAGTTAGATTTTTCATCCAAGAGTATTTGAATCACTTTGACTGGACACAGCTGGTCCCGGAGGCTTCTGAAGACAGTTTTTGGAAGTGGAGCTAATTTGGGTTTGGAGACTTGGGCAATCAAGACTTCTTCGTTTCTTCTTAATTGCTTTCTGAAAGTATAGAGTACATGGTGTACAACGGTGAAAATTGGTGAAGGAAACTCTAATGCATTTTGAATTGGGTTGTTTTGGACAGCAGACTGTGAAAAATGTATGAGGTTGTTCAGGTTTTTCCAAGGCATTGCATGTGTTTCCTCTTAATTCTACTATTTGATACTCCACTTGAACTTAAGATGGGCTTTGTGGATTGTAAGTGCCAAGCTAAATAAAGGTTCATTAAAATCTTCTGGCTGAACTTAATATTCTGCAATAATATACTCACTGGTTATCACCCAACTGAATTTCTGCAGCTATTTATATTGGCATCTTCTTCAAGCCAGTGTCAAATATCTGCAGCTCCTGCAAATTCTGATGGCGTGTTTACTTGTGGAGGCCATATTTCACCTGTGAAAACTAGATTGCCCCTCGGTCATATATAGGACCACTCAAAATACTGTGCATGGTCTCCCTGATTCTATATAGTGTGACTTAAGTTGTGTGCACAAGTACAGCCATATTCTGTATTTTATTTATTTATTTGGATTTTGCTCACACCTTTTTTTTTTCAGTAGTAGCTCAAGGTGAGTTACATTCAGGTACACTGGATATTTCTCTGTCCCAGGAGGGCTCACAATCTAAGTTTGTACCTGAGGCAATGGAGGGTTAAGTGACTTACCCAAGATCACAAGGAGCAGCAATGGGATTTGAACCAACCACCTCTGGATCGCAAGACCAGTGCTCTAACCACTAGGCCATCCTCCACTTGTGCTCAACTTAATTAACGAGCCAGTCAGCACTAACTGCCAATTAACAAGCAATTTTTGATTGGCAATCATTTAGAATTATAACACAAATTCTAAGTTGTATAGTTGAAAAAAGGGGGCGTGGAATGGGCTGGTAATGAACGTTTCTATGCGCATTGTTACAAAATACACCCAGTCCGCGCATAATTTAAGCATCAGCATTTACACTAAGTAAAATGTGGCGTAAATGGCCGCAACCAAATTTAGTCACATGGGGTGCTCAGTATATTCTATAAACCACGCAGAAATTTAGACTTATTCTAAAACGTACAGCTAAATTAAAGCATACTTTATAGAATACACTTTGGGCCCTGTTTACTAAGCAGCATTAAGGGCACACTAGCATTTAGTGTGCGCTAAAAATGCTAAAGACGCCCATAGGAATCTATGGGTGTCTGTAGCATTTAGCGTGTGCTAATTTTAGACGCGTGCTAAAAACCGCTAGCGCATCTTAGTAAACAAGGGCCTTAGGCTTTTTTTCATTCTGGCACCAGTTTTTTTTTTTTTTTTTTTAGGCGTGATGTATAGAATTTAGCCCATAGCCATATCTTGACCAATTGCTCGCTTAGGTAGCAGCCTGCTGGAGTGTTAAAATCTTCTCAGAAAGGGGAATAAATTTTGGGTTTGGCTCGTGTCCTTAATTGTAGCTCAAGGTGCATTACATTTAGATACAGTAAGTATTTTTCTTTCCAAAGAGGGTTTTCAATCTAAGGGGCCCTTTTACTAAGCTGCGGTAAGCACTAACACGTGCTTTCTGCAGGTTAAAATGCACTACTGCGGGGTGTTCAGGTGTTCCATGGTAGTTCTTGCATGTGTGTTTACTACTCGGTGCTAAAAAAGAAAAAAAATAAAATAAATTTTTTAAAGCTAGGGTTGTGTTTAGGGCGGAGAATGGGTAGAGATATGCTAATCGGTTAGCATGTGGGCTTTGCCTGGTTAGGGCAGGATTAGCATGTGATTCCTTACTGCCTACAATATAGGTGTTGGCGTTTAGACACTAATGGGAAAATTAGTGTGTGGCCATTATTGCAGAAGTAGGAAATTCGGTCTTTTTACAAGCAGCGCTAAAAGTAGCCTTAGCGCATGAAAAAGACTCACGCTGGGGAATAGCGCAGGACACTTTTTAGCGCTTCTTAGGGCCCCTACATTTGTATCTGAGGCAATAGAAGTTTGAGGCTGCAGTGAGATTTCAACCAGGCTTCTCTTGTTCTCTTCCTGCTGCTCTAATCAATAGGCCACTCTAATTGTTTGGTTTCTAGATGTTTATCAGCAGCTAAATTACTGGTAAAAAAAAAAAAAAAAAGACATCCTCACTGCTAAAATATCTAGGAATACTTTAGATTGCCACTGTTTCTAGACTCCATAGTTAATATACAAGGGAAAATGTGTGCTCTAATGTGCCTGGGCTTTGATAGCCTTCATATTAGTCATTCAAATTTTATGTTTAATGCTTCAAAAAATAAGTTCATAAAATCTGAGAGTCATAAATATATTTATTGCAATCACCCACCCCTGGAAAAATGCAAGCTGCTTACTAGCATAATTACAGAGTTTTAAAGCGTTAATATCCTGATTTAAAAAAAAAAAAAGCAGAGCTTTAGATATCAAGTGTGCAATTTTAAAGAAATGAGGAATGCCATTTGCTTTTATTAAGCTGGGATTTAAATGCTTGAAAAAAGCATTGAGGGAGATATTTCTTTGAAAATGGAGGTAATATTCCACACTTATAGTGTGGAAAATATTATATTTGGAGTGCTTTCATGCTATATAAATAACCATTAGAGGATATGCCCAAAAGAAATAGGCTTATTTTATGTATCTACTGATAAATTGCTCTCTGCAGTTCTTTCTGGGGTGGTGCTGGGGGTTTATAAGTACAGTGTTTTGCTCAGACCTTACTAGGCAAAATTTACTGTTCTGATTTTTGAATGAAGTATTTGTTTTCTTTTTGCAGAAAAAATGCTAGTGTGTTAGAAGAACTGCAGATATAATGAAATGTTCTGAGTTAATTGCATTTCTCGTATTTCAAAATTTACTTTCGATAAGGGCTAGATGTACCAATGCAGAATAGGGAGAAAAACACCTCCTTTAAGTTGTGAAAGTATCATTTGTGTTTTGCCTAGACCTTCATGTATCTGTTAGATTATAAAAAATAAGTATACTATAAGCTGAGATTTTTGGGCCCCCCCAAAAACCCCCCAAATTGGGTTCTCTTCTTATATAGTCCAGTCATAATGTTAACGTAGACCCGCCCCCTCCCTCCACGTTTACCTGTATAGTCAATTTTTTTTTTCTCCTTCAGCACAGCATCAAAGTCCTTGTCTTGAGCCGAGCCGTGCAGGAAGTTGGGGAAGTCTCGCAGTTTCAAGTCCCACGAGACTTCTCCAACTTCCTGCACAGCTCGCATATCTGCAGAGCCCTTTGGGCGAAACATGGCCTGCATCGGGCATTTTTCTGATTGTGATTCTGCAATAAAGAAGGTTTTGGACTGATCGCTGATAAGTCCATTCTTTATTGCAGATCTGCTTGTTTTTTCCCCACATTGGAGTTTGCGGATTGTTTGCCGCCTTGTTTCTTGGGACTATCCACATTGAATATTCATGAGAGAGATTTGCATGCAGTGGAGGCAGTGCAATGTAAATCTCTCTAATGAATATTCATTGTGGATATCCTGAAAACCTGTCTGGCTGTGGTGCCTCCAGGACCAGGTTTGGGAACCACTGATCTAAACTGATGCTATGCCAAGCTGTAAAATGCTACCTAAAATACTAAACTAGACTCTCTAAAAACGCTATTTATATAAAACCATAACAGAGACTTAAAAGGTTAAACTATTGTCTAAATTGACTTGGCTAAATAAGTAGAATAATTTAACAAAAAAGAAAATGAAATTACCTATTTACCTATTAAACCCCAAGTTTACCTTTTTCCCCCCAAGTTTGAATTAAATTTCTAGCAGGTAAGATTACACCAGTGAAGTTTTTCCTCACCTCTTCGGGACTTGATGTACCACTTTTCAGTTACATATAGCAAAGTATACCACAAAAAGGTGTAGGTAAAGCTAAGCATGGGGGGTATTGGAATCAGGGGCGTAGCCAGACCTCACGGTGGGAGGGGCCAGATCCTGAGGTGGGGGTAACATTTTGGTCTGCCAGTCTGCTGCCCCGCTGCCTCACACCCCCCTCCCTGCTGCCTCACACCCCCCCCTCCCCACCGCCTCTCCCCACCCATTGCTGCAGCAAATACCTTGGCTGGTGGGGGTCCCCAAATCCTGCCAGCTGAAACTTTGTCAAGCGCTGGAGACCGGCACTGGACAACACTTCATCTGGTGGGGGTTGGGGACCTCCACCAGCAAAACCAGGGGCCCAGAGGAAATTTGGGGGGCCCCCGTGACCCAATGTAGCTACACCACTGATTGAAAGGGGCAGCATACAGTCAGATTAGAAAAGTTGTGCAATTGCTTCTCTCTGCTCCTAAACCTGACTTAGGTCTTGCTATTTGCCACAGAAGGTTTGAGAGAAAAGCCATGTGTTTACTGCACATTTACACAGGTGTGCAAATTTTAAGGAGTGGCATCATAGAGAGAATGATGAATTTTGGAAAAGTACTAGTATAAGACAGTAACAGATCATGTAGAATACAGTCACTCTTTCCAAGTAAATTAGATTATTGCAATATAGTTTACTTGGGAATGTTTATACAAAAAAAAGGTAAAATCAAGAAAACAGGAGGAGCAAAACAGCAAAAGTAGAGGCTGACAAATGTGCAAACCAATAGGGAGATATCAAGAAGCAGTTTGGTTCCTTGATAATGAATATTCTGAATAAACTGCTTCTTGATTTTATCTCCCTATTGGTTTGCACATTTGTCAGCCTCTACTTTTGCTGTTTTGCTATTTAAAAAAAAAGGTTGCAGACTATTCAAAACACTGCTGTTCATTTAATTTGGGTTTTAAAAACTTCTGACCAGATTACCTCCTATGTATCTTTACATTGGCGCTTGATGGAGGCTCAAATTCTGTTTAAAACTTGGCCACTTGATATTCAAGATCTTACCTGGGCTGATTCCATCATATTTGCTATCCCTTATATGCAGACCTACATCTAATAGATAACGACATTCTCCTTGGGAGTCTATATATCACGCCTTAATTTCCGCATGGAAATAGAAGCATATTCTATAACAGTGCGTGCAACAATTGGTTAACATCCAATTGACAGCGCTATTAACTAGTTAACAAGCAATTATGAGCACTAATTGGCATTAAGAATTATGCACACAACTCACTGAGGGGATCTTTTTCTAAATTGCAGTAGCGTTTAACGCGTGCTAATCATTAGCTTGCTTTAAAAATGCTACACAGTTTAGTACATAAGTATTGCCATACTAGGAAAGACCAAAAGTCCATCGAGCCCAGCATCCTGTTTCCAACAGTGGCCAATCCAGGTCACAAATACCTGGCAAGATCCCCTAAGAGTATTCTGTAACATGGTGTGGTTAAATTCTAAGTCGCATAGTTGAAAAGGGGGTGTGTCCATGGCCAGGGTTGGGCATTTCTAAAATGTATGCGCCTGCTGTGCGCCTAATTTAGGCATCTGGATTTAAGCCAAGTAAAACATGGCATAAATGGCTGGAACTTGGCATATTCTTTATACCATGCGGAAATTTAAGCAAGAAGTAGCACATATGAGTTTATCTTGTTGTGCAGACTAGATGGACAGTTCAGGTCTTTTTCTGCCATCATCTACTATGTTACTATGTAAATTTAAGCCTATTCTACACATGCTATGCAATGCTACACAGTTATTCTATTCTGCAATACCAAAACTAGTTCTATACAGATTACAATAACAAGATAACCAGATAAGTAATCCGTGAATTTGCAAAAGATACAAAAATACTACTAGATTGTAAGCTCTTTGAGCAGGGACTGTCTTTCTTCTATGTTTGTGCAGCGCTGCGTATGCCTTGTAGCGCTATAGAAATGCTAAATAGTAGTAGTAGTAGTAGTAGTAGTAATATTAAATTACATTATGAAAGGTATTTGTTGAAAAATAGTTTTTTTTTTTAATTTCCTTTTGAAAAATGAACTAATTTAGTAGAATGTGGATCTCTATTAGTAATGAGTTCCACGTTGACACTGATAATGTATCGAAGAGTCAAACATTTGCCGCTGTTTAACTTGCTTTTCTGAAGGAAAACTAAATATAGGGGTATTTTACATAAGTACGTAAGTATTGCTATACTGGGACAGACCAAAGGTCCAACAAGCCCAGCATCCTGTTTCCAACAGTGGCCAATCCAGGTCACAAATACCTGGCAAGATCCCCAAAAAGTATAAAATCTTATCACAGAAATAGTGGAGTTTCCCCAAGTCCAATTTATTAATGGTCTATGGACTTTTCCTTTAGGAAGCCGTCCAACCTTTTTTAAACTCTGCTAAGCTAACCACCTTTACCACAGTCTCTGGCAACGAATTCCACAGTTTAATTACGCGTTGAGTGAAGAAATATTTTCTCCGATTTGTTTTAAATTTACTACTTTGTGGCTTCATTGCGTGCCCCCCTAGTCCTAGTATTTTTGGAAAGAGTAAACAAGTGATTCACATCTATCTGTTCCCCTCCACTCATTATTTTATAGACTTCTATAATATCTCCCCTCAGCCATCTCTTTTCCATGTTGAAGAGCCCTAACTGCTATTTCAGGCTAACTGCTTTAGCCTGAAATAGTACGAGTTAACATCTTAAGGGCATAGTTATTAGTGTTGGTTACGGGAATAGATATTTGTTAGTGGGTTCTTGGGGGACTCCAGTCTTTAGATTCATCCTGGGTGAAGTATTTCTGTCAGTCTTGACTTGTTGGGTTTGATTATTCAAAAAAAAAAACTTTATTCATGCAAATAAAGGAGGACCTGTGCCCACAATTGCAGTTTTCTAAGCAGAATGTCATGGTTAAGTATATTAACTGGCAGACACATCTACCGTAAGAACATACACGCAAAAAAAATGCCTTTCCATTACCAAGGCCTTGGTGAATAAGATCTAAGTGAGAAAGTGAAAGGATTTTGATGTAATGGTTATGCTGAAAGCTGTACTGAAAATCATCCAAAATGCCAGTCATCTGCAAGTTCTTGTAACTGCCTAAGCACTACGCGGTCAATAAATCTATCCTCAAAGGAAAGAGATAAAACAGGGTAATCATTAGACACTCCTTTACTTTGTAATAAAGTTTTTTTAAGATACTGAATGAACACCTGCTTGCTTCAGATATAAAGCTACATAATTTTTTGGACAATGAGGTGTTAAAAGTGGAACACAACAGGGGGGATAATGACTCATCCATGGATTTAATAACCTGGAACAGACTAGGGTACAGGGTCATACCAGAGCTTTTAACCTGAGAAATTAACTGATGGATGCCTTCCTGACTTAAAGGGCTAAACACAGCTCATTGGATCTTGGCAATGGTTAATGAATCTGTTTCAGTCTCTGAAACAACTGAATCGATAGAGGCACAGAAAAAAAAAAAAATCTGCCAGCACTTGGTAATCAACTGTTACTTCAGTTCTTGCAAGCTTATTCTTGTGTGTTCCACAACTGTGAATAGCTTTTGGGGTTGCTTTTCACATATCTTGTATTTTTATTTTAGTTTTAGTAATGAAATTATTTTCTTGACAACTATTTATAATACATTATTCTCTTGAGATACAAACCCTTTCTTAAGCCAGATGAGACCAGTAGCTACCAAATATTAGCATAGCAATTGCTAGAACATTCAGTCTCCTAGGTCCCAGTGGTTTGTACTAAACTGGTCAGTACACGTAGTCTGCCATGCAAACCTGGATAAGTGAACACCTGCATTTCTATTAGGACTTCTTGTTATACCTATACTTGCAGCCTTCCAGACAGACCCAATTGTGTTGCTACCTGTGTTTTGGATGTTTTTTGGATTTCAGTTCTATTATTGCAGCCTGTTAAACTGAATCAACCTGCAGGATTACCTTCATCCCTTGGGCTTTCAAACCTTCACTTTTCTTATGTTTCATTCTGTTTTGGTAGCCCCAACATGCACTGAATTGCATAAGCAGGCCAAGTTACACAATTTAAATGTGCGTGCTAGGTTGTGTTTGTGCTCTCCCTCCATGTTTTTGCAACAGAGAATTTCTGAGCTTATTCAGTGCCTTGTTGAAGCCTGCTACTGTTCGAACTTTCATCTGGAAGGTACCCGGAGAACTATCAATATGCAGCCTGTGGCTTATTGCATGTCTGGGAACAGAGAGTGGGCATTCCACCGCTAATCAGCTAGTGCATGCACATTACCACATGCTAACTAATTGGCGCAGTATTAATTCTGGAGCTCTTACTGCTACAAAATAGGTGTCAGTAAGGGCTCCTGTGGTTTTTTTTTTGTTTGTTTGTTTGTTTTTTGGGTTTTTTTAAATGTCCATGCGCTAATGGCAACATTAGTGTATAGCGGTTAATTGGAAAAAAAATAGAAATCGCCCATTTTCTGGGTGCGGTAAAAATGGGTTAAGCGTGCACTAAGGCCAACTTTAAGGACCCCTTTGTGTTTAATATTTTTAAAATTGTATATTTTATAATTTTGTGTATCTAATTTGCAAAAGTTGTCCCTTCAATTTCTATGGGCAAAGGCTAACAAAGAATGTAAGTGTCTGTGATGACTATAGATATATAATATATTTTTTCTGTTTATCTTCCATCTGCTAAATTGTGTTTTCTGGGAATTAAATAATCACAGGCATGCTTTGTCAATGCTGTCTAGCCTGGCTATAATTTTGGTCCAGAGAAAGTGTGGGAATTGTCCCGCTGTACAATGAATTTCTGGTCTCATGCTTCCTGACAACAAAGGCATGATTTCACTAACTGAAATCTCAGCTGCCATATTCTTAGGTAATTACTGGGGAGGAAATTGTAGAAGTGGTAGTTATGGTAGAAGTAGTAGTTTATGGACATACCTTCTCTGAGGTATAATTTCCTGATCTGAAATAGTGTTCAGAAAATTTCTGTTGTTACACAAAGGCTATTAGCTTGTGCAGCGCTGCTTCATGTTCAGTATTTTTCCTCCATATAGGGCTGATTTATTGAATGTCTTTCCCCCAGAGTTACAAACCCCTGGATTCTATATATGGTGCCTAGATTCCGCGTGGAAATACATGTGTAACTTGGCATAACAAGGTAATCAGTGTTTTTTTAGCAGCACTTAACAAGCAATAACGAGCACTACAACGAACACTACTTGTCAAAAATTACAATTTATGCACGGAAATCACTAAGCATATTCTACAAAGAACTGTGCCTAAATTGCAAAGTGGATAGTTGAAAATAAACGGGCATGTTTATGGGCATTCCAAAATTTCTGTGCACAATTACAGCATATGGGTCAGTTCACCTGTATCTATGTGCATAGATTTATATCAGGTTTTTATTGGTCTAAATGGAATTGCGTAGATTTAGGCACTACGGTATTGACTAAACATATTCTATACACCGCGCCTAAATCTTATAGAATACACTTAGTTCCGCGCTGATTTTTTAGGCGCCATATATAGAATCTCCTCCAAAATGGGAAAAAGGCTTAATGAAGTTTAGGAATTTTTTATATTAAGGTAGTTATTTTTGTCATATTGAAATACCTGAATTTTTAGGGAAACAACTTGTAAATTCCATGCCTTGTTTAATGCTATCTATAGTTCCTACTTAAGAATTTTTATTTATTTATTGCATTTGTATCCCACATTTTCCCACCTATTTGCAGGCTCAATGTGGTTTACAGAGTGTGGTTATGACATAGTCTATAGGATATCAGATACAGTTTGTAATGTACAAAGATTAAATCAGATACAATTGATAATGTGCCAAGTTAAGTAAGGGAAGAGAGAGGGGAGGTGATAGGCTGGGTGATATAGATGGTGGATTTTAATAACTGAATGGGTTGGTAAGGTAGTTTTATAAAGTTAACAGTTATCTTTGTAGGCCTTGTTAAAAAGATGTGTCTTCAGGGATTTGCGAAATTTGGTATGTGTGTTGATTTATTTCCATAGGATGAACAGTTGACAGTCCTTCAAATTATAACATCATAGAAACACAGGTTTCGGTCCTTTTGTTAGAAATGAATGGACAATGGTGAACTTTTTATTTTAGCTTTGTATTTTTTTTTCTTTTTTACAAGTTAGGTGGCAGTTTAAAATTATTAGCAAATGGAATCTTGGTGCTGCTGTCCTAAAACTTATCATACTGCCACGCAGACATGACACTGATGTATGAAAAAATAATAGAAAAATGAGTTCTGGAACTTTTTTTTTTTTTTTAAGAGCAAGATCATAATAAACAGTATATCTCTTTCTATGACATACTGGTGTTCCACTTGAATGCAGAAGATAAGTTGAAGGTGGGAGCACAGAAGTGTTTCTTCCTTGCTCACTCATGCAGTACCACCTCCATCATCTTGGCAGTGTCTATATATTGCTAGATAATGGGGAAGAAAAGCAAAAGGAGAGTGTGCAGAGTTAATACTGCTTTAGAGTAGGCTATCAAAGTGATTTCAATTAATACAGGGAAGGGGGGGGGGGGGTCCTTGAGAATTTTTCTATTTTACATATACCACTGGATTCTGTATAGGACACCCAAAGTTTGGGCACAGGTCACAGATCTGCACCTAAACTAATTAGCTAATTAGGCCATAATCACTTAATTGGCAGTAATTAGGAGTTAGATGTGGATCGGCTCACACCTTATTCAAGGTGTGCAAATTTGAAGGGGGGACTGGCCATGGGAAAGGCATGGGCAAGTCATGGACATTACCAGAATTTAGGCATGATGTTAAAGAATACCTGCATTTCTGTGCCTAACTGCCATTAGTTGGGTGCAGGCTTTTCCACCAGTCTTTGGCAAGCGTAAATTGTCATGCCCAGAGTTAGGCATGAAATGCGCAGTAAGCGCCCTTTTTACCTGTGCTGGTGTCAGCATGTGTTGTTTATGTGCGCCGAGGCCCCCTTTTACTGCAGTGGATAAAATGGGAAGTCTTTCTTTCCTGCAGGAAATGGCCATGCGGCAAATAAAGCACTTGCTGTGTGGCCATTGGGGGGGGGGGGGAGAACCCTTACCGCCAACCATTTAGGTGGCAGTAAAGGCTCCCTTGCTAACCCAGTGGTAACCGGGCAGCGCTCAGCACTGTACGATTACCACCGGGTACACCCCGGTGGTAAAAAAATAAATATATAAATTTTTTTTTGCGCTGGATGCGACGGTGTACTAGGGGTGGGAAGTACTGCCGGGCTGCTGCAGTAGTCCTGCAGTACTTCCAGTTTAGTAAGCGGTAAGTCCATGTTGGGCTTACCACCGCTTAGTAAAACCCTAAGATAATATTCTGTAAAGTTTGTCCCACGCAGAGTGCCCTTTGCAGAATACAAGCTTATTGCACATCATCCTGTTACCTAACTTTGGTGCCATTTATTGAATTTCCCATTTAACGTTTTTTTTTCTTTTTGCAATACTGTGAAAATTATGAAACTTCAGAATAAAATTGACCTTTTTCAAAAAGATTCAATTATCAGAACTTTTTGTTGGTACAGTTCAACAGTGATATATTTTGAAGACTAATTTTTTTTTATTTATCGTTTTAACTCAGAACAAAGGTAAACAACCAATCACAAATTGTCTAGCTGACTACTTTTATATCCATATTTTAAAACCTTAGCATTGATGATCAAAGTATGCACGGCTGCTTTTCAGACTTGACGTTTTACTTGACGTTTGCATTGAACTAATTTCTTCATATTGCTCGTTAATAAGGTGTGGTCTAAAATAGCTATTTTTATTGGTCAAAAGAGGCTTATTAGGAATAGTCAGGTGTATAAGATGAAGAATTTAATACTCTGCCAATCTTAATGCTTTTTAGGATTTTCTGTTGATCTAAAAATATTTGGGCTACATCCTATATAATAATTCTCACCTCCAACAGGATGTGCCTGGGACCGTGCCTGCCGGAAGTGGTCTGCTAGGCAGGCACGCACTGACCTCAGTGACATCAGTGACGGACAATTTGGCAAACCAAAACAATCTGAGTGCTGGCCATTAGGATACAGGGTTGATAGAAGAGTTTTAAAAGACTGAAGGAACCGAAAGTGTTAAATGGGGGGAGGGGGAGTTCTGAACGACTGAAAGACATGAACATTTGGGAAAGGAAAACAATCTGAATGCTGGCCATTAGGACACAGGGTAGATAGGAGAGTTTTAAAAGACTGAAGGAACCAAAAGTGTTCAGGGGGGGGGGGGGGGGGGCAAGTTCTGAATGAATGAAAGAAATGAAAATTTATGAGAGGAACACAATCTGAATGCCGGGCATTTGTACACAGGGTAGATAGGACACTTTTTTAAAAAAATGAAGGATGTGAAAGTATTACATCTTGGGGGAGGGGTGAGGAGGAAAGCGGTGGGGTATTTGGATACTGGGCGTTAGGGCCACAGGGGTACATAGACTTTTGAAAGCCTTAAGGAACCCAAAGTGTGGGAAGGAGGAGGAAAAGGAGAGGAGGGAACGGGGTGAGGGGCATTACGAACAGGGGAGGGGGCCCTGTCACACACTCTCATTCTCACACACACACTGTCACACAGACAGTCTCACTCTGTCACACACCCGCACATTCACTCTGGCTCTCTCTCTCAAACACACACACTCCCAGGAAAACCTTGCTAGCGCCCGTTTCATTCGTTCCAGAAACTGGCCTTTTTTACTAGTGTTCCATAATTCACCAGTTACAAAGCAAAGTTTCTGTTATATTTACTTATACTTTGCTCACACTTTTTCAGTAGTAGCTCAAGGTGAGTTCCATTCAGGTACTCTGGATATTTCTCTGTCACAGGAGGGCTCACAAAAATTTGTACCTGAGGCAATGGAGGGTTAAGTGACTTGGCTAAGATCAAAAGGAGCAGCAGTGGGATTTGAACAAATATGTTTGATTAGTAAGAGTTTTCTTGCCACTTCTCAGACTGTTTCTTCAAGAGGCTCCTGAAACATTTAGTGTGGGAAAACAGAGTTGAGTTGGTCTGTTCTAGCAGCCTCAGGAGGCCACATTCTGACAAGAAGAGAAATTCATCCTGCTAATTTCAGGTATAATGATTAATAGGAAAAAAATCCTGACAGTTTATGAAAACAAAAATAAAAGATAAATTTTAAACATTGTAAAAGCTTCAATTTGTAAAGATATAACTTTGATCATGGTACTGTACAAACTACCATTGTATGTGTGTGTGCAGAGATCCTGTTATAGAAATCCTTTTAAGCTCTACTTAGGTTGTATAATTTATATAGAAGTTCGATAATGTTAACATTTGTTACTTCTTTGGCTATGTAAAATTATGAAATACTCTCATGGGTAATAATGCTGCAAAGAAGCCTGTAGTTAGAGAAGGAAAACACAAGTCTTGGTACCCACAGGCATTCTTCATTTGTTGACGTCCACAGATTTCTTTGTTCAGAAGCATTTAATAAAAACATCTACACAGTTCTCCAAATTCTAGTTCAGTTATGTACTCAAACCATTATAAAAAAGAACTTACATTCTTGCTTGAAACAGAGGCAAATTGTAGGAAAAAAAATAATCTCTAGGGTGTGCTCTAGGAGCCATCTTCTGAAGCGTTGATTAGGTTTTGACTATACCTTTCCAGGAAGGTTGAGCAGGAAGCATTGAGCATGCAGGGGAGTTCTATAAATGGCGCTTAAAATGATATCTGTTGGGCACTAACAATTATTGGCACTAATTGGGAACAATTGGGATTTACGCATGCGTTTTGCTAAGTTCTGTTTTATAAAGATGCACACGTAAATTCTTTAGCATGCAACTGAGAAGGGGTGTAGCCATGTCAGGGGGCATTCACTAAAGATGTGCGCACTCTTTATACAATTTGAGTGATCTGTGCCTGAATTAGACTAGGGTTCGGTTGGTGTAAATCCCCATGCCTAAAAGTTGGGTGTGAATCCCCAGCTTGTGCACTATTCTATAAACTGTGCCCCCAACTTGGAGCACTGTTTATAGAATTGCATTCTGTGTGCATGTTTATTTATTTAGGCTCAAAAATTTAGGTGCCCACTACTGAAATTAATCCTTAATGTTTTCCACATCATAAAAATGGGGCAGGTCCTGGTTGGTCCCTATTGCTCACATCAGGAGGAAGACCAATGTCATTTTCAATCTTAAGCCCCATGGGTTTGTTATAGGAGAAGGGACAGTGACACCAGTACCTCAAGTCTTGGCTGATTCAGGATGCATTCTGATGGAGAGTAGCACCAGTGACTTGATTCATTGGTCCCTTGCATCCATTATATGTGAGACCCATAATTAGGAAAAAAAATGATTTCCTCCCCTTAAAATGTTTTCATGATACATTTGAGCTCCTGTTTCCTTTTACAGCATTTGCTGCTATGATTTTCAAATCAAGATGCCTTATCTTGTGGGCTTCTCTCTAGTACAGGTTTCTATTATTTTCAGAGATATGCATTTTTATCTAATCCTCTCAGAAACCGCAAGTAGAAATTGCAGTAGAATATGATCTACTTCATTTTCTACTCCCTATAGATACCTTCACTGTACTGTAATACATCACTCTGTGCTTAGAAGAGGTCATAGTTCAGCCAAATAGATGGACTCAAGTAAACCTCTAATTGACTTTGCATGCAGACATTCAGACAGATCTGACATTTTGAATGGACAGTATATAAAAATCAAGAGAAACTAAAGGAAGCCATATTTCTACTCTAAACCATGAATAGTCCTAAAAGGACAATTTGGTGAAAATTAATAGAAGCAATGTTCTCAGATGACATAATTTCATGCCAGCGAACATAATCATTGCTATACAGGGACAACATACCAAAGATCCATTCATGCCCAGTATTCTGTTTCCAACAGTGGCCAATCCAGGTTACAAGTAACCTGGCAAGATCCCTAAAGATCAAAACAGACTTCCCAAGAATAAGCAGTGAGGACTTGTCTTTTAAGAACTTGTCCAAACTTTTTTTTTTTTTTTTTTTAACTCTGTTAACTGATTTTACCACATTTTCGGGTAAAGAATTCCACAATTTAATTATACATTGAGGGAATCTTTTACAAAGTCATAGTAGAGTTTTTAGTGTGCGCTAAACGCTAGACACGCCCATATAAATACATGGGTGTGTCTAGTGTTTTAGCACATGTTAAAAATGCTAGTGCAAATAAATATTTTTTCTAATTTGTTTTAAATTTATTACTACTTAGCTAACATTGCATGCCTTCTAGTCCTTATATTTTTAGAAAGAGTAAACAAGCGATTTACTTCGACCCATTCAGTATTTATAAACTTGTATCTTATCTCCCTTCAGCCATCTCTTCTCCAAGCTGAATAGCCCTAGCCTCTTTAGCCTATCCTCATAGGAGAGTCATCACATCCCCTTTATCAGTTTTGTTGCCCTTCTATGTACCTTTTCTAATTCCACTATATCTTTTTGCGATACCATGACCAAAATTGCACACAATATTCGAGGTATAATTGCACCATTGAATGATACAAAGGCATCATTATACTCTCATTTTTGTTCTCCGTTCCTTGTTTGATAATTCCTAACATTCCATTTGCTTTCTTAGCTGCTCTTGTACACTGAGAAGAGGGTTTCAATGTAATCTCAATGGTGGCACTGAAATCCTTTTCCTGGGCAGCAACTCCTAATGTGAAACCTTACATCACTTAGCTATAGTTTGGGTTGCTCTTCCTTACATGTATCATCTTGCACTTGCTCACATTAAATATCATCTGCTATTTGGATGCACAGTCTCATAAGATCATCATGAAATTTTTCATAATCCTCTTATGAGTTAATAAATGTGATTAACTTTGTGTTGTCAGTAAATTTGATCACCTCACTTCATTATTCCCATTTCCAGGTCATTAATAAATATGTTGAAAAGCAGTGGTCTCAACACAGACCACTGGGGAACCCCACTATCTACCCTTCTCCATTGAAAATATTGATCATTTAACCCTACTGTCTTCTGTCTCTTAACCAGTTCTCAATGTGCAATAGGACACTGTCGACTATCCCATGACTTTCTAATTTCTTCAGGGATTTTTCATGAGGTAACTTTGTCAAATGCCTTCTGAAAATCCAAATAGACAATTTCATCTAGCTCACCTTTATACACTTGTTTATTCACCCCTTCAAAGATTTCCCTTGGCTCATTAATCCATGTCTATATATATATTTCATAATTTCGTTCTTTAAAATAGGCTCTACCATTTAGCCTGGCACCGATACCAGGTTCACTGGTCTATAATTTCCTAGGTAGCCTTTGGAGGCCTTTTTAAAAAATGATGTTGCCTTGGCCACCTTCCAGTCTTCCAGTACCACGTTTGATTTTAAAGATGAATTACATATTACTAATACAGTGGGGGAAATAAGTATTTGATCCCTTGCTGATTTTGTAAGTTTGCCCACTGACAAAGACATGAGCAGCCCATAATTGAAGGGTAGGTTATTGGTAACAGTGAGAGATAGCACATCACAAATTAAATCCGGAAAATCACATTGTGGAAAGTATATGAATTTATTTGCATTCTGCAGAGGGAAATAAGTATTTGATCCCCCACCAACCAGTAAGAGATCTGGCCCCTACAGACCAGGTAGATGCTCCAAATCAACTCGTTACCTGCATGACAGACAGCTGTCGGCAATGGTCACCTGTATGAAAGACACCTGTCCACAGACTCGGTGAATCAGTCAGACTCTAACCTCTACAAAATGGCCAAGAGCAAGGAGCTGTCTAAGGATGTCAGGGACAAGATCATACACCTGCACAAGGCTGGAATGGGCTACAAAACCATCAGTAAGACGCTGGGCGAGAAGGAGACAACTGTTGGTGCCATAGTAAGAAAATGGAAGAAGTACAAAATGACTGTCAATCGACAAAGATCTGGGGCTCCACGCAAAATCTCACCTCGTGGGTATCCTTGATCATGAGGAAGGTTAGAAATCAGCCTACAACTACAAGGGGGGAACTTGTCAATGATCTCAAGGCAGCTGGGGCCACTGTCACCACGAAAACCATTGGTAACACATTACGACATAACGGATTGCAATCCTGCAGTGCCCGCAAGGTCCCCCTGCTCCGGAAGGCACATGTGACGGCCCGTCTGAAGTTTGCCAGTGAACACCTGGATGATGCCGAGAGTGATTGGGAGAAGGTGCTGTGGTCAGATGAGACAAAAATTGAGCTCTTTGGCATGAACTCAACTCGCCGTGTTTGGAGGAAGAGAAATGCTGCCTATGACCCAAAGAACACCGTCCCCACTGTCAAGCATGGAGGTGGAAATGTTATGTTTTGGGGGTGTTTCTCTGCTAAGGGCACAGGACTACTTCACCGCATCAATGGGAGAATGGATGGGGCCATGTACCGTACAATTCTGAGTGACAACCTCCTTCCCTCCGCCAGGGCCTTAAAAATGGGTCGTGGCTGGGTCTTCCAGCATGACAATGACCCAAAACATACAGCCAAGGCAACAAAGGAGTGGCTCAGGAAGAAGCACATTAGGGTCATGGAGTGGCCTAGCCAGTCACCAGACCTTAATCCCATTGAAAACTTATGGAGGGAGCTGAAGCTGCGAGTTGCCAAGCGACAGCCCAGAACTCTTAATGATTTAGAGATGATCTGCAAAGAGGAGTGGACCAAAATTCCTCCTGACATGTGTGCAAACCTCATCATCAACTACAGAAGACGTCTGACCGCTGTGCTTGCCAACAAGGGTTTTGCCACCAAGTATTAGGTCTTGTTTGCCAGAGGGATTAAATACTTATTTCCCTCTGCAGAATGCAAATAAATTCATATACTTTCCACAATGTGATTTTCCGGATTTAATTTGTGATGTGCTATCTCTCACTGTTACCAATAACCTACCCTTCAATTATGGGCTGCTCATGTCTTTGTCAGTGGGCAAACTTACAAAATCAGCAAGGGATCAAATACTTATTTCCCCCACTGTAATTGCTCTCTCTGTACTCTGGGATATATGCCATCTGGTCCAGGTGATAGGATGTCAAATTGTCCCCATTACAGTTTCTAAGTTTACAGAGATTTATTTCAGGTTCCTCTGACTCATCACCATTTCTGGCAATGGTATCTCCTCCTACATTTTCCTCCGTGAAGACTGAAGCAAAAAATCCATTTAGTCTCTCCACTGTGGCCTTGTCCTCCTGAATGCCCCATTTACCCCTCAGTCACCTAGCAGTTCAACTGTCTGTCTCTTATCTGCTTCTTGCTTCTAAAATACTTACCCCCCCCCCCCCCCATTTACTAAGTTGCACGGCAATTTGACACAGCCTATTCAAAGTGAATGGGCTGTGTCAGCATTAGCGCACAACAGCCGCTAGCACGGCTTAGTAAACAGAGGGGTTAGTTTTTATTATGTATTTTTTTTGCCTCCAAGGCTGTCTTCCTTTCAAAAGCTCTTTGCATTTGACTTGTCATTTTCTATGCTGTTTCCTGTTATCTTTAGTCAGATCCTTCTTCCATTTTCTGAATGAGATTCTCTTAGCTCTATTAGCCTTCTTAACCATGCTGCTGTTGTTTGGCCCTGGTTTTTTGTTGTTCTGGTTTGGGCTTCTATAATGGTATTTTGAACAAAATCATGCCTGATGTAAATTTTTAACCTTTGCAGCTGCTCCTCTCATTTAATCATAGTCTCCTTTTTTGAAATTTAAATGCTAAAGCATTGTATTTCCTGGGTGTACTTACCCCAGTTGTTAAATCTAGTCATGCTATGATCACTGTTGTCAAGTGGCCCAGTACCTTTACCTCTTGCACCAGGTCATGCACTCCACTAAATACTAGATCTAGACAGGACCGCAGAGAGACAGAGCCGGGCCCGGGGCAGGGCCGCTGCTGCTGCCCCTATGGATCGCCGCTGCCGCAACTGAGACAACTTGGGGCTGGCGGGGATCCCGAGGCTCCGCCAGCGGAAGAATCCAGCTCTACTCTTCACTCCATGCCTGCCCTGCCCCGGCTTTTTTCTCTTGTCGCGCATGCTCGGTTAGAAAACTGAGCATGCGCCTGAGGGGAAAAGCAGCCGCTCGGCATGGCGGTAGAGGCGAGTGAAGAGCAGCGCTAGAGGGGGACCCGGCACCGGAGTTTTCTCTATCCTGCTCCTGTCAGGACGTGATCACTTAGGACCCATCAGGAGCAGAAAGAGAGACCCCGGCACAAGGCCCCCCTTGGAGATCGGGCCTGGGGAATTTTGCCCCCCCCCCCCCCCCCCTCAGCGGCCCTGGATCTAGAATTGCTCTCCCTGTTGTTGATTCCTTAACCAGCTGCTCCATAAAGCAGTCCTTATTTTCATCTAGGAACTTTACTTCCCTAGCATGCCCTGATGTTACATTTATCCAGTTTGTATTTCTTATTATTGCCTTAAGTTACTGTGCAATAAAATGCAGAAAAAATACAAAACAAAAACCAGACAAGGCAGAAAGGAGAACTACACTCAAAGTAGACAGTATATTTTCCATTCTGTAGCTGTTCTTAGTGCTTGGTTTGTCAGAATCTGTATGCCAACTTGAACATGGAATTTAATACCCAGAAATGTGTTGCTTTTTTTAAAATTATGCATTCCTCCAAGATGCTAAAACACCACATAGTTTATGATGCTACAGTTTTCCTCACTGATTAAAAAGAACAAATAATTAGCTCTAAACACTGAATAGGTGCATAAAGGCCTAAATGGAAGAAAAATCTCCCTTTTGTAACGGAGCATATGGGATGAAACATCTGAACTGAAACCCAGAAAGTGGAAGTTAAAACCATAGTTTTGAAGTGATTTTAGTTCCTTTGCAGAATTAACATGTCTTGATTGATGCAGGGTCCTGATTTATATTGAAATATTGTCTCAAACATCTCAATAAGCCAGAATGCCTATCACATTGCTTGCTTGCCTTTACTTGGAGAGAGCAAAGTATCCTCTCCCTGTGGAGGATGTTCACTAGTAGCCAGACTTTGATTGTATTCTTAAAACCAGTCTATCTTTTCCCCAGCCCTTTCCTACTAGTCTCTTTGTTACTCCTCCTCAATTGTTTCTACAGTAGCTCTCTCCCCTCCCCACCCTTTCAACTTATTATGTTCCCCACAGGTCTTTCATCCTTCCTGGTTTCCAGTTCATCTCCTTCACCAGGTTTAGTCACTGGTGCAGTGTTAACAGATTAGGTAGTGCATGATCCGTTTTATTGTTTTCCCATTGTGTGAAAAACTCTATGTAGGCTGGATTATCTTTCAGCTGTGTCTAAGATCCTCACACCATTCATGTCCACATTACCTCCCCCCCTCCCCCCCCCTTGCTTTTTCTCTTAGCCACAGCTGCCATACTAGGGAGCAGTGGTAACTTAGTAGCCAATCAGGCGGAGGAGTATGCAAGCACAGAAAACATGATTTCTGCAGGACAATCTGAGATGCATCCAGAGGGAGCTATTTGTGTGCCTGCTCATTTTCTATCACAATACCACCTTGTGCTTAAGAGCCACCCACAGCTTGCTTCTTGTCTGGGCTGCCCCTCCTGCTGTTGTCACCTTTAAAGTGGCAACAGCTGCTGCCACTGTCATGAATTCCTTTCTTCTCTGCTACAGGCTTGCTGAATCCACTGCTGCCACAATTTAACTCACCCTGAGCCTAAAATTAGCATAAGGACTGCCATGCTGGATCAGACCAAAGTTCCATCAAGCCCAGTATTCTATAGTGGATGGGAAGCCAATGATGGATAAGTAATGATATAAAATGGACATAGAATTCTGGCAGCTGTGTGTTGAATCTTAAAGAGGTAGGATACAACAGTAGGAATCTAATTTTCTCGAGTTAATTCACTACAGAGTGACCACAATGCTTTCTTCTTAGCGGGTACATATGCAGAACAGTCTTGAAACATGTAGATTTATTTGCCATTTTAATAAGGGTTTATTTATTTATATTTATGTCTGTACCAATGCTACCCTGTGTGCATAGTTCAGTACTTCAGCAATCCTCACTCTTGGCCTATTGGCATTTATCCTCTTCTTCCCCAATTGATGCGCCCTCTTAATGTGCTCTATCAGGATTAGAGCAGTTATTCTTGCACTAGCCAATGCTCAAGAATATCCACCAGCTGCAATATGCAATAGTTTCAGGAAGACCCACAAAATGGAGGTTAGTCCTCCGCAACCAATTTTCCGAGTCATTGAGTTTCTCCTTGTAGGCCTCTAACTTTTTGAGTAACAATTTTACTTGCATCCTTGCCTGAAGCAGCTCACCTTCTAAGTCAGAGGTTCTCCACTCAACTTCTGTGAATCAGGTTCTGAAATCAGATATTGTTTGGGTCACTATCTGCAATTAAGCCATTCAAAACCGCTGTCAAGTGCCACAACAATGGAGGTGGTAAGTGCCTGAATTACACTGTGGGCCTTCCCTTAACCTCCGCCATTTTAAATTCAATAGCTGTGGACCTTTTTTCCGTATTGATTTTGAGGCCACCTCATTGCTTTGAAAATAAACTTATCCATGCTGTGGGATTTCTTGAAAACAGTACTATGCCCAATGTAACAGTTAACCATATGGATGGAGGCTGGGTAAATATGGCAAGGGAACATGGAGTGCTACAACCACACATCCTTTTGCACTCACTGTATTATGTGACCTCCAGGTCTACTATCTTTTATTTAGTTGGAGCTATTAAAAAAAAACAAAACAACAAAATAAAAAACATCTCCTCCCCCCCCCCCCCCCCATATTTATCCCAGACAATTTTCTGGTGGTCCAGGTGTATTAAAGTATTAAGTGCCGATCCTCCCTTGCAGGCTGTGTTGTTGGTAAATAATGCACATTACCATAACACAGCTTAGTAAGTAAGGCCATTTATTTTGTTCTTTTTCTGAGGAAAAGAAATCTTAATGGTCAGTGAAGGGAAAAGAGGAAAGGGGAATAAAGGTGAGGAAGGTGATCTCTGAGTGGTACAGAGCTCAGTGGGGGAGGATTCTGGGTAGGGAAGATAGATGGGGAATTGGAGCAGAGGGAGGGGGAGGAGAGTTATGGGGGTCTTTATGACAAGAAGGGTGGAAAAGGAGAATCCAG
Organism: Microcaecilia unicolor; assembly: GCF_901765095.1. Taxonomy (NCBI): domain Eukaryota; kingdom Metazoa; phylum Chordata; class Amphibia; order Gymnophiona; family Siphonopidae; genus Microcaecilia; species Microcaecilia unicolor. The sequence goes on along the minus strand of NC_044032.1, from coordinate 578,059,673 downwards.
GTTCAGGAGAGGAAGGAAGAATGGATCTATATCCCAATAATCTATTTTTCTTGCAAATACACACATCACATCCATCTCTGATCCCTTCTCTAAGTCTAAGCACACATCCTCTATGCACCCCCTCCCCTTCTCCTATGTGCCTACTTGGGTATGTATCCTTGGATTCTGGCTGTTTTTATCTTGCCATGTATCCTAAGACGGAAGTGTTACATTTTAAACCATTGTGTGCATCACTAGGCTGTAACGAAATCTGGATCAACATAGTGGTGTGGGGAGAGATGATGTATAGGATACCACTGCCAATTACACCTAGACATCCAGTCTCACAAAGGAATTAGGAAGGGATACTGTATATAAACATAAAAAAAAGTTTTAAAGCAGTTCCATTGTTGTAATATTGCAGAATACATTAAACAGAAATGACATTTGCTATTCAAACTGCAGTATTATGTAGCATTGTGGAGCCTCACTGCCCTTTAACTGATGATTTCATTTAAGCAGAGCTGATGCTTTTCAGTGTGGGGAGCAAACCATAAACAGAAACAAAATTAAGTGGCATAAGTTCAAGGAGATTTGGAATTTTAAAAACTTATATTTTCTCTTTTTCTGAGCCATGTGAATGATTACAGTTTCCTTTTTTTCAGTTTGACTTTCTATCTGGCCTCTCCACTTCTCCTCCTTGGTTTTGCTTTCTTGTTAATGTGGTGTTCCTGTGACTATCGCCCGTTGTCCTCTTTGTATTCTTGCCAAGTCCTTGCTGGCATTTTGGGCTCTGTTTACTAAGGTGCGCTAGTGTTTTTTGGCACACACTAAAAATTATTATGCGCTAATTTTTTGCATGTGCTGAAAACGCTAGCACACCTACAGCGCGGCTTAGTAAACGGGACCTTTTGTGAGGGTTCTTTTGTACATTTTCTATTCTTCCAATAATATATGGGCATTGTGCATGGCTGTTATGCAAAAAAATATTGAGCAATTTTTTAAAAAATTAAGATACTTGGGTGCAGAGGAATATGAATCAAATTAACTTTGATGATTTGATATCATTAAGTTTGTCAGCAGAGCATCTGCAATCTTTTTAGTAAGTAATGTTTATTAATGTTTGCATTCTTGGAAATGTTTAGACAGCCCTACTCAAGCAAAGTAGGGCACAGTTTTCAAAATGTTGTATAATAAAAGGCTAAGCATTTTAAAAATCTCTTATGTGTTTTTACCATTAAGACTTTGTACAATAAATACGTTGAGACCGAATTAAACCTTTTACCCATCTAGAAATCCAGACTTCTCCAAAGCATAACTTCTCTCTGTGCTGCTATTTTTGGGCCCGATATTCAACCGATGGCGATAGGTGATTTGCTGACCACTGCCAACCTTAAACCCTGAAATTCAATGTTGGCCCATGTCCAGGCATCAGCATTAAATTTGCAGGTTTTCAGAGCCATCTAACTCATAGCCGGTTAAGTGCAATATTCAACAGGGTCCTATCTATGCGATTAACTTGGCCGGTTAAGTGCTGAATATCGGCACTTAAGCAGTCAAGTGTCAACTCCACCCCTGGAACATTCCCCAAAATAGTTTCCAGTTCAGCACTAAGCAGTTACTTTCAGCGACTCTAACCAGTTAAGTGGTGCTGAAAATTAGTGGTTAGCCCCGAACAGGCGATTTTAACCAGCCAGAAGCCATTTCTAGCCAGTTAAATTGCTTTGAATATTGACCCCTTTAAATTTGAAATTGATCCTTGCATTTTTATCTCATAATTAAATATCAGCAAGCTGTGGAATATTTCTGCTGCTAGGGATATGAAATCTACCAACTTTTTTATCTAGGTAATACAAATTGAATAGACTTAATGTAAATTTAGTAATACATGAATAGATTTTCATGTGTAGTAGTATCAACCAGCTTAAAAGACAGATCACATGATTTACTTAGATATTGGTTTTTATTTCGATTAGTTAAAGTACGTTTTCTCACATTAATAAACTAATAATCTCACTATAGTTCTGGGGTACTTGACTTTTTGTCTTTTAATCGTCCTCATCAGTTGTTTTATACCACCACTTTTATGGATGAATGCATTCAGAGTGGTTTACATGATAAAATAAAGATAGAAAAAACAATAGCTGTGCTTTTTTTTTTTTTTTTTTCTTTCATGCTAGAGGTCTGTAAAATACTGGAGTGGAACAGGCAGATGAGAATTGCTTGTTCTTTCTAAAAATACTAGGATAAGGGGGCACATAACAAACTAGAGAAAATATTTATTCACTCAACATATAATTAAACTCTGGAATTCGTTGCCAGAGAATATGATAAAAGCATTTAGCTTAGCAGGGTTTTAAAAAGGTTTGGATAATTTCCTAAAAGTCCATAAGCAGTTATTAAGATGAACTTGGGAAAATCCACTGCTTATTTCTAGGATAAGCAGCATAAAATCTATTTTACTGTTCTGGGATCTTGCCAGGTACTTGTAACCTGGATTGGCCACTGTTGGAAACAGGATGCTGGGCTTGATGGACCGTCGGTCTGTCCCATTATGGCAATGTTTGTGTTATGTTATGTTCTTTGAGTATCTCAGTTGCTATGAGCTCCCCAAATATTATTGTTAAGGCAGAAATTTGAAATTTGTGATGTGGATACTTTTAAAAGAATTGTTACTACCAGTAGGTATTTTTGTAGTTTGTTTATAATTCTAACATATGTTAGTGGGTTATGATGGTTTTGGACAAGAAATAAAATTCACTTGGTGGGGGATAGTTTTCAATATGCTTCACAGTGGACCATCTGTCTGTCATCATACTTTGCCACTCCTTAGGCAATAAAGGTGAAAATACAGTTGTACTTTTCATTTATAAATACCTTTTATGTACAACTCCGTTATGAATTATTCAAAGCACGTTCAGAAGCACAAACTTTTATATACATACTGGAGTGGATATCAGTAAAACGTATTTTATATCTGCTCTAATAGCATAACACAGTGTGCAGTCAATCTTTTTTTTTTTTTTTTACTTAATGGTTGTACAAATGACCCCCTTACAAAGCTGTCAGCATTAATATTCAGAAGAACAATAACTCTATTGTATTTCCCTTAATTATAGGTGTTGTGTCAAAAAAAATCATTACTGGTGCTTGCTTTGTCAAATTTCCCTTTTTGTGTACATTTAACAACGTCCGGGTAATTGAACAGTCAGTGTTTTTACCTATACTTATAACAAATATTACCTGAGTATTATTTTGAAGTGTGCATTTATTTCAAAAGAGGCTGTTTATTTTAAAGTGAAGGCTCTAAGTCTTACTCAAATGTCTTTTGAGGAATTCTATTATACATATTAATATGAATAGCAGAGCTGAATAAGAATATTAGTTTATGGTAGAGTAGATGCCATGGATGGGCAGAGTGGGTAGGCCATATGGTCTTTATCTGCCTACATTTTTCTACGTTTCTATAATGAAACTCATTACCATATTTAGAAAAATGTTTTTGACACTAAAAAGGAACCTGAACAATAACCAGGATATGATTAAGTTCTTATGGCTAAATTAGTAAGATAATGGAACCAAATTTATAAAATAATTTATTAAAAAAAATATTCTTACATTAGTTTGTGATCACCAGAAAATGAGGGCAGATTTCCATTGATTCTAGTGCTAGAGTTCCTAGTAACAGAACTGAATGTTAGAGGCTAATGTGAATATTGAGAGGATCATCTGTCACCCCCATATACAAGCATGTGTACTTTAAGGTATGAAATGAACCCAATTGATGCCATTATAAATTTGCCACTCGTTGATATTAGGGGAAAAAAAACTCTTCTCTAAAGATTAGGGAGGTGGGAAGTTGAGCATAAATGGAGGGAGTTGGTGCAGTATCCCAGTGACCTCACTGCCATGGTTATTTTTATGCAGGGATTAGAAGGCTACTGGCTCAGAGACCCTCTGGGGTTTTTTTAGGTGCATTGTGAAAAGAAAGAATGCCTTTTGTTAAGGGTCAGTTTGTCTGGCCAAACAGATGTTATCGACTAAGCTTAGAGAGGAGACAGAAGCTGTGAGCTGAGGAGGAGTACGGAGATGAGGCATTGCCAAAGGAAGACTGGGCCCCACCACCAGAAGATCTTGTGTACATAAGCATTGCTGTCAAGAGAAGAAGCAGGATGGTGTTGAGCCCAGACCCCACCTCCATAATACCAGCTCTAAAATAGAGCTGGCAAGGTTCCCACCTTCACCAGCTGAAGAGGAAAGATTGAATTGGACTTCACATGCTGGCTGAGACTTCATAGGGGAGAGCAGAAGCCAGGGTAGGAGGCTCTTGAATAAACTTGACAGGCTGAAGTTTGGACCCTAAGTGGTAAACTGGATTAGGAACTGGTTGACAAACGCCAGAGGGTGGTGGTTAATGGAATTCAGTTGAAGGAGGGAAAGGTGAGAGTGGAGTGCCTCAAGGGATCAGTACTGGGGCCGATTCTGTTCAGTATGTTTGTGAGTGACATTGCTGAAGGGTTAGAAGGTAAAGTTTGCATTTGTGTGGATGATACCAAAATTTGTAACAGAGTGCACACCCTAGAGGGAGTGGAAAACATGAAAAAGGCTCTGCAGAAGCAAGGAGAATGGACTAATGTTTGGCAATTAAAATTCAATGCAAAGAAATGCAGAGTGATGCACTTGGGGAGTAGAAATCCACGGGAGATGTATGTGTTAGGCGGTGAGAGACTGATGTTACACTACTGTCATGTTTTATCATTATCATGTTACCCAAGATCCTTCTGTAATACTAAATGTCTATTTTCTCATACATTTCCACCATTCATGATGTATTGTAAGCCACATTGCGCCTGCAAAGAGGTGGGAAAATGTGGGATACAAATGCAATAAATAAATAAAGATCTTGGGGGTGATAGTATCTGAGGATCTGAAGGTGATGAAACAATGTGACAAGGCGGTGGCCATAGCCAGAAGGATGCTGGGCTGCATAGAGAGAGGTGTAACCAATAGAAGAAAGGATGTGTTGATGCCCCTGTAAAAGTCATTGGTGAGGCCACACCTTGAGTATTGTGTTCAGTTTTAGAGGTCGTATCTTGCTAAGGATGTAAAAAGACTTGAAGCAGTGCAAAGAAAAGCTACAAAGATGGTTGGGAGTTGTTACAAGACGTACGAGGAGAGTCTTACTGACCTGAACATGTGTACCCTGGAGGAAAGGAGAAACGGGTGATATGATACAGAATTCAAGTATTTGAAAGGTATTAATCCACAAACAAACCTTTTCTGTAGACGGGAAGGCAGTAAAACTAGAGTACATGAATTAAGGTTGAAGAGGGGACAGACTCAGGAAAAATGTCAGGAAGTATTTTTTCACAGAGAAGATGGTGGATACTTGGATTGCCCTCCCGCTGGTGGTAGTGTAGATGAAAATGGTAACGGACTTCAAAAATGTGTTGAATAAACACAAAGGAATCCTGTTCAGATGGAATGGATCCACAGAAGCGTTACAGAGATTGGGTGGCAACACTGGTGATTTAGGAAGCGAACCTAATGCCTGGCAGACTTTTACAGTCTGTGCCCTGAAAATGGCAAGGAGAAAGCCAAGGTCAGGTATATACATATAAAAGTAGCACATACAATGAGTTTATCTTGTTTAGCAGACTGGATGGACCGTACAGGTATTTATCTGCCATCATTTGCTATGTTGTTATGAATAATTTGGAAGCACTTTTATTAAAATGTGCTAAAATTTACAGTTACTATGGCTTAACATGGGATTTTACCACGCTGTAGCTTCAATGTGCCACCTTACATAAGTACATAAGTATTGCCATGCTGGGAAAGACCAAAGGTCCATCTAGCCCAGCATCCTGTTTCCATCAGTGGCCAATCCAGGTCACAAATACCTGGCAAGATCCCAAAAATGTACAAAACATTTTATACTGCTTATCCCAGAAAGTGGATTTTCCCCAAGTTCATTTAATAGCGGTCTATGGACTTTTCCTTTAGGTAGCCGTCCAAACCTTTTTTTAAACTCCGCTAAGCTAACCTTTTAGGAGCATTCTACTGCAGGTTGTGCATTACTGTTCCCATTACTGTGTGATACCTGCTGAGGGTTAACATGGGACCACTTATCCAGTTAGTGAGCAGTAAGTTTAATGTGCTAGCTGGCTTCCATTCACAGTCTCTTTTCATGTGATATCATCTCCCGAGGGGAAAAAAAATCAGAAACCCAGGAGTGCTTTCAGTAAGCTGCGAGAAAAAGGACCCTAAGGTAGCGGTGGGGGCCATTTTCCCCATACACCATGGCCCTTTTCACCACAGCAGGTAAAAAGCCCCAAAAGAAAAATGGCCATGCGGTAAGAGTAGTCTTACCTCATGGCCATGTGGGGGGAGCACTTACCGTTACCCATTGATGTGGCGATAAGGGCTCCCGCAGTAACTGGGCAGCAAACGGCAATGCCTGATTACAGTCAGGTTAGCACTGCGCTTTTAAATTTAAAAAATATATATATTTTCCAGCACACCGGAAGTGGCGTGCACTCGAGCTGGAAGTACCGCTGTTGGCTGCGTTGGGCTTAATAAAAGCGCCCACTAGAGTGTTATCAATTCTGGAATTTGATTCCAGAATTACAATAGTTACCGTCATAGCAGTTGTGTCATATAATGAAGTGCCTAAAGATGTTTGTGTACTGATTTTAGTGGGAGCACTACTGTAATATACTTAAAGTATGAGCAAAATAACCATAGATTTTGATATTATATGAAAGGTGGAAGACATGTTTTCTTTCCTTTCCCTTCGTGGTTCTAGTGTAACTACCAAAATTTATCCATATCAGTTTATAGCACTGAAAATGCTTAGCTCATGAGGATTATGCAGTAAGTTCGACAATGCTTGCTGTCATTCAAGAATGCAAATATGCAGTGGATAGTAAACTAGTTTTCAGATGATAGGCTAGTTATGATCCTTGTCACCAGAAATATGATAGTGCTGTAGAATTGACTTGATCTTAACAAAGGAATTCCTACACTGTTTTAGGAAACTGAAATGCAAGACAATGTTGTATCCAATTATTGTGCTGCATGGAAATTTATCATATCCTTCAAGACGACCCAAGTGAAGTAAAGAATATACTTAATAGGTTTCTTTTATACTGTCTCCATCGTACATGTGCTTTTATGGTGAGAATGTTTCAACTGTGAAAACATGCATCACCACTAGTTCCAGAACTATCATCTGTATACACACATGATCAAAGAAATGTTTTGCATGCTCCAGGGATTAATATTTCCAAAGGAGAACTATTAGCATTCAAAATTAGCAGCACTTTCACTTTAAGGGTTATCTGCAAACTGGCAGTATATGGAGTGACCCAAAGGGAACCTATGCAATGAATACTTTTAGCATTGCAGCGTCTTTGCTTTGATCATCAGATACTGTATTAGTATGCTGTATATATTTCATGATGTGGAATATTATTTGCATACTCATAGAAAGCTGTTCTAAAGAAAACATGCTTTAACAGCAAAAATGTCTTGAGAGAAGAAACTGTGTAATAAACAAGTTGCTTGCATAATGTGTGATTTCATTTTGCTGGAAAGCTTTCAAAGGGTTACATAGTGCATGTGCTAGTGACATTTCTTGAAACAATTCAGAGCATGTTGTCTGCGTATGTCTAGTAGCGCTATAGAAATAAGTAGCAGTAGTACATTTGTTGAAGCAGAATTGTAAAAATCCTGTCAAAATGACATCTGAAATAGCATTAAATTGCAGTTTTCCTGTGAGAAGATATTTAAGGCACTCACATTAAAAAGTGACACCACTTTGCACAGTACTGTGTCAGCATTAGGTGATGTTGTATTGCTCATAACCAACATTAATCCATTAACTGTGTGAGGGTCATTTGTTTTTCCTCTTGAAGTTATTATCGATTTTACTTTTCAATTGGCTAGAATTTCTCCACCTTTATAACACATAAAGCAGTGTCTTTTATGTTGCCCAAACTGCAAGTAGTATCGTAGGATGAGTCGTTATCTAAGTAAGACAGCAAAAGCAAAAACCTCCCTGCCAAGTCAAAGCAAATCAAAACAGACTGCTAAATACCTTGCAAGCAGATGCCAAAAATAGGCCAAGGGCATAGCCAGACACCCAATTTTGGTTGGGCCTGGGTCCAAGCTGGGTGGGCAGAAGAATCCCGCCCCATCCCACAGGTGATTTGGTCTCTCCTTCTCTCACCTGCATGCTATATGGTCTCTCAAAGCATCCCCCCTCTCCCGCATATCTTTTAAATAGCAGATTTTCACCGGCAGTGAGCAGCAACTAATGCACTCATATTGGCCCCACAGCCTTCCACTGACACAACTTCCTGTTTCCGCATAGGCAGGAATGTGTCAGAGGGAAGGCTGTGGGGCTGGTGTGAGTAGTATGTATCAGCTGCTGCTCGCTGCAGATGAAGATCTGCTATTTACAAGGTATGCAAGAGGGACAGTTGTCGGGAGTTTTCAACTGGTGGGACTTGGGAATCCTTGCAAGCCACATCATAGGTGTGCTGCTACTGGGTGGGCCTGGGCCCACCCAAGCCCACCCTTGGCTACGCCACTGAAATAGGCTATGAATTTTTCAACAAGGCAAAAATAGAAAAAAACTATGAGAATTTTTGCAAGTATGAGGGTCTTTTAAGTATGTGAAGTTTTTGCATTTCACATGCCTAACAGCAAAATTCATAAGAACATAAGAATAGCCATACTGGGGCAGACTGATGGTCCATCTAGCCCGGTATCCTGCTTCCAGCAGTGGCCAATCCAGGTCACAAGTACCTGGCAGAAATCCAATTAGTAGCAACATTCCATACTACCAGCATGTGTGCTAATTGATGGTGGTGGGGGGGGGGGGGGAGTGGACATGCCAAACATGTCCTCTGAAATTAACGCATGGTCATGTCAATTAGTGCATACGGAACCTGATCGTAATTAATGTGGCTGCACTTAGTGTTTCCTATTGAGGAAGCCATGCTAACTGCACAAATGGAAGCTAGTGTGCATCGATTACATTTCTTTCACCATATTATGCAGTCCATACCCATCCTCCACCCATGACCTACCATTTTCCTGCTTTCTAACACAATATGCAGTTAACACGCAGATTAGGACATGCAAACCATTATGGCAATGTGGTATCTGTTAGCACTCTTTCGCGGTAGTGGTTAATGTGCCCTAAATTCAGAAAATTGTTAAAGACTCGCCTATTCGGAAAGGCATACCTGACTGACCCAATTTAAATGCCTCAACCCTGCAACACTTCACTATCAAAGATCGTATTAACAAACCCTTCTACCTCTAACCCAACTTGACTGAATCTTATCTTCCCTATCCCACTATAACATCTTTTGTACTTATCCCCTAACGGACTTGGCGAATGCCTTTACGGTATTATGTAAGCCACATTGAGCCTGCAAATATGTGGGATACAAATGTGACAGATAAATAAATAATTTTGCGCAATAACAGCTTAACTAGTATTCGTAAAAAGACCCCTATATGTTGCATTCCCTTGCGTGGTGCTTTTTAGATGAATAACATTAACAATCTTATCTTCTTTAATGGTGTGAAACAAAAAGTAATTAAAAAAAAGCCCCCCCCCCCCCAAAGAAAAAATATTCAAAGCAAGTTAAGTGTTTGCTAGAAAAGCTGGTGAATGCACAATTTGGGTATTATACATGTATAATATAGGACTGTTTAAATCACTAAGGAGGGAAGTTACAATTGTGGCCTACTGTTAAGATGTTATTTTATTGTTAATCCCAATTATTAGTAACTAAGTGTCATTGCATAAAATGGGACCTGTGCTAAAGGCCTTATCCAACCAAGGCTTTCATCTATGCAGACGATGTCACAATATACATCCCTTACAAACATGTCCTGTTGATTATTATATCTTAGACCATGTCTCCCAATCGCCTTATGCTCATCCCTTAATCTTTTCCTCTTCATCCTTCCTACTTCTTACCCCTCCCACCAATCTCTTTCCCTTTTGCTCATCCTATCTTGGTTTATCTCTCCATGTTAATTCACATATTTTCTTAACCCTATTATTACTATGTTTACTACAACTTGTAATATTCTCCTTCAAGACTTTGTAATCCTATTTACTATGTAAGCCACATTGAACCTGCTATCTGTGGGAAAGTGCGGGGTACAAATTTAATAAATAAATGATCTGGCAGAAATCACCAACGAAATCCAGCTCAGCTTGAACATCATGGACAAATGCATTCCAACTAAAACTCAACACAGAAAAAACACACTGTCTCATCATCACATTGAGCCTGCAAAGAGGTGGGAAATTGTGGGATACAAATGCAACAAAAAAATAAATAAATAAATAAAATCCCAATACAATACATACAAACCCACAAACCTAAACACCCCAGGTTGCACCCTTCCAATCTCAGCCTGAAAATTCTCAGCGTTACAATCGACCATAATATCTCACTGGAGAACCAAGCAAAATCTACAACAAAGAAAATGTTCCACTTAATGTGGAAACTCAAACGCCTGAAACCATTCTTCCCAAGGGAAATATTCCGCAACCTGATACAATCAATGGTACTAAGCCACGCAAATTACTGCAATGGAATTTATGCGGGATGCAAAGAACAAATCATAAAGAAACTTCAGACTGCCCAAAATATGACAGCGCCAAACCCCTCCGAGAAAAACTACACTGACTCCCAATCAAAGAATGTATTGCTTTCAAAATCTGCACCCTAATTCATAAAATTATCTGCAGTGAAGCCCCAGGATACATGGCAGACCTCATAGACCTACCAACCAGAAACACAACAGGATCAACACGAGCACACCTAAATCTCCACTACCCAAGCACCAAAGGACTCAAATATAAATCGACTTATGCATCCAGCTTTTCCTACATAAGCACACAACTATGGAACGCATTACCAACAGCCGTAAAAACAACGTATGACCACCTAAACTTCTGGAAATCACTAAAAACTAACCTGTTCCAAAAGGCATACCCTACTGACTCAACTTAAATGCCTGAATCCTACAACACAACGAAACCAATACTCGTAATGGTCATAAAATAACTCTTTCTCTGTACGATTCCCTAACGCGTCTGTCATACATGAACCTTATTCTACCACAAAATCGTTTTGTATTTGTTCATACCGGAATTGGTGAATGCCTTATGGTACAATGTAAGCCACATTGAGCCTGCAAATAGGTGGGAAAATATGGGATACAAATGTAAAAAATAAAATAATTATGCATGTAACTGAAAACCACACTCCCAGAGCACCCATGACCCTCCCATTTCCACGCCCCCTTTTTCAGGCCACACGTATGTTTTTTTTTAGGTGCAGAGCCACACCTAAATTTACATCTGTAAGTCTCAATTAAATCTAATTAGTGCCAGTAATTGCTTGTTAAAACTAATTGGAACATTTGTCTATTAAATAATGTGTGCAAATTGGGAGTGTGCCTAAATTTGTATGTGCAATTTTTGGTGACTTTATAGAATCTGGGGGATGTTGTCCATTTTTTTTTTAAATTATGGGTCTGGTTGAGGAAGGAAGGAACAAGACAACAGTGGTGACAAAAGGATGCTTTAATGCTGCTATATGTCTCTGCCACACGCGGTGTGCCTGTTGTCTCCTGAGCTTTATTGCCTAGCTTTTTGGACGCGAAATAATTCATGCTTCCACTGTGAGGCACATTTGTTGCCATATTATCTTTCATTCTACAGGATACTTTATGAGATAAAACGTCAGGCTCTTGATGCAGGCATTAAAGCCAAAACGCAGCCTGTGCTGAGTGGAGTAAAGATTTGTAATAAAGACTTTTTTCTTTTTGTCACCTCTGCTGTCTTGTTCCTTCTGGTTTTTTGTGGAGGATTGCTCTGTTTCTTTTTCTCCTGGTTAAGGGAGCCCATTGCTTCCACATGCTTACTAAAACAATAGTATTATACATTTGCTGTGTTCAGTAAAATGTAAATTTCTGTATTAGTCTCCTGCACAAGGGCTTCATTTTGCTAATGTTGCTGTTTGAAAGAAGAAAACCCATTCAGAAAAAGCTGTCTTTTTTTTTTTTTTTTTCTTTTCCAGACATAGTTCAGTCTCTGCCATAGCAGTAGCTTATTCCATTGCCAACTTTGTAGTGCTCCTCAGGCTATATGCTTGCACTGTGTGCCTCCTGATTACTGTAGTTGGTGTTAGATTTCCAGTTTCATCCTGTGAAGCATGTAGATGAGAGTGCTGCTGCTGAATAAACCACAGCATGAGTGTGTCTGCTGTATTCCAGTTTCCTGCTCCTCTTTGGTACTAACCAGGAGGCGAGGGAACAGTCCATGGGTATACCTAGGGTAACCAGAGTGAATTCATACACAACCAACTAATAATGGTATTTGTAAAAAATGTGAGTTATCTATTCTCGGTTTTAGAAGTAAGCTGCGAAAATGTAGGATGAGCAAAATGTTTCTAACAAAAATAGAAGCAGAATCCTCCCACAGAATAAAAGCAAAACAGTGACTGCTAAATACAGTGAACAGCTCAGCATTGCACATCTTTGCTTTGATTAGTAAGTAAGTACCATATTAGCAGGGCTTTTTTTGAGGGGATACTTGGGGGTACTGAGTACCGGCACCTTTTCCATTGCTACAATTGATCCATGGACCTCAAGTTTTAATGAAAGAGCTCAGGCTCTACACACCAATTCTGCCTTGTCATAGATTCTGTGACTGGTTGCAGGGGGCCTGGCTGTTGTGGTGTGGGTCCCTCAGTGATTACCTCACTCCTGAAGGGTGGCCTAGCATTTGAGTACTGGCACCTTTTTTTACTAGAAAAAAACACACTGCATATTAGTATGCTGTGTATCACATTTATTTCATAATGTGGAATTTTGTTAGGGTGACCAGTGCATGTGCACTGACCAGCTTCTTGAAACAATTTTGTCAGTTCTTAAGCATTTCCATTTCCATACATCACAAAACAAGAAAATAGATAATTGCATCACCATAAAGGGGGGGGGGGGGGGGGGGAAGAAGCAAAAAAACCAAACAAGCAGTATAATCCAAACGTCTACATTTAAAGAAGAAAAGGACGAAATCACCTTAAATGAAAAGGGAACAAGGGAGCATACAGATCGCATAACCTCCTATAAATCATCCATCACTCCCTATTTCTTTACTTTTTTCTGAGAGAGAAATATTGCCAAGAAAGTTTATGAGCTACTGTGACACTATGCAACACATTCACATGGCAACCTTAAAAAAAAAAATCAAAAGGGTTGTCCAGTAGCCAAACATTTTCAAAAGAGATTTCCTGCACATCAAGGTAACATGTGAAATATCTGGGAATACTAACTCTGTCCATACAATAAGTCATTCTTATTTATTTATTAGGATTTATTTACCACCTTTTTGAAGGAATTCACTCTAGGCGGTGTACAGTAAGAATAGATCAAACATGAGCAGGAGGCAATTAGAGTGGTAAAAATATTCGAACAACAATACAAAGTATGTCATGGTATACTACTTGCAATGACAACACAATATGTACTAGAACATTTTAATTGGTAGTGAAGGGTAAAGTAAAGTTGTAACATATAGATGAGTCTTAAAGTAGGAAGAATTAGAAAGTAAGGTGATTTGATTTGAAGAAAGTTGCACGTGAGGTCAGAGAGATGGTTAAATATTATCTCAGCTAGGGTAGGAGTGGATAAACACGTCCCGCTGCAGTATGTGCAGCCCGAGTCAATCCTTGTGTGTGAGTGAGACTAACAAGTTAGTTACTTCTTCCGTTAAAGGCTCGGTTGAAGAGCCAAGCTTTCACCTGCTTCCTGAAGTAGAGGTAGTCTTGTGTTAAGTAGAGCCTTTCAGGCAATGCATTCCAGAGTATGGGGGCTACTCCGGAGAAGGCTCGCTTGCAGGTATCACGTGTAATGTCTTTTGGAGAGGGTGTAGTTAGTGAAGTTCTTAAAGTAAGACTTCACCAAAAGCTTATTTATTTACAGTAATTTGATATATCACCTGCACTAACAGATCTAGGCGGTTTACAGTTCTAAAAAAACAGTAACAAATAGGGTAAGCATGAGAGAGGACCTGCCATATGCTGATAGGAAAGTAAATACACTTGTGGAGAAAAACTAATAAGGTGGATCTATCATTCATGATATATTTGTGAGTTATTAAGGAAGCCAGTTCAATTAAGGTTTTTCAAATGATCAAAACCCCACTGTCAGACGTGCCAGTTGTCGGGATATACAAAGCCAGTCTGGTTTTCAGGTTATCTACAATGAATATTCATGTAGGCAGATGTATCTCATGCATATCCATTGTGGATATTCTGAAAACCCAACTGGCTTGGTGTGTCCTGAGCACGAGGTTGAGAATCCCTGATTTGGGTTATCCATGGCATATGGTAACAGTCATGAGAAATAGGAAACTTTAATAAAGTAAGCCAATTTTTCTGTGTAACAGGAGGAAAAACCTCAAGATGCACCTTCTTACATTTCACAAAGCGAATAGAAGGGCTAGGGCTTCTTCATCCTAGGAAAAAACGTCCTGGAGCTGTTTAATTCAAAAATCAGAAAATTTATAACATCACTGATAGATAAAACTCATTCCGATATTAGAAAAACCGGTACTTAGCTTTAATGCCAAAGACTCAATCTTTTCAATGGCTCCTTCGTTATTTATTCAGACCGTGGTCAACGTTAGCTTCCGTTTTGCCACTGCTGCATCAGAACCTCTGGTCTAGAATTACTCCGTTCAGGCTGCCGACTTCATGTGTCCGTCGGCAGCCTGAATGGAGTAATTCTAGACTGGAGGTTCTGATGCAGCAGTGGCGAAACGGAAGCTAACGTTGACCATGGTCTGAATAGATTTTACAGTGTAATCTGCTTGTGTGCAAAACCACCAGAAGCAGAAGTGAGGCCTTGATGTCACCGCAGGCCTCACTTTACAAGGTGGTTCATGGAGTATTAATACATTTGATGGAATAAATATGTGCAACTAGGTTGGCACCGACTAGCTTTATAAAAGGTAAAAAGTGAAGGTTGCATTGAAAGTTGCCATAGTATTTTTTGTTCATGTGTGTGTGAGGAACGGATGCAATGCAAGTGCCAATATTAAGAGGTTTGAGTTCACTTTACCTCGCTTGAAGTCTTAGCATCCTTTTTCTTCCACTGCTCTGTGACTTCATTCGCTATTCTAAATCACCTAGAAAAATATGCACTTTTGCTGCACTGAATATCGCTAATTCAGCTTTCAGAAAGAGAGGGAGAGAAAATGTTGTTGGGGAAGTGTTGTCAATTGCTTAAACCCCACAGCCACCCTTAAGCTTAGAAATTAAATGGAGGCATAAATGCATCTCATATCAGGTACACTACCACTACACTTCATAACATACTGATGCTAATATATTAGTAGATTTCCTTATTTTGTTTGTCCTTTTTTTGCTTTTCAATTCCAGTATCCCATCCTACTCCTGCCCCTCCAGAAATCATGACCAGATAGTTCAAGGGAACCTCATCAGCCGTTGCAAACCCTCTATACCACTTACTGGCCAGCAGCAGATGTGCAGGATGTGTATATAGGGCTAGATTCTGGAAATAGCACCCAGAGATAGGTGCTGGCATGATGCATACTAAGCTAGTATTCTGTAAAGGGCAGTCTGCCCGGGACAGCCTTATCAGAATACTAGCTTAGTGTGCTTTTTGGACTAGATTCTGTATATCGCGCCTAAAAAAAAAAACGGTGCCGAAACAAAATATGCCTAGGTGTATTCTATAAAGTATGCTAAAATTTAGGCGTACTTTATAGAATAAGCCAAAATTTCCGCACGGTTTATAGAAAATGTTGAGCGCTCATCTGCACGACTAAATTTAGTCGCGGGCAGTTACGCCAAGTAAAACTTGGTGTAAATACCAGTGCCTAAATTATGCATTGGCAGAGTGCATTCTATAACAATGCACATATGTTTTAGAAACGCCCATTCCGCACCCATAGCCATTCCCTCTTTTCAACTATGCAACTTAGAATTGACAGTGCAATTTTTCTAGCAAAAAAGGTGCCGGTACTCAAATGCCAGGCCACCCTCCAGGGGTGGGGTGATCACTGAGGGACTCGCTCCACAATAGCCAGGCCCCCTGCAACCAGTCACAGAATCTATGACAAGGCAGAATTGGTGTGTTCAGCCTGAGCTCTTTCATTAAAACTTGTGGTCCATGGGTCAATTTTAGCAGACACTGGAAAAGGTGCCGTACTCAGTACCCCCTCAAAAAAAGCCCTGGAATTGCATCACGTTATAGAATAGGCTTAAAACAGTCCTGCATGCAAATTCTAATTATGCCAATTGGTGTCAATAGCTACTTAAGTGGCAATTAGAGCTGATTGCCTTGTTAATTAAGTTGCATGCGCAAATCCAGAATACACAAGATTTTCATGTGCAACTTAAGTTGCACTATATAGAATCCAGAGGTTTATGCCTAAAAGTTTGCACCCAAATGCAGGTAATGTCATGCCTAATTTCTGTAATGTACAAAAAGTGGGAGTACGACCAAGGAAACCCCTGACCTGCCCCTTGCCCCTTCCATGACCACACCCCCTTTAGAGTGCATGCTATGAACTTTAGGCACACGTTATAAGGCGTAGGGTAGATCTGTGCGTAACTGCTAATTACTGCCAATTAAGGGCTTGTTAATGTCAGTATCAACTAAGTAGCTAATTAGTTTGTGTGTGGATCTGTTCCCAACTTTGGGCGATCTATAACAGAATATAGAGGGTGGTATTTGTAATGTACAAGGATATGAAGTCTCTGCTGATTATGAGTAAGAATACTATCACGGTGCTGACTTATGGTACCTTTTGTTCATCATCTTGGATGATATTTGAATTTTCTTCTAATGAAAAATATCAAAAATCAGATTACCAAGAAAAGTTTTTTTTGACAGTTTTTGTTGTTCAAAGACTTTATATTTTTCGTTTAACCTCTGACGCAGATGCTAGCTAAAACATGACTATCTTGGGTTTTATTGTTAATTATAGGGGCCTTTTACTAAAGCTTACCTTGAGTTATCTGCAGGAGTGCCCATAGCAATAAAATGGGCCCTGCTGCAGGTACGTTGAGCTAAGATTTAGTAAAAGACCCCCTATATTTGGATGTTTTAATAGTTTTGTTTTTGCTGTTTCCTTTTACTTTGTATTCTTTAACACCTTGCCTCTTTAGACTTTACGCTATCCCTTTCCCCCTCTGTCTTCTCAGTGCTGTGAGGTATCTCCACAGTATTATCCTGTACTCTAGAGATAATGTTGGTAGGGTGGTCATTATGTTTGTTTCTGTACCACACATTTCTTAGAGTTGAGACCAAAACAGTCTTCTCTGGTCTCATCTGATCACAAAGCCATCTCCCGCATACTTGCAGTGCCTCTTTAGTGTTTTCACAAATATTAAGTGGCACAACATACGGCATTTCTTCAGTGATGGTTTCCTTCAAGCCACCCTACCAAATAGGACATGTTTGCAGAGTAATCTTGAAATTGTTGAACAGTCAACATTTTTTTTTTAATTTCTCCATTCTTAACCACAGACCTCTGTAGTTCTTTTTAAAATATTACTCAGATTGAATTTCCATGACTACTGACTTTGAGGGACGGCCTGATGAAGGCCGTGTCTTAGTCATGCTGAGCTGTTTCCACTTTTATTTATTTAGTTTTAGCATTGTATTATAAATTGCATTTATACAAACAAAATAAGAAATATAACAGTCCAGAGAGAAGATTCAAATAAGAATAAAAGAAAAGAGAGAGAACCTAAAACCTCCAAACATTTCCACAGAAATGTTTCAGGCCTAAACATTACCACCACCACTTTTCTTCCTATCTAACAGAAAGGTCTCCAGTCCAAGCTAAACACACCAAAGGAATTTAAAAAAATCTTTAGAAATACAAAGAGGGAGATTCTATATATGGCACCTAAAAAATCAGCATGGAAATCAATGTCAACTAAATGTATTCTATAAGAGGAGCCTAGATTTAGGTGTGGTATATAGAATATGTTTAGTTGATATCTCAGTGCCTAAAATTACGTGCCTTCATTTACACCACTGAAAATATTTAAATCCTGGTGCATAGGTTTAGGCGCAGAGGGGCATATTCTATAATTACGTGTGTAAATTTCAGAACGCCCATGAAATGCCCATAACCATTCCCCTTTCTGCCTGTTCACGTTTGAAGTTAGGTGCACTGCATTACAGAATGCACTTAGTAAGCTGTGCTTGTAAATTCTAATTATTGCCAATTAGTGCTCATAATTGATAACTTATCAATGCTGATTAGCTTGTTAAGCCAATTAATTTACACACATTGTTATAGAAAATGCTTGGATTTCAGCATGGATCTCTGGGCACGCTATATAGAATCGGGGATAAAGTGCTTACTGCTTATCGTACCAACACCAAAACTTTTTGGTGCCAAATTCACTTCTCTTGAACACACTGTTCAGGAATTCATAGTTTTTAAGGCTGTCTGCGTATGATTTCAAAAGTGTCCCTTTTTAAAAATTACCACAGGAGCACTTACTACCACCTGTTTGTAGGCAGTAAGGGCTCCCGCGTTATCCATTCACTGACCAGTTAGCAGAGGAACACCTACTCTGTCCCTGACATGCTCCCTAAAAAATATTTTGCAAGGACATTCCAAAATGTACATATGACATTTTAGCACATTCTTTGTGTTAGGCCGGTTTTTTTTTTTACTCTGTTAGGTGCGCATTAGCACCTAACACAGATTAATAACAGGACCATATAGGAAGGTAGTTAAAAAATAATAATTCTAGGGTTTTTATTTGAAAGACTAGAATGGATTTTTTTTTCTAATTTTCGTGTTTGTGAACTGTCAAAATGGCTTCCATTGGACATAATGGGAGTTATACAGCTGTAGTACTGCTGCAGCTTACACATATACAAAAGTAAATATATAACGTGTGTCTGAGGATGCTGTCAGCAATTTAAAATGTATGTGTCTTTCACCAATTAGGTGTTTGTGTACATGTGCAAGACATTTAATGGAGCATCTGCAATTGATATATATTTTTTTCAGACATGACTAAGTTTTCTCTTATTTTAATTATTGTTATGAATATGTGCAGCTGCTATTTGGTATTTCTGTTCTGTTTAACTTTTAGAATAAATGTGGGTGATTTAATTATCATGTTTACATAACATAGAATAGTTTTTACTTACTGCATAGTAACATTCTTTTTATTATGCATTGATTTTGTTTAGAGGTGGCCTGGAAGCTACTAGCCACAGAAAGCTTTGCCCTAAGTATAGAAAAAAAATATGGACAACTGCATAAATCTCCTTTACTGAAATGTTTACCAATAGCGAACAGTGAATTATAGCTGGCTGCAGCATATGTACCCATTTTTATTTTGTGAGTGAAGGTTGTAGCAGGCAGTTTATGGAACCCCAAAGGGTATTTGACAATACTTGAAGGAAAGTTTGCTGCCCACCTTTGGTTTCTGGAGCAGGAGAAGCCCAGGTAGTAGCAAGTTTCTCATCCAAGTTGCAGTCTCTTTGAAGGGCGTCTTTGTGCACTCAGCATTTTCTGTCCTAGGCTGCTTTGCCTGATTCATTGAAAGAACGCAGGCTGAGCAAAGCTGTGTTATTAATGAATTATGACAAATCTTTATGACTAGCATGCCAAAGAGGTTCCAGCTAGCCCTTTTTAAGACCAAAACTTAATGGAAGACTCAGATGGTCAAGCTTTCTGATGGTACCCCTTAAGTGCTCATCCCATTCCAATGCAAGCAAATCAGAGAGCCGCAGAGCTGCAAGTGGCAGCGTTTAATAATGTTTCACTCATAACGCCTGAATAATTTTCCAGAGAGTGATCGCTTGCAGCTGCTCAGTGAACACGCTTATTTGTTTATATTTCACCTTGGTCCTGGTGGAATGCTGACCTAGCTAATCTGCAGTACAACTAGGGATAGAAAAAATATTTCATATGCATAGCTGCCTTCAGTTCATTTGAATATATAGCCAGAACCAAAGCCTCTGGCTGGCCATTAAGTAGTGTTGCTTTAGAATTAAAGAAACTACAAAATCTATCTGTTTCATTTGGTGTGTGGGGTGGCAGGGGTTTTGCCAGAGACTAAATACATTTAGTGAAAAGCGTGTTGACAGAGATGAGGTAGCTCTCTTTCTCTTGGTTAAATGGATGTTTGCGGTAAAGCTGGATCTGACCTGGATAGTCATGGTGAGTTGCAGAATGCTTTTTCTATTTCCTCATCACATCCAGTAGTTCTGGTGCTCTTTTGTTAAGATAAGCTATGTGTCTTTTAAACTACTGTACTTTTTTAATGTACGTTGGCCTTCATTTGCTGAAACTCTTCAAGTTCACAGCGCTAAACTAATTTCAAGGACTGAATTTAATTACAACGGTATCTTATGCTTACCAGCAGCTTTTTTGGAACCATTTAATTATCATTACTTGTGGATACTGTAAATTGAATATTCCCTCCCTAATTGCATTAAACTCAGGGGTTATAGCTGCTTGGATCTCTGAGTAAGAAAAGTTCACCTCTTGAGTGTCTATAAGAGAATTGCTCTCTTATTTTGGCTTACCTTAAATGCCAAGCTTTTTGCATGATGCTGTCAGGTATGCACTTTAAAGACAGGTTTTAATGAGATTGTTAATGAGAAGCCAAGGTATAATATCCTTTGGGGGAGGAAGGAAAAGTCCCTGTTGATCACTATTTTCTTACTGCATGATAGAACTGAAGCTGCAGTTTGTGTGACAGACCATGTTCAAGGATGTTTGTCTTTATCAGCGCGTTGAAGTAGTATTAGATTACGGCCACAGCATAAGAATGCCCAGAAATAAAAATTAGTGCTGCTTCACTGATTGATCCATATAAAGCCAATGTTTTTGGTTGGTATTGTGTTTTTTTTCTTTTTTTGTAGTATATCCACACCACAGGAAATAGCATTGGAAAATAAACAGGAACAGTCAAATAGGTATGTTTTCTTGTTGAAAAAGAAAACAAATCTTTATGCCTTTTGTTTTCAAAGATCTTTGTAAGCCTAGAGCCTGTTGTTTTTTTCCCCCATTGCAAAAAATCAACCTTTAATTAGTTGCTATGTCTTTCTTAGCTCAGTATTCTAGAACTGTTAAGATTGTCATTCTGCACATTAGGATAAGAAAACAGCAGTTATTTTTTCCACTAAAAGATTTGATTGATGCTTGTTATAGTCCTTGTAAATTGTTGAGCTATGTAAGATAGTTTCTGCTCATGTTTTCTTCCTTGGTTGTGGCTTCATTATAATCACCCACTCTATTCAGGGCTGACACTCCCCCCCCCCCCCCCCTTTTTGTTGTTAGGTTTCCCACAGAGCATCTCATGCTGAGAGGCCTTTATGACCTATCATAAAAACTCACTTGGACAGGACAAATTGAGCAGAGGTGGGGGCAGAGTGATTAAAGCAATTCCTAGAACAGGCAAATGGAAGGAAATTTTGATTAGGCTCTTGCCATCATTCAATAAGAGTGCATTACGGAGCATGAAACAAAACAAGTGATTCCACCACATCCAGCCAACCTCATTTCGTAATTTTATTTACTTAAAAAAATAATAATAATAAAAGCAAAGAACAAAACAGCTGATTTCAAATAACTATTTCTAATGCAGAGTTCTAGTGCCATACAGGTCTTGTAGACAACTAGTTTCTTTTGTTAACAGTATCACAACCTAAAATAAATCTAATTTTCTGACTGAATTTGTTTCATGCATACAAGGCATTCCCAGGAGGAGTGATGGCACTCAGCTAATTTGCTGCAGTGATTTTATATGTATTCAAGTACTTTACCATTGCATCTTAAAATAAAAATGTTTTTTTTAATTTGTTGTTACTTCAGGCTTCATATTAGCATTCCTGAAAATGCATTTAAAAATGCATTCCATTTGAGTATCCAGAGTATCTCTCCTTATATGCTTGAAACTGGGTGAAAATGAACTGGAGAACCAACTCTTCACCCCTGATGTTGCATGCTAAACATTCTTTGTCAGGTTTACTGACGATGTAAAACGTACTTATTTTTTATATTAAACTTATGAGTTCTTGGGTGTCCATACCCTTTACAGTTTTGTTTTTTAAATAAGTGTTTTAAAATATTAAATACATGAGAAATGTTCTGGCTTTTGTTTTCTAGCATGCTAGCAGAAGAAAGTGTGTTTTTTTTTTTTTTCTTTAGTATTTGCTCTCTTGGTACAGATTTACCTTGAAAAACAATTAACTTTACAAGGACATTTCTCCCCTTTAAGTAGAATTACTGCATGTTTTTATATTTAGTATTTTCTTTTCATTTCCTGAGCTCCCTATTTCTTAAATTTTCAATGTAATTTTAAAGAGAAGCCCAACAGCCGCTAAGCTTTTGGATTCCCTACCACTGCCATTCCTGCAACACACCTTGGTGTCTAGCCGCAGCCTTGGATGCCCATTCTTTATTCTTGTCCTATGCTGCTTTGTATTCCGATATCAATTTTTGCCTCCACCGCATTCAGTGCAAGAGTGTAACTGGAATAGATGGAGGATGCAGGCATCAATTCTGCTACCTCCTGCATACTAAGCATGTGCTCTACTATTTCAGTTAATCTTTCGTCCCTGTAGTATACATTGTTCTGTGCAGGAGTATTAAAAATGCAAACTGCATGAAAAGGGAACAGTTTGCATTAGAAGTTATGAATGGTATTGTGGTCTCGTGCTTCTAATACCAGAAGCGTACAATCAGAAAAGCCAGTCGGACAGACCATAGACCACAAATATAAAGAGCATGGGCATAGTGACAGAAGCTGCTTATATTTATGCATCTGATGTAGATAGCACTAATACTGATCCATTAGCAATACAGCTGGATCATTTGTCATAAAAGCTATGCAAGGTAGAAGTTTTGTCAATCCTCAGTAGGTTAATTAGGAGTGTGAAGGGCCCGCCTTAACTGCAGTTTTTTTTTGCAAGCAATATTATCAACAAGGAAAAAAAAATCATTGAACAATTAGCTCAGAAAGTAATATATCATTCCAGAGGTGATAATTGTTTTTCAAAATCCCCTTTCTAGTTAGTCATGGCCATCCATATATCCATATGAACTACTACTGAAAAAGGTGTGAGCAAAATGAAATAAGTAATGGAACTTCTTTGCTTACTCTTGTCCCAAACCTCATGAAAGTATTGCATTGATACTTGAAACAGGATGTACTCGAAAAAGATGATGATAAAAACAGGAGATGGGGCCATAGGAAAATGTGTGTTTCTTCTGATTACAGCAAGTGTAGGAGATAACAGTGTATTAGAATGAAAACATACCCTGTCAGACTGTCATAGTAATGCTTGAATGTTTTCACTTATATACACTGTCAGCCAGCACATTTGCTTATTTCCGATCTGACGAAGAAGGGCAACCTTCGAAAGCTAATCAAGAAATGTATTAAGTTATGTCCAATAAAAAAGGTGTCATCTTTTTTTCTTTTCCATGTTTTATTTTGTTTGATTTCTATTGATAACATAGATGAAGAAATAAGATAAAAGGAGAGCACAGCTGAGCTGGGAACAAGTGGCATAATAATTTGCAGACCAGTATGGCTGTTATCGGGGAAACATTGAAGATAAAGAACAAGTGCATTTTAAGTAACAACTGTTAGAGGGGCTCAGTCGGATCAGTTTTTTTCTTAATCTAAGTACTTAAATATAATGAATCATGATGCAAAGGACTGTTACCCATTTCTAAATATTATGAAATTGATTACTGTATATTGATCACCAAAAAAAGACCTTTCCTACAACAGACTATATTTCTTCAAATACTATCGGATGAATGTAATTTAAAATGACACTGTAGCCTGCTTTTACCTAAAGAGTTCCAGCTTAAGACAAAGTACAGCAAATAAAAATCAGAAATAAAAACCAAATATAACCGAATACAAGATAATAAAATGTAATACATGTGTGGAAAAAAAACAATAACTGTCTAATAAAGCAAGCCCTAACCACCTTAGTAGGACAGTATGTCAAACTAATATATACCCGTGGATCTAGAATTTGAATCTAAGGCCTCTTTTTAGATGGACAGTTAAGGGCTGCAGTTTGCTGTAGATTCTTAGGTAATTAGGTAAGGTGTGTTAGCTCAGAATTTTGAATCTCGGAATGCAATAAAGCATGTACAGAGGATTATTGAGGGCAGTGAACAGAGTAATAAAGCTTGATTAAGAAGTGAGAGTGAACAGTCTTGAGTATACCTTTTATGGTCTTTATCTGCTGTCATATTCTGTGTTAATGTTAAAATATGTTTTCTCTCTCTCTCTTTCTATATATATATATATATATATATATATATATATATATATATATATATATTCATATTCTTTTTTAATTATTTTCTTTATTGTTTAAATGCAAGAAACATCTGCCCAAATAAAATGTTAGGTGTTTTACACTAGATAGAGGACACAAATTAGGTAGACCTTATAATAAAGAAGATTAAAAATGATCAATTATTAAACCATGAAAACCATATAATGCAGCAAAATTGCCACAAAAAACAATCCCCCCCCCCAAAAAAAAAAAAAAAAATCCATTAAGATTGAATTTAATTTAAAGCCAATCTTTTTTTTAGTTTCATGCAAGCTTTGAATAGAGTTGTTTATTTTAAGTTGAAAATGGTAGCTGGATGGATGCATGGTGATAGAAGGGACAAGAATGTTATACACCTAATGAAATATTCAGACTTTGCTTAGCAGTATGCCAGCAGTGTCAAAGATGAACTTCACCTGCAATTTGGTGTCTATAAGGTTAGGCGCAGTCATTTCCAGACCAAAAATACTTATTCTTTGAAATTGTTTATAGCTAGTGATAGGATTAAAATGCATCATGGGTCGCTGAAGCAAGATCTTATCATGCATTACCAAAATCTTTAGCATATTTGCTTAATTTTTAGTTTTCAAAAAAAATATATATAGATAGATATTGAGGGAAGTGGATACTTACACAAGTTAACAGGCTACATGAAAACTGTCCATCCTGCATGTGCACTTTTTTTACCTGAATTTTTATGGAAACAAGGTTAGGTCAGGGAAAACAAAAACAAATAAAAAAAATGCTCATAGCCCTATGTTTTCAAAACTATGCATGTTATTTCTCATGGAAAAGTAGCTGAGCAAAAAGGTGCAAATCTTTGCAACTACATTTTTCTGGATTGCTTACAAAGGAAAGATAAATGTATACTTTCCCTTTGAGAAATGGTGCAAAAATGACAGATGGAAAAAAAATGAATTTTGTATCAAATTTATAATTTTGAAAACTGCCTCTAGTTGGGATATCATTATAAGAGACTTGTTTATGTAAAATGACATAATCTACATTCAAGCAGGTGCTTATAAAGTGCCCTTGTGGAGGTGGTTGAGAAGGGGGTTATATCGACATAGAAAATTGGTGCTGGGAACATATAAGGGGCCTTTCACTAAGCCACAATTATGCAGTTTTGGATATTAGCATATGCTGTCAGTGCATTCCCATTAATAGTTAACGTTGTGATATGCCAACAGCATGCACTAATTCCAATGTTAACTGAGAAATGTTTTGTGGGACAGATGCAGCAGCTGACACTAAATGCATGGTATGGTACTTCAGATTACTCATTAAGGGGCCCTTTTGCAAATGCATGGCAAACTCGGAACTACTGCCGGGCTACCACAAGATCCTAGCGGTATTCCTACTCCCAACGCATACCATTTCCAGTGCTTGAAAGATATTTGATATTTTTAGCGCCAGGCACTGGCTGGTTAGCACGGGAGTCCTAAAATAGGTGGTGGTAAGGGCTCCCACAGGAAATGGCCATGCAGCAAGTGTTTAAATTACCGCATGACCATTTCCATTTTTCTTTTTTAAGCCTTTTACCTGCTGCAGTAAAAAGGGGGCTCTGTGCTTGGCAAATCCATGTGCTGATGCCATCACAGCCCCCCCCTCCTTTTGCCGCAACTTGGTGAAAGTGGCCCTAAGGCAGCAGATAACACAGAACAGTTAATGCCACCTCAGTAGGAGGAATTAAGTACATCTGGATTATTGGCTGTGCAGTTAGTGTGTGCTAAGAGTATTTTCTTTGCATTTATTACATGGGCAGATGCTGGGAATGCTACCAGAAGTTAATGGACAGGCTTTGCAATATCATGTGATAACTGCAAGATTGACCACAAATTAGTAAGCACCACCCATAAGGCTAGATTCAGTAAATGATGCTCAACAATCAGTGCTGAAAAAAAATATTTGCTCAGTGCTATTCTGTAATAGGCACTCAACGATGATTACCAATTATAGAATAGCACTGGGTGCCGATTTCAGTAATTGCACCCAAACATTTTATTCCATTCTGCACTATCTTTGTTATTCTAAGCGGGTCACAACTCAACATACACAATTTAAAATCACATTACAGTACAATAAACAAAAAACATCACGATCTAAACAAAAATTAAAACATTAAAATCAGACTAGATTTAAAAAATAACACATTATCTCGCCACAAAAAGAAGTCCTATATAATATTTCAGTGATCTTTGTGGTATGGTATCAACAAGGTCTATTCTATAACACTGCATGCAAATTTTAGGAATGCCTATGACCCATCCATGCACCTCCCATGGCCATGTCACATTTTGGGTTGCATACTATAGGATTTGGACACAAATTATTATAGAATTGTGTGTAGATGTCTGCTCAAATCCAGATGGGTTCCATATTTAGAATCTGAGGGATAGTGTCTACTTTATTTTGTATAGATGTGGATATTGCCAGAGAATGAGCAGAGTGGGGCAGGATCAGCATTTATGCATGCATCTTATAAATATGTGCATATGTTCCTATTTTTTTACTAACACACATTCACCTCACAATAGGTTTAATTTTGTGAAGCAGCTTTTGGGAAGGCGCATGTCTGTATTTTGACTTTATAGAATATGTGCAATATTTACACCTAGATGCATTTACAATCTAGGTGCTCTATTAAAAATTAACCTTGTGGTTAATTTTATAACAGGGTGCCTATGTGAAAAATCCAGAAAGGCACCACTATTATGCTTGGCAACATAGGCACCTATCTGCCTTTATACAATAGGTTTGTTTAATGACCCAAAGCAGCACACAACATATACTTTATAAGAACAATTCTGTAATCTAGGCGCCCACATTTATGCTTGTGTTAGGTGAGTAAATATTTACTAGGCGACACTTATAGAATACACTTAGTCGACACTGTTTTCTGTGCCAATTTTTGAGGCACCATATATAGACTCTCCCCCTCTTATTTTTTTATATGTGTAATTGTGTTCTCTCAGGTTTTTTAATCAATACATCTTATATTTTTCAATTTTATACTTTTTTTCCTTAATATCTTCATGTTGTGGATTAAAAACTGGTTTAAAGGTAGAAAACAGAGAGTTGGGTTAAATGATCAGTATACTCAATGAAGAAGGGTGGATAGTGGGGTTTCCCAGGGGTCTGTGCTGGGGCTGCTGCTTTTTAACATATTTATAAATGATCTAGAGATGGCAGTAACTAGTGAAGTAATTAAATTTGCTGGTGACACAAAGTTATTCAAAGTTGTCAAATCGCAAGAGGATTGTGAAAAATTACAAGAGGACTTTATGAGACTGGGCATCTAAATGGCAGATGATGTTTAATGTGAGCAAGTGCAAAGCGATGCATGTGGGAAAGAGGAACCCGAATTATAGCTACGTAATGCAAGGTTCCACTGAGTGGAGCCACCAACCAAAATAACGAGTAGACGTGAATCACTTTGTTTACTCTTTCCAAAAATACTAGGACTAGGGGGCAAGCAATGAAGTTACAAAGTAGTAAATTAAAAGCTAATCAGATGAAAATGTTTCTTCACTCAGCGTGTAATTAAATTCTGGAGTTCGTTGCCAGAGAATGTAGTAAAAGCTAGCTTACTGGGGTTTATGGCTTCCTAAAGGAAAAGTCCATAGACCATTATTAAAATGGACTTGGGGAAAAATCCACTGCTTATTTCTGGGATAAGCAGCATAAAATGTATTGTACTTTTTTGGGATCTTTCCAGGTACTTGTGACCTGGATTGTCCACTGTTGGAAACAGGATGCTGTGCTTGATGGACCTTTTGGTCTGTCCCAGTATGGCAATATTTATGTACTTATGATTCATTTTGCCCTATACGGGACAAAGACCATAGAAGTCTGCCTGGTGTTGTCCTTACATTCCAACTATTGTGAGTTGCCATTGAAGCCCTGACCAGCACATCCTAATTTGTCTTGCTGTGCATAGGACACAGACCGTAGAAGTTTGCCCAGCACTGACCTTAACTCCTCACAGCCAGGTTTGCCATCTATGCACCATTCAATACAATTAACATGCATGCACTCATCTAATTTTCATTTTTATGTCATCCTTTTTGTAATTAGAGATTCTTTGTGTTCATTCTATAACTTTTTGAACTCAGCACCATTTTTCTCTCCACCACTTCCTTCTTGAGGGTATTCTAGGTATTGATCACCCTGTTCATGAAAAAGTAGTTTCAATTTTGATACTAGTCTAAGATGTTTCTGTGTATTTTATGGCACTTTTACAAAAACACATTGAAAAATGGCCTGCGGTAGTGTAGACGTGTTTTGGGTGCTTGCAGAATCATTTTTCAGCGCACCTGTAAAAAAATGCCTTTTGTAATTTTTGCCAAAAAATTGACATGCAGCAAAATTAAAATTGCTGCATGTCCATTTTGGGTCTGAGACCTTACTGCCAGCCATTGACTTAGCGGTAAAGTCTTGTGTGGTAGCCGGGCAGTAATGACCTACGTGCGTCAAATGCCACTTGGTGCGCATCCAATATGCGCTTCTGGATGTGTGCCAGATATGAAATTACCACAAGAGCCACGCGGTAGCCGGGCGGTAACTCCATATTGGTGTGCGTTGGATGCACGTAGACGCTTACACAGCTTAGTAAAAGGGCCACTAATACTGAGTCAGTTTTTCCAGTTATTGAAGATGTAAAGTTGCCTTTCAGTAGCTGTTATAGATTGACCTACAAATACATCCTGGGAAGCAAATGCAAGCTTCAGGCATTTACCTTTGCCTGGGTGGGTTTGTGCAAACTTTCAGATTTAATTTATGCATGTATGTACATTATTATTATTGTTAGCATTTGTATAGTGCTACCAGATGCACGCAGCGCTGAACACCTGACATAAATGTACATAATGCAAACCTCACCCTGAGGAATACCCACGCCACTGCTTTGGTAAAGTTATACTTATAAAGCCTTAGCATGTACAGTGGTGGAAATAAGTATTTGATCCCTTGCTGATTTTGTAAGTTTGCCCACTGACAAAGACATGAGCAGCCCATAATTGAAGGGTAGGTTATTGGTAACAGTGAGAGATAGCACATCACAGATTAAATCCGGAAAATCACATTGTGGAAAGTATATGAATTTATTTGCATTCTGCAGAGGGAAATAAGTATTTGATCCCCCACCAACCAGTAAGAGATCTGGCCCCTACAGACCAGGTAGATGCTCCAAATCAACTCGTTACCTGCATGACAGACAGCTGTCGGCAATGGTCACCTGTATGAAAGACACCTGTCCACAGACTCAGTGAATCAGTCAGACTCTAACCTCTACAAATGGCCAAGAGCAAGGAGCTGTCTAAGGATGTCAGGGACAAGATCATACACCTGCACAAGGCTGGAATGGGCTACAAAACCATCAGTAAGACGCTGGGCGAGAAGGAGACAACTGTTGGTGCCATAGTAAGAAAATGGAAGAAGTACAAAATGACTGTCAATCGACAAAGATCTGGGGCTCCACGCAAAATCTCACCTCGTGGGGTATCCTTGATCATGAGGAAGGTTAGAAATCAGCCTACAACTACAAGGGGGGAACTTGTCAATGATCTCAAGGCAGCTGGGACCACTGTCACCACGAAAACCATTGGTAACACATTACGACATAACGGATTGCAATCCTGCAGTGCCCGCAAGGTCCCCCTGCTCCGGAAGGCACATGTGACGGCCCGTCTGAAGTTTGCCAGTGAACACCTGGATGATGCCGAGAGTGATTGGGAGAAGGTGCTGTGGTCAGATGAGACAAAAATTGAGCTCTTTGGCATGAACTCAACTCGCCGTGTTTGGAGGAAGAGAAATGCTGCCTATGACCCAAAGAACACCGTCCCCACTGTCAAGCATGGAGGTGGAAATGTTATGTTTTGGGGGTGTTTCTCTGCTAAGGGCACAGGACTACTTCACCGCATCAATGGGAGAATGGATGGGGCCATGTACCGTACAATTCTGAGTGACAACCTCCTTCCCTCCGCCAGGGCCTTAAAAATGGGTCGTGGCTGGGTCTTCCAGCACGACAATGACCCAAAACATACAGCCAAGGCAACAAAGGAGTGGCTCAGGAAGAAGCACATTAGGGTCATGGAGTGGCCTAGCCAGTCACCAGACCTTAATCCCATTGAAAACTTATGGAGGGAGCTGAAGCTGCGAGTTGCCAAGCGACAGCCCAGAACTCTTAATGATTTAGAGATGATCTGCAAAGAGGAGTGGACCAAAATTCCTACTGACATGTGTGCAAACCTCATCATCAACTACAGAAGACGTCTGACCGCTGTGCTTGCCAACAAGGGTTTTGCCACCAAGTATTAGGTCTTGTTTGCCAGAGGGATTAAATACTTATTTCCCTCTGCAGAATGCAAATAAATTCATATACTTTCCACAATGTGATTTTCCGGATTTAATTTGTGATGTGCTATCTCTCACTGTTACCAATAACCTACCCTTCAATTATGGGCTGCTCATGTCTTTGTCAGTGGGCAAACTTACAAAATCAGCAAGGGATCAAATACTTATTTCCACCACTGTAGCTTTTATGCATATATGTTTAATTATATAAGTCTTTATGCAATAAGGAGGGTAATTTTATAACAGGGCAGTTAGGATGAAAGGGTAAGAATGTGTCTACTTTTCTTTATAAAATACTAGCGTATGGGGCACATGTGAATATTTACACGTATTGCAGGTGTAAATGTCCGTAAAATAGAGCATTTTGTAATCTGTATGTATTTGTGCTCTCTGCCCAGGTTCTGCCCCTGCACGTCCTTACTGGCAAAATACCCACCACCATGTTGACACTCCTACTTTAGTATCAATTCAGAGGGAATCAATGACACAGCAGCAACAGTACACCAAGAAAGCATAGTCAGCCACAAGATGTGGTGGAAGAAGCAAGGTTTATTGAAGACCCCACAAAGCTCTTGTTTTGGCATGATGCCTGTGTCGGGAGTCATTAAACAAATAAAGACTCTGTAATACTGCTTCCTAAAACAGCTTAGTTGAAATCTCAATACAGTATCTCATGTGTGAGGAATACCATTTTTTGGCAATTTGTCAATATTGCCAAAAAATGGTATTCCTTGTATATGAGACGCTATATTGGGATTTTGACTAGGAAGCAGTATTACAGTCTTCATTTGCATTAATGACCCTTGATGCAGGCATCATGCTGAAACAGGCTGTGTCAGGTCTTCGCTTCCTCCACCTCTTCTTGTGGTCGACTGCACTTTCTTGGTTTAAGGACACTCGTACTTTATGCCGGTCAGTATTTTATAAGAAGCTATTAATAAGCATATGTGACCACATATCTGCCTTAATGACTAATGCAGTGCCATATGACCACATACTTCACTGCTTGAAGTACACACTTCCTTATACAATTACCTCCATAATGAGCTACTCTATATGCAGGAAGGCTTTTAAGATTGTCTCCTTCTATATAAAGGGAACATGTAATTGTGAGCTATTGAAACATCCAATTTGTATTCATTTGTTAAAATGATCATCATAGCTGTAAACAAATGGCTGTAGCACTTTGAAGCCCCAATTCTCCAAAAAAAAAAAAAAAAGAAATAGTTGTCATCTCAAAATCATTACCAATCTTTTCGTCAATGTAATTTAAAATGATTATTTCTGAGAAGATAAGTATTTAATGATTTTGAAAGCGCCTATTGAGTTGCACTCACCCTTATGAATTTAAGTAAATGGGGGTAATAGTTTATTGCTCATTATCAAAGCCCCATGCAGACATTGTTCTGCTCCTATTTAAAGAATGAATATAGCACAGACAGAATGAACTCCTTATTAAATATAAATATATATGTTCTTTGTCTCTTCCCCCTCCCCCCAAAAAACAAAGCATGAAAACATAAGAAATAGTTTACTAGAAGAAATAAGGAAGTGAACATGAAATGGAGTCAAGATAATAAGAAAACTGTTATTTTAAGACAAAGTACTGCTGCATTAATTTCTGAATCATTCTTAGTTGACTTTGTTCTTGAATCAGGCTGCAGAATGGAAAAGTATTCTTCTCTCCATAGCACGTTCATTGGCAAATCAGAAACCAAAATAATAAAAAAATATGTAAATATCTCTTAAATAGCTATGAAAAGCAGGTAGCTAAAATAATTCAGTTTAAATTCATAGATATAATGTCCACCAAAAACTGTATTTAATAGTCTGTAACATCTATTTCTCTTTTGAGGAAGTTGGAAATTCATTGTATGTGAGACTCATTGATTGTTTCAGACATCTTGTCCAGTTGGTTTTATAGTTCCAGGCCAGTAGGATGGGAGAAATATTTTCATGCTGCTGTTAAAATAGGGGAATAGCACTTCTTAATACATTTTTCAAGTCCCTGGTCCATGGATTTCAGGACTCAGATTTCTATAGTGCTTTCTTGATGTGGCTTCTGGTCACAGGGAAAAAAAATTCCATTGTGCTTTCACTTGGTCCGGACTGATAGATAAGTTGTCAACCATTTGATTGGACAAACTCTCTAAGATGAGTATTTTATTTTCCATTTTCACTTTCCTTTACAGCAGAATACAATGACCAGTTTGTCATAAATAATTTATATTGATTTGTCTTCAGATGAACAGCAAACCATTGTAGCCAGTCTGCTTCCCTGTGGATATTGTCATTGCTAAGTGGTAATCCAAATTTGGTGATTGTGTTCAAGAGTTTCAATTAAGTCCTCTAGCTTCCTGCCTGCGTTCTTGTATTTGTTTCTTAGGCAGGAACATTTTCTCTGCATGAAGAAAGACAGTTGACAAGCTGTACTCCAGCACAGAAATAAATTACACACCAGTTATAATGAGACATCAATGTCCAACAAATTTCCTGTTCCTTGTGAGAATGTTGCACTGTGAGACAACAATCAATAATTGTTTACTACTGTTAATTCCATAATGTGGGTTTGTTTTTCTTTCTCTTTTTTGCATGGCATGCAAAATGCAGTGCTGCTAAATTGGACCAAGTTGTTATTTACAGATCGAATGAACAGCAAATTAAAGTACTAACTTGTTGTCTTCAGTCAGGGTTATTAATACAAGCCCTCAATCTCTCCATGCCATGGTTCAGGCTTGTGGCTTGCAACTTTATTGTTGATGGTTTAGAAGAATTACCATTTTGTTCTATGTCATTTTTATAAGCACTAATTTTCCTCTGAACTAATTATTTAGGCAGTGTCTTAAAACGTAGCTGTAATGTGATGCCTAGGCAGCATGTTATGATCCAGTGAATCCTGTATTTGAGACCCCCTACTGGTAGAACCTAGAGTAGATCTGGCCATGCTCCAAATAGTTCTGAGGCAGAACAAATCCAGAGACTGAGGGAGCAGGAATTGGTGGGAGAAGCTAATAGAACAGAGCATGAATATTCATGAGAGAGATTTGCATGCACTGCCTCCACTGCATGTAAATCTATCTCATGAATATTCATTGTGAATATCCTGAAAACCTGACTGGCTGGGGTGCCTCCAGGACCAGGTTTGGGACAAGGGCGTAGTCAGACACCCAATTTTGGGTGGGCCTAGGCCCAAGATGGGTGGGCAGAAGAACTCCGCCTTGTCCCACAAGTGATTTGGTCTCTCCCTCTCTCAGCTGCATACCATATGGTCTCTCAAGCATTCCCCCCACCCCCCGCATGCCTTTTAAATAGCAGATTTTCACCAGCAGCGAGCAGCAACTAATACACACTACTCATTTTGGCCCCACAGCATGTATCAGTTGCTGCTTGCTGCAGCGAAGATCTGCTATTTACAAGGTATGCAGGAGAGAGAGTTGTTGGGAGTTTTCAGCTGGTGGGGCTTGGGAATCCCTGCCAGCCTCATCATAGGTGTGCTGCTACTGGGCGCGCCTGAGCACAAAGTGGGTGGGCCTGGGCCCACCCGAGCCCACCCCTGGCTATGCCACTGGTTTGGGAACCACTGGAAAATAGGAATATGCTAGAGCAGGGGTTCTCAACCCAGTCTTCAGGGCACACTTAGCCAGTGAGGTTTTCAGGATACCCACAAAGAATATGCATGAGACAGTTTTGTATAAAATAGGGGGTAATGTATGCAAGTTTACCTTATGCATTTTCACTGTGGATATCCTGAAAACCTCACTGGCTATGTGTGTCCTAATGGGTTGTAAGCATCTAGGATGTGAGTTGTCTCATGCTTCCTTGCTGGGATGTTCACAGTTATTTTGGAGTTTCATACTTGGATGAAGTACAGAACCCCAACCACAGAGGTGTGATTATGATGGGGTGTCCTTTCAAGAGTATGAGGAAATAGGACAGTGGCGCAGCCAGACAGCCAGTTTTGGGTGGGCCTGAGCCCAAAGTGGGTGGGCATAAAATTTTCTGTGTTCCGCCCTACCTCCACCTCAAAATATAAATACTTTAGCTAATGAGGATCCTCAAGCTCAGTTAGCTGAAGACTTTCTCTGAAGGTGGCCAGAACTCTCTCTTTTACCAAGCTTGGCAGGCAGCAGCAATGACCCTAAACCACTGATGCCAGCACCCCACACATGCTTAGCTGTCGATGGCTCAAGGATGCTGTTTCCAGAGCTTGGTAGAAGGGAGTTCTGGCCGCCTTTTGAGGAGGTCCTTAGCTGGGGATCCTCACCAGCTATACAGCAAGGGTTAGTACTGATGTTAGACCTGCTTGGGTGCAGGTCAGAAAATAAAGGAGGGCTCCCCTCCCCGATTCACTCTCCTCTTTGCCTCCCCTCCAATTTCCCACCTGCCATTACTATCACACAAACAGACCCTCACCAAATACAGAACAAGGGATCACAAATTAGAAATAAAAATATTTAGACAAAAATTGAAAAGGAACCCCAGGAAGTTTAACATAGCATTACTGCAACACTGGAGACATAAAACAGAGATGCATTTCCTTTTCTACAGAACACAACACAAAGACATTTGCTATGCACATTTCCAAAAGCTAACATATTCCATTTAAAACATTCAAAATAAAATGCTTTGTTTCTACCTTTGTTGTCTGGACATTTTATTTTTTCATCTTGCTGGTTCCAATTTCTCTTTTCTGCTTTTCTCTCTGTAGTCTGCTAATTCTTCTTCAAGCGGCTGCAGTCCATTTGTCTTTTCTCCTCTCTCCTGTCTGTTCCCTCACTATTCCTGCCTCTGACATATTGATCATTCCTTTGTAGCTCTTTTCTGCCTCTCTCTCACCCTTCTTTGTCTCCTTTTTACTTTTCAACTACCTATCAAATTTCCATCTTCTTCTTTCACCCCTCTCCATCTCTACTTTCTCTTTTATCTTTAATCTACTTCCCATTACTTTTTTGGTGCCTGAAGTGGGAATCGAACTCAGTTCCTCAGTTCCCCAGGACCAAAGTCCACCACCCTAACCACTAGGCCACTCCTCCACACCATATTTCTACCCTCTGTAATCACTATCTCTCCTTCATTTCCTTGCAACCCCCTCCTCCCCCTCTTGGCTTCTCCCACAGGGTTCCACCATTTCTATCGTCTTCCTCCCTCCACCCTTCTAACCAGCATCTGATCCCCTCCCCACCCCACCCTGGTAGCCTTATATTTTCCTGCCCCTTCTCTCTTCATTCCTGTCCTCTCCCCCATGGCCCAGCATTTCCCCCCCTCACCACCTACTGTGTACTTCTCCCTCCCTCTCATCCACCCCCATGTCTATCTCCCCCTCTCATTCCCACTGTCCACCATTTCTCTCTCCCTCTTCTTTGTGTTCTGGGTCCAACATCTCTCTCCCCTTCCCATACAGCATCTCTTCCTTCCTCCCCTCTACCATCATGTCCAACATTTCTCTCTCCTTCTCCCTTGTGTTCTGGTCCAACATTTCTCTCCCCTTCCCATGCAGCATATCTCCCTTCCTCCCCTCTACCATCATTTCTAACTTTTCTCCCTTCTCTCCACCCCTATGCCCACCATTTCTCCCTCCCCTCTACCATCATTTCTAACTTTTCTCCCTTCTCTCACCACCTATCCCCTCTCTATACAGCATGTCTCCCTCCCCTCCACCTCATATGCAGCCAAGACTTCTCCCTTCCTCACCCCTCTGCTGCATCTCTCCCTTCTTCCCCGTGCAGCATCTCCCCCACCCACCATGCCTTATCTTTCCATCTTCCCTCCCCCCTGTGCACCATCTTTTCCCCATCATCCCTTCCCCCGTGCAGCCCAGCAACGATTCCAGTTGCAGGCTCAGCTCGCAGCGATTCCCACACGCTGCCTGCCGGCTGCCGCTCTACAATCTCCTTGCTGCTACTAAGCTCTAACCTGGAAGCAGGAGAGGCTTCCAGGTTAGCGCTTAATAACTGCAAGGAGATTGTTGAGTGGCAGGCAGCATGTGGAAATCGCTGCGAGCCGAGCCTGCGACTGGAATCGCTGTGCAGGAAGGAACACTGCTGCTGGGTGGGCCTGACCCCAAATTGGGTGGGCCTGCCCGTGGCTACGCCCCTGAAATAGGGGGTAGGAAATAGCCAAGTTAGCAGCACCAAGGGCCCCTTTTACAAAGCTGCGGTAAGCCCAACGCAGGCTTACCGCTTATTAAAAAGGAACTACCGCTGGGCTACCACAGCAGCCCGGTGGTAGTTCCCACCCACAGCGCACAGTCATATCCAGCGCTACAAAAAAAATATATATATTTTTTTTATAGCCGGCTAGTACCCTGTGATAGTCACTGCCCAGTTACTGTTGGGTTAGTGCAGAAGCCCTTACCACCATCTCAATGGGTGGTGGTAAGGGCTCCACCCCCAAAATGGCCATGCAGCAAGTGCTTCACTTGCCGCATGGCCATTTCTTTAAAAAAAGGACTTCCTTTTTATCCACTGTGGTAAAAAGGGGCC
Source organism: Microcaecilia unicolor (assembly GCF_901765095.1). Taxonomy (NCBI): domain Eukaryota; kingdom Metazoa; phylum Chordata; class Amphibia; order Gymnophiona; family Siphonopidae; genus Microcaecilia; species Microcaecilia unicolor. The sequence continues at coordinate 578,022,432 of NC_044032.1, read as the reverse complement.
TCAGCACATGTCAAAAAGACATGCTGATGCCAGCAAAAAGGGGCCCACTGTACATAGAATTAGAGGAAGATAGCTCACCATTTTCCAGAGGAGTAGTGATCCTTAGCCAATGCTGGTCATCCAGAAGCAATATGATGCATCAGTGCTAGAGTGGACACAAGTAATATGCACCTACTTTTCCCTGTTCATGTATATTGTCAGACTGGAAGAATGCATATATTTCTGTTTTAAAATTACTCTGGGTTATTAATGTGCTTACATTTACACCTACATGCACTTAGTGAGAGAGAACTCTGTTTTCCAGTGGAAGCTTAAGAACGAACTGGAGGTTAGTATTTAAATCCTTCTTTCACTGGGGTGAGGGTGGCCCCAGAGGATACATAAAATCACCTGTGGAAAATAGAGATGTGCATAGGAAATATTTTCAGTTGAGCTCATTTTACTTCTTCAATTCATTGAAACTTGCTGGCAACAACATTTCAAGATCTTACAGCACCAAAAGGGGGAGAAAGGGCACCAATGGTGCCATGAAGACTCCAAGCCACTTGTGTGGAAGGCAAAGCAGTTCCAACATTGGCAGGAGCAACCCAACGCTCCAGTAGAGGGACAAAGTAGCACCGACAGTTATGAAGACCTCAGATCCTCTGGGTGGGGGCAAAGAAGCAGTGACAAGGTTAGGCGTAATTTTGCGGAGAAATGATAGATGTTAGTCTGGGAGAATTTTGAAAGCAAGATCCTACTTCATCACACTGCCACAAAGATTGCAGAAAAGTATTTGGGCTCCTACTTTGAAAGCAAAATTTAAATGCAGCTTAAATTATCATCTGTATTTTTTGCCTGTCACAAAAGAGCTACTATTGACCAGTCCCAGATAGCAGCTTCTTGGACTATAAGGATGTAGTGTGTGAAGAGATGGACTTCCTCTTTACTATAGTTTTTCTTTTGATGCTATTTGGTGTGCCAGATGGAATCTGCAAACTAGGATCAGTAGCTTTCCAGTATTGGTAGGCTTCCAATAGTAAATGTATTCAGCAAAATGCTGACTCTTGTCTTCAGCACTGTAAATATGCCTCTACACCTCTGATAATTTTTTTAATGTGACTACCTCTATGAATCTTTGGTGCTACTTTGCTGTAACTAGTTCAGAGGTAAGTGAATGCGCAGGAGCTTTCATTATATTCTCAACTACTTTATCTTCCTGGGGGTGGGGGGGATGATGGACTTGCTACTTCCTCTAATTACTCACCACCTACCAAGTTAGCAATTACTTTATTCAAACCCTCCACAGCTATGAAATGTTCATGGTCTTCTAAAGCTGCAGATCCTTGACATGATGATTCATCCAGTTTAGTATCTTCCCAGATTTCTTGCCTGCACTTCTCAGGAGGGAACAGGATATGTTTGCTATTGCGTTCTGCTACCTTTACCTGTCAACCTCCTGCCCTTTTACCCTACTCTGCACTGCTTCTTTTATTTATTCTTTTGTTTCTGTTGCATGGTAGAGGAGTGGGAGGTAATTTGTATTTCAAAATTTTCCCTAGATCCTTTCTGCATCTGCTGTTACCCTTCTCTTAAAACAACACTAAATAAAAACTAAATGTATCTCTGCTTTTTACCTGCTGAGCTACAGAGGTTTTGAGGTTCACATCACTCATGCTGTTGACCCACTTCTCTCTGGAGGATCACCTACATATCTTCATCTGCTTCTTCCACCATCCTCACATCTGCCTTCAGCAAGCATTGATATGATCCACTGAGAAAAAAAAAACCCAGTTTCTCAGGGTGGAACTAGGCTGCTGACACTAACCTTTAAAAAGAAGATAAAGCAGCTTTTAAACTAGATCATGGGGGAAAGCTGACAATTGCTGAAGAGCACGTGAAGCTTGGGAGCTCTCAGCCCCTTTGGTTGGCTTGATGATATTGGCATCAATTAACATGGTTCGTGAGAGCTTATGAGATGACCCTTCTGTAGCTGGAATACACCTTGATGCGCTTTGATTGTACACGTTCCATGAAGACCCCTGACGTAAGTACAGCTGTGTCAGTTCAATTAATGAATTCATTATATCCAAGTGAATTCCTCTGACTTTCTCAACCACCCCATTGGCCGTCTCGGCTTCCCCTTGTGCCTAATAATTTGCAGAGTGTAGTGTCTCTCCCATGTCTCCTTTTGGAAAGGTCAATAAACCATAATTAGATTGAGTAGGAAAAGCCACTGCATATCCTGGTATATAACTAACAAGGAAAGGATTGATCCCTTGAGATCCCTATAGTATTTTTGACCTGGATTGGCCAGTATTTGAGGAGGACTGCTGGGCTTGATGGACCTTGGGCATTTCTTATGTTTTTATATTGTGTAGATTTTTTTAATGTTAATGTTTAGCAGGATTCAAAAAAGGTTTGGACCACTTCCTAAAAGAAAAGTCCATAAGCCATTATTAAGATGTACCTGGGAAAATCCACTTCTTATAACCAGGATAAGCAATATAAAATCTGATTTACTCTTTTAGGATCTTGCCAGGTACTTGGACTTGGATTGACCACTGTTGGTCTGTCCCAGTTTGGCACTGCTTATATTCATTGGCACATAGCAGTACTATACTCCTGGTCTCCTCGACAATTTTCTTTTACTGGTGTCCTTGGTGAACAGCCTTCATGGGGTTATGGGCCTCTGCCTTCCTCATTTTACCAGCAAAACATGATGAATAGTTAGAGGAAATGTTATTGCTGCTCAAAGAAAAACAACAGGTTATTGAATTCATGTTCATGCACTTTTCACACAAGCATATTTGTTTAATCTTTAATCTTTTATGGTTAAATAATCAACCTACATTCCTTTTGTCTGAGTTATTTATTCAGTGAACTTATGTTTCTCTTATGATGGATGGATGGATCTAAATGAAACTCTGATCATGGTTTTCAGTGTAAATTGTGCTAAAATATGGATCATCCTATGAGTTCACAAACGTTTTCTCGACTTTCTATGTGAAAACCTTCTAAAAAATAGGGTATTCATCACCTAGGGGTCCTTTAACAAAGCTGCGGTAAAAGAGGGCCTGCGCTAGCGTCAGTGCATGCTTTTGGCATTGAGGCCCCCTTTAACCGCATCTGGTAAAAGGCTGCCTTTTTCTGGAAAAGATCACCATGCAGTAACTGTACCACTTGGCGCGCAGCTATTTCTGGGGGGAGCACTTACCGCCATCCATTCAGGTGGCAGTAAGGACTCCCGCACTAACCCTTCAGTAACTGGGCAGCTCATGGCACTGCCTGATTATCGCTGGGTAAGCACTGGCACTACAAAAATAGAAAATTATTTTTGTAGCACTGGAAATGGTGCACATTGTTGGTGGGAATTACTACTGGGTTCCTGCAATAGCCTGGCGGTGGTTCTGGATTGGCGAACAGCAAGCCTGTTGCCGTGCGCCAATCCTGTTGCCGTGCACCAATCCTGTAGTAAAAGGGCCCCCCAATTATGTACTGAGCATGATTTATCACTCTGAACGTTCTGTTGACTCTGCTTTTGTGCATATATAAATGTAACTACTTTCAGAGATAGAGCAGCTTTCGTCTAAGATTGCACTGAGGAACACAGTGGCTGTTTAAAAAAAAAATGAAGCTCATACAGTTTATACAGTATGTAGAAGTCCAAGAATCCGGACTGCTCGGGATTCAGGTCAGTCCGGATTCTTGGACTTTCCGGATTCTCAGGTAGTACTAGTTACCCAGCAACCAATCCTGCTCCCAGGCCCCCCCAGTCCTGCCCGCTTGCTGTTTGTTACAAGTACCTTGCCTTCGGTGCTGCAGCATTGGTGGTAGCCTAACTCACTCGCTGCCTGCCTCTGGCATGCAGTGGGCCCAGTGGTGTACCGAAGGCGGGGCGGTGGGGGCGGTCCGCCCTGGGTGTCAGTGAGTTGGTGGGTGGGGTGCTCCGCTGGCGCCGCAGTCCCCACCTGCTTACCAGCTCTGTCAACGGACAGACAACCCTCTTCTCCTGTCACCTGGCACCTAGCCTTTAAAAAAAAAACCTGTGAAGCGCCTCGCATCTGCTCTGATGTAAAGGAAGCAAACTGCCTCGTCGCGTTTGCCCTTCGTTCACTGTGTCCCACCCTCTGATGTAACTTCCTATTTCCGCGGGGGCGGGACACAGTGAAGGAAGGGCCGACGTGATGGGGCGATTTGCTTCCTTTACAGCAGAGCAGTAAGGCTGCCATCGGTGTTGCAGCAGCTAAGACTTCAGGATAAGTACCTGTAACAGAGAGCATCAGGCAGGGCTGGGAGTGGGGGGGGGGGGGGACACTGGGCTGTGCGAGGGGGCGGAGGGAGGGCAGATGGAACGGGGTAGCCAATGGGGCCCTTGGGGACCTAGGAGACTGACAGAAGCAAGCACAGGCCCGAGAATGGGGAGGGGTGGGGTCAGTCTAGATTCTCAGGCGGTTAGCAGGCACTTTTAAAAGGTGCAGATTCTCTGGTGGTCTGGATTTCCAGCATCAGGATTTACGGACTTCTACTGTAGATAGAAAACTTAGGTTTTTCCAACTCATGTTTAATATAGTCCTCACATTATAAAATAAGTAAATATATCCTTCTAGACTATATGTAAATGGATAAGGTAGCTGGTATTTTTTTTAGAACTATTTTATGATGCCTGTTGCATTTATAATAATAATAAAAAAGATTACAAACAAAAGTAAATGTATATAAATAATTAAATAAGTGCCTATAAATAATAAATACTAAAACTATGAAAAATAATAGTTAATAATTACTTTAAACAATAAATAATTATAAATAAATATTTCAAAGCTAGCAATGCTGGCAAAAATAAAGTTGTTATGAACATTTTGCTCTAGTCCTATAAGTTATGTATTATAATAAATGTGATTTTATTTGTTTCTGTGCAGAACTGCTGCCTGTGGTGAGCTTATGTTTTTCTATTCAGGATCTACACTAAGCCATTCAGGTAGATTTTAGGTACCTGTCAGACAATGGTTAAAAACCATTTGGAATACAGACATTGGCAATGTATTTTCCCTTTTCCTGGCTAGATTTACCCAACACACAAAAGAAAGGTCCAAATCTCCCGTGAAAACGAAACAAACCACAAAAAATGGCAGAAGATAAACCAAAACAGACCAAAAAACCCGAAGGAGAAGAGATAAGAACCTGGAGACCCTGAGGCCTGGAGGAAGAGAGAGTCCTGAACTGATTGGCAGCCTGAAGACATCAGGGGGAAAGGGCAGACCCCTGAGGAAGGCCTGTTGGCCGAAACACAGACTGTGTAGGGTCCCATTAAACTTTTCTGGTGCTCTTACTCCCTTGGTTTTTTGGTCTGTTTTAGATTAACCCAAGGCAGTGAGCTTTACAGCTTTACAGTGAGGAGAGTGCTTTGTTGTTTCATCGTCACAGGGGATCATATAAAGACTCAGTACGTATAAATGTGTTTCTCTTACAGAAGTCCCAGGTAGGTTGAAGAACATTATAAATCACCATAAATAGACAGTTACTCTTTGCACCCTGATAAAACATGATACATACATATTGTTTTAATGCATGTAGCATGTTTTATTGGGGTGCAAAGAGTATTTATCTACTTCTCCGAGGACAAGCAGGCTGCTTGTTCTCACTGATGGGTGACGACCGCGGCAGCCCCTGGAATCGGAGATCTTCCCTAGCAAAGACATTTGCTAGGCCTCGCGTGCGCACGCACACCGCACATGTGCGACCATCTTCCTGCCCGAACTCGCTCGTGTTCGTCAGTCTCTTTTTTTCCACGCTCGGGACGGCTGTGTTTTCCGTCGTTCTGTGCCCTCAGGAGACCCTCGCACTTTCCTTTCGTTCTTCCATTTCGGAAGTCTTCTCTTGTTATTCTTCGCGTGTTCAACAAAAAAAAAAAAAAAAGAAAATTGTTTCCTGTATTTTCCAGTTCTTTTTCCCCGTGTAAGTTTTCTTTCGCTTTCGCTAGCGGCCCTGTTGGCCGCTCGTACAGGTTTTTTTCTCCCTTTATTTTTGGTGCCTTTACCATCATCGCAAATTTTGATTTCGCCGGCGTGATTTTTCAGCTCCATGTCATCGAAGCCTCCCAGCGGCTTCGAGAAGTGCAACCAGGCTATCTCGCTCACTGATAGGCACGCTTCGTGCCTTCAGTGTCTGGGGGCTGGGCACCGTCCTCAGGCCTGTACTCTCTGTTGTTTGTTAAAAAAGAGAACTCAGGCGGCGAGATTGGCCCAGTGGAACATTCTGCTTGGGGCCTCGCCCGGTGCTTCGACGGTCACAGTATCGAGGTCATCAGCCGGTGCATCGATGTCGGCAGTACCGAGGTCATTGACCGGTGCTCCAGCATCTACAGTACCGAGATCATTGTTGGTACTGATGTCGACGGAGGGTGCTTCTTCGTCCGGAGTGCCAGTGAGGGCTGTCCATTCCCCTGCTGGTGGCAGTGAGCCCTCGAGTAGGTCCTCCCCCTGCCTCGAGGGCTCCTGCAGTACAGCCCCCCGGGATCGACCTTCTTCAGACCCGGACCCGAGGAAGTGACGCTTGGATTCGACGTCCTCCTCGTCGGTACCGGGAGGTCCCGGTGACGTGCTTCGTGTGAAGGCAAAGAAGAATCGGTACCAGTCACCTTCCCGATGTGGTACCGAGAGCTCTGGGTCACTGAGGGAGTCAGCACCCACTAGGCATCGACGCCGGGAGGATCGCTCAGTTCGTCGCCTGTACCAGACTCCCAGCCTTCCTCAACAGCCGCTCTAAGCGAGAGCCTCAGGGCCATCCTTCCAGGGATCCTGGAGGAGCTGTTGCGCCCTTCTCCGGTACCGGGGGTGCTTGCGCCTCCGGTGCCGTCGAGTGAGGCATTGGCTGGCCCCTTGCCCGTCGTGAGGTCTCCTGGGCCAGTACCGCTTGTGGTGCCCGCATCGGCTGCCTCCCAAGTAGACTGTCCGACGACGTTGATGGAGGGAGCTTCATCACCGCCGATGTGGGAGTCTACTTCTCAACGTTCCCACCGTGGCCATGTGTCTACGTAGTTGAGGTGGGCGCGGCTTCGGACAGAGGTTCATGAACTAGTGTCCGACACCGATGATGAGGCCTTGTGGGAAGCAGAGGAGGACGTTAGATATTTCTTGGATGAGGAGTCTGACGGTCTTCCTTCTGATCCCACTCCCTCCCCTGAAAGACAGCTTTCTCGTCCTGAGAGTCTATCTTTCACGGCCTTTGTCCGGGAAATGTCTACGGCAATTCCCGTCCCTGTGGTTACGGAAGATGAGCCAAGAGCCGAAATATTTGAGCTTTTGGACTATCCTTCGCCACCTAAGGAATCGTCCACAGTACCTATGCATCATGTCTTCAAGAAGACATTGCTGGAGAACTGGGCGAAGCCGCTAACTAATCCCCACATTCCCAAGAAGATAGAGTCCCAGTATCAGATCCATGGGGACCCTGAGTTGATGAAGACTCAGTTGCCTCACGACTCTGGAGTTGTGGATCTGGCCCTTAAGAAGGTCAAGAGTTCTAGAGAGTATGCTTCGGCGCCCCCGGGCAGAGACTCTAAAACCTTGGATTCTTTTGGGAATGCTCTACACGAGCATTCATATGCGGAATAATGTGAGGCAGTTGGCGGACTTGGTGGATAAGCTCCCTTCTGAGCAAGCCAAGCCTTTTCAGCAGGTGGTCAGGCAGCTGAAGGCGTATCGTAAATTCCTGGCCAGGGGTGTTTATGATACTTTTGATGTCGCATCCAAGGCCGCTGCTCAAGGTGTGGTGATGCACAGACTCTCATGGCTGCGTGCCTTCGACCTGGAAAATAGGATCCAGCAGCAGATTGCGAATTCTCCTTGCCGGGAGGATAATATTTTTGGTGAGAAGGTTGAACAGGTGGTAGAGCAGCTCCACCAGCAGGACACCACTTTCGACAAATTCTTCCACTGGGCGCCTTCAGCATCTACCTCAACTGGTAGACGTTTTTATGGTGGAAGACGGACTGTTACCTATTCTTCTAATAGGCGTAGGTACAAACCTCCCTCTCGCCAGCCTGCTGCCCAGGCCAAGCACTAGCGTGCTTGCTCTCGTCAGCAGCGTGCAACTCAGCAAGCCCCTGCGGTTCCCCAGCAAAAGCAAGGGGCGGGCTTTTGACTGGCTCCAGCAGAGCATAGCCGAAGTCAAAGTGTCTGTGCCGGACGATCTGCCGGTCGGGGGGAGGTTAAAATTTTTTCACCAAAGGTGGCCTCTCATAACCTCTGACCAGTGGGTTCTGCAAATAGTCCGGTAGGGATACTCCCTCAATTTGATATCAAACCCTCCAAATTGTCCACCGGGAGTTCAATCCTTCAGCTTCCAGCACAAGCAGGTACTTGCAGAGGAACTCTCCGCCCTTCTCAGTGCCAATGCGGTCGAGCCCTGCCACCCGGGCAAGATGGGCTGGGATTCCATTCCAGGTACTTCCTTGTGGAAAAGAAAACAGGGGGGATGCGTCCCATCCTAGACCTAAGGGCCCTGAACAAATATCTGGTCCGAGAAAAGTTCAGGATGCTTTCCCTGGGCACCCTTCTTCCCATGATTCAGGAAAATGATTTGCTATACTCTCTGGACTTAAAGGACGCCTACACTCACATCCCAATATTGCCAGCTCACAGGCAGTATCTGCAATTCGGTCTGGGAACACGGCACTTTCAGTATTGTGTGCTACCCTTTGGTCTCGCCTCCGCGCCCAGGGTGTTCACAAAATGCCTTGCGGTCATTGCGGTGTCTCTACGCAGACTGGAAGTGCACGTGTTCCCTTACCTAGATGATTGGCTGGTAAAGAACACCTCAGAGGCAGGAGCTCAGCAGTCCATGCAGATGACTATTCGACTCCTGGAGCTACTAGGATTTGTGATAAATTATCCAAAGTCCCACCTTCTTCCTGTTCAGAAGCTCGAATTCATAGGGGCTCTGCTGGATTCTCAGACAGCTCGTGCCTACCTCCCGGAAGCGAGGGCCAACAATCTTCTGTCCCTTGTTTCTTGGGTACGAGCGTCTCAGCAGATCACAGCTCGGCAGATGTTGAGATTGCTCGGCCACATGGCCTCCACAGTGCATGTGACTCCCATGGCCCACCTCCACATGAGATCGTCTCAGTGGTACCAAGCTGCTGGGGACCTAGAGGATGTAGTCCTGCTGTCCACGAGTTTTCTTCAGTCTCTCCATTGGTGGACAATTCGGTCCAATTTGACTCTGGGACATCCCTTCCAAATTGCTCAGCCCCAAAAAGTGCTGACAATGGATGCGTCTCTCCTGGGGTGGGGAGCTCATGTCGATGGGCTTCACACCAAAGGGAGTTGGTCCCTCCAGGAACAAGGTCTACAGATCAACCTTCTGGAGTTGCGAGCGGTCTGGAATGCTCTAAAGGCCTTCAGAGATCGGCTGTCCCATGAAATTATTCAAATTCAGACGGACAATCAGGTTGCCATGTACTACATCAACAAGCAGGGGGGCACCGGATCTTGCCCCCTGTGTCAGGAGGCCGTCAGAATGTGGCTTTGGGCTCACTGGAACGGCATGTTTCTTCAAGCCACATATCTGGCAAGCATAAACAGTCTGGCCAACAGATTGAGCAGGATCATGCAACCTTACGAGTGGTCACTCAATTCCCAAGTGGTACGCGAGATCTTTCAAGTGTGGGGCACCCCCTTGGTGGATCTCTTTGCCGCTCAAAACAATCACAAGGTCCCTCAGTTCTGTTCCAGACTTCAGGCCCACGGCAGACTGGCATCGGATTCCTTCCTCCTGCATTGGGGGGGGGGGGGGCCTCCTGTATGCCTATCCTCCCATACCTTTGGTGGGGAAGACTTTGCTGAAACTCAAGCAGGACCAAGGCACCATGATTCTGATTGCTCCCTTTTGGCCACGTCAGATATGGTTCCCTCTTCTTCTGGAATTGTCTTCTGAAGAACCGTGGAGATTGGAGTGTTTTCTGACCCTCATTACTCAGAACGAGGGGGCGCTTCTGCATCCCAACCTCCGGTCCCTGGCTCTCACGGCCTGGATGTTGAGAGCGTAGATTGTGCCTCCTTGGGTCTTTCAGAGTGTGTCTCCAGAGTCTTGCATGCTTCCAGGAAAGATTCCACTAAGAAGAGTTACTTCTTTCAATGGCGGAGGTTTGCCGTCTGGTGTGACAGCAAGGCCCTAGATCCTCGTTCTTGTCCTACACAGACCCTGCTTGAATACCTTCTGCACTTGTCCGAGTCTGGTCTTAAGACCAACTCTGTAAGAGTTCATCTTAGTGCGATTAGTGCATACCATTACTGTGTGGAAGGTAAGCCGATCTCGGGACAGCCTTTAGTTGTTCGATTCATGAGAGGTTTGCTTTTGTCAAAGCCCCCCATCAAACCTCCTACAGTGTCATGGGATCTCAATGTCGTTCTCACCCAGCTGATGAAACCCCCTTTCGAGCTACTGGATTCCTGCCATCTGAAGTACTTGACCTGGAAGGTCCATTTTCTTGGTGGTAGTAACTTCAGCTCGCAGAGTCAGTGAGCTTCAAGCCCTAGTAGCTCATGCTCCTTATACCAAATTTCATCATAATAGAGTAGTCCTCCGCACTCACCCTAAGTTCTTGCCAAAGGTGGTGTCAGAGTTCCATCTGAACCAGTCAATTGTCTTGCCAACATTCTTCCCCTGTCCGCATACCCGCCCTGCTGAACGTCAACTGCACACATTGGACTGCAAAAGAGCATTGGCCTTCTATCTGGAGTGGACACAGCCCCACAGACAGTCCGCCCAATTGTTCGTTTCTTTTGATCCCAACAGGAGGGGAGTGGCTGTGGGGAAACGCACCATTTCTAACTGGCCAGCAGATTGCTTCTCCTTCGCTTATGCCCAAGCTGGGCTGACTCTTGAGGGTCATGTCACGGCTCATAGTGTTAGAGCCATGGCAGTGTCAGTGGCCCACTTGAAGTCAGCAACTATCGAAGAGATTTGCAAGGCTGTGACGTGGTCATCTGTCCACACATTCACATCGCATTACTGCCTACAGCAGGATACCCGATGCGACAGTCAGTTCGGGCAGTCGGTACTGCAGAATCTGTTCGGGGTTTAGAATCCAACTCCACCCCCTTAGGCCCATTTTTATTCTGTTCCAGGCTGCACTCTCAGTTAGTTGAATAAGTTTAGGTCAATCTCAGTTATGTCCTCTCCGTTGCGAGGCCCAATTGACCAGGTTTGTTGTTTTCAGTGAGCCTGGGGGCTAGGGATACCCCATCAGTGAGAACAAGCAGCCTGCTTGTCCTTGGAGAAAGCGAAAGCTACATACCTGTAGAGGGTATTCTCCGAGGACAGCGGGCTGATTGTTCTCACAAACTTGCCCACCTCCCCTTTGGAGTTGTGTCTTCCCTTGTCTTTGTCTTTGCTATTTACTGGACTGACGAACACGAGCGAGTTCAGGCAGGAAGACGGTCGCGCATGCGCGGTGTGCGTGCAAGGCCTTGCAAACGTCTTTGCTAGGGAAGATCTCTGATTCGAGGTGCTGCCGCGGACGTCACCCATCAGTGAGAACAATCAGCCTGCTGTCCTCGGAGAATACCCTCTACAGGTATGTAGCTTTCGCTATACATTAAAACAATTCAACAGCAACAACTCAAAGAGCCCTTTGGCTAAGTTATGGTAAAAGGGACACTGTGCTAGCAGCTGGGGCCATTTTTGTCATGTGCCAGGGCCCTTTTACCGCAATGGCTGAAAATAGCCAAAAATGAAATGGCTGTGTGATAAGTTCACGCTTGACGTGTGGCCATTTGGGGGAGGGAGCGCTTTCCGCCACCCATTGAGGTGGTGGTAAGGGCTCCCACAGTAACCAGGCAGCTCGAGATGCAGCCTGATTACCACCAGATAACCCCCTCTGGAAAAAATTTTTTCAATATTTCCGCTAGTGCCGGAAATGGTGTGCCCTGGGGGCAGAACTACTACTAGCACCCGCATTGGGTCAGCGGTAGTTCCAGGTTGCCATGTGGCAAGCCTTTAATAATAGGGCCCCAAATGTTTTATACCTCCATGACCATTCAAAGTCTTCCCTCTTAAAACAGGTGGGTCTTCAGACCTTTCCTAACCCCTCCCCCCTCCACCAACAGTGGTGTAAAAGTGCAGTGAAGAAATATGTGCTATCCATTCATCTGATCATGGCACAAACCTAAAATAGTGACACATTGGTATGAGCCTAGAGGTGTCCATTTATTCCCTACTTGCTAAGGTTATGTGGATAATATATGATTCACTATAGTGAAATGCTTTTGCCATTCTTTTATCCCCTTTCTTAATCGTACATACGTACATACACACACATAGCATTTTCAATGACTATCCAGTGTGACATACCATCCTTGTGTAAATAAGACTATATGTTGTATTTTGGACTCTGTTTATATTAGTATTCTTATATCTGGTTTCTCTGGTTTACCTACTTACCACTACTACTAATAGCATTTACATAGCACTACCAGACGCACGCAGCGCTGAACATTTGACATAGAGAGACAGTCCCTGCTCAAAGAGCTTACAATCTAAGTAAAACAGACAGACAAGACATTACGGCCAAGGGAATTACAGGGTAAAGAGGAACAGGGGAGGAGGAGGGCAAATGAGTAGCGGTTAGGAGCCAAAGACAGTAGTGAAAAGGTGAGCTTTCAGCATAGATTTAAAACCAGGTAGAGGTGGAGCTAGACGTATGGGTTCGGGAAGACGTTTTTTTTTTTTCAATAAATATTAATGATACAAAAAAAATTAAGGGCCCTGTTTACTAAGGTGCACTAGCGTTTTTAGTGCGTGCTAACCATGTAGACACCCATTAGAATATTATGGACATCTACATGGTTTTCTTGTACTATTGCTTAGCGTGAGTTAAAAACACTAACACACCTCTAGGGCGGTATAGCAAAAAAGGCCCTAACTTGGCAGCCAATTTTTCAATGGCTTAGACTCTTAAATTGGCCTCTTGAAAAATTTCTTAGGGCAGAGTTCCTAAATTTATGCTAAATTTCATTAAAACTCCTAAATCTGGAAGCCTAAAAATTGGGCAGTAACAAGTGGATTTGGGTTCTTGTGTGTGTTTGAGGGGGGGGGGGGGGGGTTAGAAGCTTAATTTTCAGCACTAGGCACGTAAATTATTCTTTAAATTTTAGGCAAATGAACGGCAGTTCTAAGTCTATTGCCATGACTATTAAGCTGCTAAAGTTTAGATAAATTATAAGCTGAAAACTTAGGGCCCTGTTTACTAAGGCACATTAACATTTTTAACGTGCCTACAATTAGAGCGTTCTGTAACTGTGTAAGTGCCTATAGGGATATTATAGTCGCGTACAAGGTTAACGAGCGCTAAAGACACTAACGCACCTATAACGCGGCTTAGTAAACATGGCCCTCTTAGGTTGGTTTAGGGGGAAAGGTAAGAAGCTCCGTCTTGGTCATGTTTAGTTTCAGATGGCACTGAGACATCCAGGCAGCAATGTCAGACAGGCAGGCTGATACTTTGGCCTGGATTTCGACTGAGATTTCTGGTGTAGAGAGGTATATCTGAGAGTCATCAGCGTAAAGAAGATATTGAAAACCATGGGATGAGATCAGAGTACCAAGGGAAGAAGTATAGATGGAGAAATGAAGAGGTCCCAGGACAGATCCCTGAGGTACACCAACTGACAGTGGGATAGAAGTAGAGGAGGATCCACTAGAGTGTACAGTAAAGGTACGCTGGGAGAGATAAGAAGAAAACCAGGAATGAACAGAGCCCTGAAGTCCAAGTGAGGACAGCGTATCAAGGAGTAGGCTATGATCAACAGTGTCAAAAGCAGCAGATAGATTGAGAAGGATGAGGATAGAATAGAGACCTTTGGATCTGGCCAGGAACAGATCACTGGAGACTTTAGCACGCACTGTTTCAGTTGAATGAAGGGAGCGAAAGACAGATTGAAGTGGATCAAGAATAGCTTGAAATGAAAGAAAGTCAAGGCAAAATGTCTGGATTTTTTTTTTTTTTTGAAAATAGCATTTGTAACAAGGTTTTATATACTGTGCGTTTGTTTTTCCAGGCCATTTTCGAACAAATAAAAAAAAAAACATACAAATGAAAAGTGTAGAAAATCAAGCCATTGAGATGTAAGAGGGGCCAGCATTTTTAGCAGACTGACCCCAAGACATCCCAGGAGAGCAGTGAGGCATTCTAGAGGGCACTGCTGTGGGCTTCATATAAATGCTCCCAGTTACACATCTCACTATTTCTCCCTTTTCTTGTCTATACAGCCATCCAAACTCTCCACCCCAACTATATACACCTCTACAATAGCCCTTATGTTTGAAGGAGGCACCTATATGTGGGTATAGTGGATGTAATAGGTAGGGGGAGGCAGCATGGGCCTAGGTCTGCAGTGTCTGCAGTGCATTGCACTGACTATTAGACTACTCCAGGGACCTGCATGCTGCTCTAATTGACCTGGCTATAACATTTGAGTCTGTCAGAGAAGCTGGTGACTTTGTTTTTATTCACATTTTTGGGGGTGGGAGGGGGGTCAGTGTCCACCGAGGGAGTAAGGGGTGTCATCCCTGATTCCGTCCAGTGGTCATCTGGTCATTTATAAAAACAGGTCTAGACCAAAATGTTGAAGTTTTTGCCCTAGGTGTTTTCATTTTGTTCTGTTATGGTTGTAAAACATCCACGTGTTTGGTACGCCCTAATCCCACCTTTGAAATGCCCCCACCTCGCTCCTTTGTGATTTGGACGTATTGCAGATGAAATGCATAGATAAACATCTGCAAAATAGGTTCCGAAAATACCAATTTGAACATTTTCAGAAGAAATCCATCCAAATAGTGATTTATGACACATTTTGGATGTTTTTCACTGTTGAAAATGAGCCCCTTATGCACCTAAAGTTAGGAGTTCATTGATTGTTGAATATCCTTTCTTTTTAGATATTCAATTATGGTCTCTTTCAGAAAATATTCTGTTCCAGTATGCCATCCCATTGTTAGTGCCATCTCAGGGGAAAGACACTTCTTATCTTACTAGTTTGTTTATTGTTCTTTTAGGAACATTCTCTTTTTTGGCTGCAATTGTTGCTTTAATATGAGAATTCATGGCAAAATAAAAGTCCCATTATAAATTATCCTGCTTTGTGCAGGTTATCAACAGTTCTTTCTGCGGTGCTATTTGCATGTAGAGTTTTAATTAAGAGATAACTGTCACCACAGGTTAACTGTATAAGGCTAGGATGTCCAACTGAGAAATAAATGCCGATGCCAAAGCTTGCAGGTCCGATAGCATACAGGGGGTCTATAATATAGAATGGACTTATAATTAAAAGCAGGACGAGGTGCCATATTCAGGCTTGATATTTGAAGTGAATAGATTCGAAATCAAGCTGTTTTCCTTTTAACATGCATGTTTGTTTATTTCTGGTTTGTACTCATCAAGTAGAAGCTGACCTTGGCATTTATATGACTGTAATTGGTAGTCATCTTTTTTTCAAACACCTTTCCAGGTCTCAGCAAAAAAATGTTTTGTGACACCTGGGATTCTGCACCTTAATGAGCTCTTCAGCAGGAAATTTATTTTGGGTACAGAAGCATGCCACCTGAGGCCATGATGGGTAATTTCCACAGAGAAAGTAAAGGGGGAAAAGGTGATAAATATTTCATACAGAGTTTTTCCCTGTTAACCCCAAGAGATCAACACATGGCTTGCCGTGCCTGCAGAGTCAATTAAAGCAGGAAAAAGTTATCAAGCATAAACATGCTGTTGTGCATTTTAGACTTTTCCCTTACTGCTCCTCAAAGCTGTGGACTCCCAAAGTGCTTATTAAATCTCAAAGGATACCGCAATCTTTTTGCATGTATGGAGGAAATGAAGGATATGTTCTTTTCAAGTCTAAATGGTCTGATTTCAGTAGTGTCTACTTTAACTTTTCTGCCTTGATGATGAATTTCAAACTGGCTTTTTATTGCAGAAGAAATTACTTGTTTTCCATACTAGTTGAATGCTTTTGAAAAAGGTTTCAAGCAAGTTTAATTCAGGGAAGGATTCACTGTATCTCAAGGGCAGGCTAGCTGGAGGCGCTTCTGGTCATTTAGTCCTACTTTCTTTAAGTTGTCATTAGATCAGTTACATATTCTTTTTTTTATTTTATTTTTATCTAAGTATTAACAATATGTCAAGAAAACATTTTTGCATACCATTTTTGCAGTTACATATTCTTAGTAGCATACATCAACTATCCTCACCCAAAGGAGATGAGACTTGAGGATCAAAGATGAAATGAATGAACGTCTGTGAAATGGTTCCTCATGAAACATAGACACCAAGGGCTCAATTCAGTAAAGGGCACTAAAACTTAGGTGCTGAAAATTTTATCTGCAATATTGCTCGTAGTTACCATTGATAGAACACTAGCATAAGTCTGCAGTTTGGCACCAACTCTAGGCGCAATCACTTATGCCCATGTCAGTGGCTGGTGTAAATGTTCATGCCCAAATACTGGCAGTTACATGTGGAGTGGAGAAGTGGCCTAATGGTTAGTGCAGTGGGTTGCGGACCTGGGGAACTGGGTTTGATTCCTGCTGCTGCCTGATGGTCGGCAGTCGGTTGAGATCCTTGGGAACTAGGTTCAATTCCCTTTGCAGCTCCGTGTGACCCTGGCCAAGTCACTTAGCCCTCCATTTTCCCAGGTACAAAATATAACTTAGATTGTGAGCCCATTAGGAACAGTGCAAAGTACCTGTAATAAAGAAATTGTAAACCGCGTGGAGGGGCATAATCGAAAGGGGCGCCCAAGTTTTCCTGAGAACGTCCTCGCGAAGGGGCGGGGAAACCCATATTATCTAAACAAGATGGGCGTCCATCTTTTGTTTCGATAATACGGTCGGGGACACCCAAATCTCAACATTTTAGGTCATCCTTAGAGATGGTCGTCCCCGGTTTTCAGCAATAATGAAAACCAAGGACGCCCATCTCAGAAACGGCCAAATCCAAGCCATTTGGTTGAGGGAGGAGCCAGCATTCGTGGTGCACTGGTCCCCCTCAGAAGCCAGGACAGCAACCAGGCACCCTAGGGGGCACTGCAGTGGACTTCAGAAATTGCTCCCAGGTGCATAGCTTCCTTACCTTGGGTGCTGAGCCCCCCCAAACCCCCACCAAAACCCACTACCCACAACTGTACAACACTACCATAGCCCTAATGGATGAAGGGGGGCACCTACATGTGGGTACAGTGGGTTTCTGGTGGGTTTTGAAGGGTTCACATTTACCACCACAAGTGTAACAGGTAGGTGGCATGGGCCTGGGTCCGCCTGGCTGAAGTGCACTGCACCCACTAAAACTGCTCCAGGGACCTGCATACTGCTGTCATGGAACTGGGTATGACATTTGAGGCTGGCAAAGAATATTTAAAAAGGCTTTTTTAGGGTGGGAGGGGGTTAGTGACCACTGGGGGAGTAAGGGGAGGTCATCCCCGATTCCCTCCGGTGGTCATCTTTTCAGTTCGGGCACCTTTTTGAGGCTTGGTTGCAAGAAAAAATGGACCAAGTAAAGTCGGCCAAGTCCTTGTCAGGGACGCCCTTCTTTTTTCCATTATCGGCCGAGGACGCCCATGTATTAAGCACACCCCAGTCCCGCCTTCGCTATGCTTCCGACATGCCCCCCTTTGGTCATCCCTGCGACGGAAAGCAATTGAGGATGCCCAAAATCGGCTTTTGATTATGCCGATTTGGGTGACCCTGGGAGAAGGACGCCTATCTCCCGATTTGTGTCGAAAGATGGGCACCCCTCTCTTTCGAAAATAAGCCTGATAGTCACCTCCGGGATCACTTGCAGTATATCAAGTGTTGAAAATAAATAAATAACTTCCAGTATTCTATCACTTAGCGCCTAATTAGTTGGCATGCCCTTGACCTACCCATGCCATTCCCTTGTCTACGCCTCCTTTGGAGCTGTGCACCATAGAAATTAGATTTAACTACAAATGAGTCCCAACTGTTTGATGCAAATTATTGGTTCTTAATGCCAATTAGCACCAAAATTGGGTGATAAGATGTTTTTCATATGTAAGCGACAGGAGGAAGAGCCATAATAGTATTGTGAGTCTCAAAGCTGAGGGGGAGGAATATGTGGAAGCTGATGCCTAAAACTGAACTGCTAAACAAATATTTCCATTCTGTGTTCACGGATGAAAGGCTGGGGTAGGACTGCAGAAAACAAATGCAAATGGGGATGGATGTATGGTAGACCAAGACCTGTTCTCAGAGTACTGTGTTGATGAGGAGCTAGCTAAAATAAAAGTAGGCAAAGCATTGGGGCCTGATGAGATACATCTGAGGGTGCTCAAGGAACTCGGAGAAGTTCTCGCAGCTCCACTGACGCATCTCTTCAATGCTTCTTTAGAGTCCGGAGTGGTCCTGGAAGAATGGAGAAGGGTGGATGTGTTGGGAATTACAGACTGGTCAGTCTGACCTCGGTGGTGAGTAGACTAACGGAAACGTTTTTAAAGCAGAGGATTGTGAGGTTTCTTGAACTGAATGGAATGTAGAACCTGAGGCAGCATGCTTCACCAGAGGCAGGTCGTGTCAGACAAATCTGATTGATTTCTTTGACTGGGTGACCAAACATTTGGACGTGGGAGGGGTGCTAGATGTGGTGTATTTAGATTTCAGCAAAGCTTTTGACAT
Source organism: Microcaecilia unicolor (assembly GCF_901765095.1). Lineage (NCBI taxonomy): Eukaryota > Metazoa > Chordata > Amphibia > Gymnophiona > Siphonopidae > Microcaecilia > Microcaecilia unicolor. Next base: position 578,003,763 of record NC_044032.1, on the reverse strand, counting down.
GGTTCCACACAAGCGACTCATAAATAGACTGAGTACCCTTGGTATGGGACCTAGGCTAACTGACTGGGTTAAAAATTGGTTGAACGGAAGGAGACGGAGGGTGCTGGTAAATGGAGCTTGCTCTGAAGATAGGGATGTTATCAGTGGAGTACCGCAGGGATTTTAGGGCAGGCTCATTTTAACATCTTTGTGAGTGATATTGTGGAAGGGCTGTCTGTAAGGTTTGTCTCTTTGCAGATGATACCAAACTCCGCAACAGGTTGGACACCCCAGATGGTGTGGGTAACATGAGGAAGGACCTAGCGAAGCTTGAGGGATGGTCCAATATTTGGCAACTAAGATTTAATGCTAAAAAATACAGGGTCATGCTCTTAGGTCACAAGAATCTGAGGAAACGGTACAGTATAGGGGGTGAAGTGCTTCTGTGTACAAAGGAAGAGCGGGACTTGAGGGATATTGTGTCTGATGACATTTAAGTTTCTGAACAGGTAGAAAAAGCGACGGTCATAGCCAGAAGGATGCTTGTGTGGATAAGGAGAGGGATGACCAGTAGGAACAAAGAGGTGATAGTGCCCTTGTATAAGTCTCTGGTAAGGCCCCATTTAGAGTACTGTGTGCAATTCTGGAGACTGCACCTACGGAAGGATATAAGCAGGTGGATCAGTCCGGAGGACGGGTACGAAATTGGTAAGTGGTCTTGGACATAAAAATATATAGGGACAGGCTTATGACCCTCAACATGTATATGTTGGGACAGAGGAGATATGATAGAGACGTTTAAATATCTCAGGAGCATTAATGTACAAGAAGTGAGCCTTTTTTCATATGAAGGAAAACTCTGGAATGAAGGGGCATACGACGAAGCTAAGAGGAAATAGGCTTAAGAGGAATCTAAGAAAGTATTTGTTCCGGAAACGGTGGTGGAAGTGTGTAATGGCCTCCCGGTGGAGGTCGTGGAGACGAGGTCTGTGTCAGAATTTAAGAAAGCGTGGGACAGGCACGTGGGACCCCTTAGGAAAAGGAAGAGTTGGTGGTTATGGAGGATGGGCAGACTGGATGGGCCATTTGGCCTTTATATGCTTGTCATGTTTCTAGGTTTCTAAGATCGAATGTAGAAGCAAACAAAGAAGATCAGTGGTAGATACACACAAATCTTTATTGTAGAACTTCAAACCAATGCAATGCCTGACACAGACTATGTTTCGCCCATAGAAGGGCTGCATCAGGAGCTCTGTGATGTACAGAAAGTTCTTCACCACCAAAATATTAATACCCTTTTGAATAGGACCCCATAGCAGATTTTTAAAAACCATTACAATCGCTACACAGATGTCAAAACTTCTTCAGCCTCGTCTCTCAAAAACTCTACTATATCTATTCTGCAGCACAGAGGGAAGCAGAAACAGCGTTGAGGAACAAGATGACTATAAAAATAAAATCACCAGTCAACAAACTCTGGAGTTTGTTGCCAGAGAATGAAGCAAAAGCAGTTACCTTAGTGGGACTTAAAAAAAGGTTTGGATAGCTTCCTAAAGGAAAAGTCCATAGACCATTATTAAAATGGACTTGGGGAAAATCCACTGCTTATTTCTAGAATAAGCAGCCTAAAATGTATTGTACTTTTCTGGGATCTTGCCAGATACTAGTGACCTGGATTGACCACTGTTGGAAACAGGATGCTGGACTTGATGGACCTTCGGTCTGTCCCAGTATGGCAATACTTATGTACTTATGTAACAAAGGTAATCAAAATGATTTTATTTTCAGTTAGCAACTGAAACATAGTCAGTTTTGAGAATTTACATCTGTGGTCTATTTTTCATTATACAGGAGGAAATGTGAGGGGGGGGGGGGTGCTTTATTGTGCGATTTAAACATTTTTAATTGATGTACAGCCCTAGTTGTTACAGAGGACTGGATCTTCATTTACTACTATCCTTTATAGCAAATCTACGAAACAAAATAGGCCTTTTTTTTTTTTTACATTTGACACTAGTCATCCTTTGTCTTTGAAGTCAGGGCTACCATTGAGCCTTTTTTTTTTTTAAGGTTACAGCATATTTGCACAGACATTAATGAGTTTGAATTACAGAGCCGCCTGCTGGCTGATCACTTTATTCATTGGGGTTATCCATTTTATGGTATTAAACAGGCTTATAGATGGGCTTAATATGCTCTCTGGGAGTTATTACTGGAATCGGCCGGCCGTGATATTGATGATTATATGACATGGATTTTATGACACACTGATCTCTCCTTCATGATTACTCAGGTTATTAGAACACATTAACCAGTTGCACAGATTTATATTTTTTTTTCTGCATGATTTGGGTGGCTTATAAATGTGAATTAAACCTCAAAGGACTGATTTGTACATTTCCTTTTATAGTTTGAAATGAAGGTAGTGATATTACAAGTGATGATCCTGGTCACATTTCTTTTGGACAACCTGATTTATGTACCCAAGCATAGGCTGGGTTTGAGGTTCATTATTCAAAGATGGGGAAAGTTGTACAATTGATACAACATACTGATTACCATTAAGATCATATCATTTATGTCCTGTTGTGCCTGAGAAATTGTTAAACATGGGAAACACTAGCAGATCTGTTCATTCTTGTTTTAACATTGGAGTCAAGTTGTTAATAAAGTTATGGAAGCCCCTATCAGTCCCCACAGTATTGAAATGGGGTATTTGTTTTCCATATACTAGGGGACTATAATCACAGTGTAAGAATAAAATGAAGTGATGGAACATTCTCTAGCTATTTTGGAACAAAAATGGATCTTTACATTTCAGAGTGTAATTACTCATGGTCTCAATGAGATTGAGGGGGTGAATTATGTACCTGTGGAAAGGCAGTATATCAAGAATCTAAAAAACATAAATATGATTATATGGTTGTGTTTAACCTTAGGCGTGGATTCCTTTTGATTAGGACATTTCTATACAAGACCATATAAAACAGAGTCTATAGTGCAACAACAACAGGTTAGTTACTGAACTTGTTTTTCCTTGTTTCTTGTTCATGCTTGTTAAATTGTTTGTTAAACCCCTATCAGTTTTCCACAGGACCTGTGGCACAAAGGCTATGCTCAAAGCATTCTTAGATCACTTTCAGCTCATGATGACAAGGGCGGCTTTGACTTCTTGATCTCTTTGGACATGTCTGCAGGCTTTTGGACATATCTGCAAGCTTTAATCCAGTGGATCATTTAGTTCTAGTCAACAGATTAGAAAATCTATTTATTGAGACCAAAGTGCTTTCAGAGGCGGGACTGGTGGTTGGGAGGCAGGGATAGTGCTGGGCAGACTTATACGGTCTGTGCCAGAGCCGGTGGTGGGAGGCAGGAATAGTGCTGGGCAGACTTACACAGTCTGTGCCAGAGCCGGTGGTGGGAGGCAGGGATAGTGCTGGGCAGATTTATACGGTCTGTGCCAGAGCCGGTGGTGGGAGGCAGGGATAGTGCTGGGCAGATTTATACGGTCTGTGCCAGAGCCGGTGGTGGGAGGCAGGGATAGTGCTGGGCAGATTTATACGGTCTGTGCCCTGAAGAGCACAGGTACAAATCAAAGTAGGGTATACACAAAAAGTAGCACACATGAGTTGTCTTGTTGGGCAGACTGGATGGCCGTGCAGGTCTTTTTCTGCCATCATCTACTATGTTATTATTCTTCACTAACAAGTCACAGAAGATCTGTTGAAATTTGCTTTAGTCCATGGATAATGTATGATGGTGTCCTCTCAGGATCACACACTTTATGCAATCTTATTTGATCTTTTTATGATTTACCTACTGAATTAGGATCTGCTATTATATTGAATTTTAGAAAAAATGAAATCTTTTTTTTTTTTCAGAAATTTGTGATATTGAAATGTTAATCTAGGTTTGTTGTATGTCAAGTTGAACTTTTAAAGGTAGTTGCAGAATATTAAATTGTATTTTGCTGCTGGGAAGCCAGTATTAGAGGTTTTGACCTTATTCACTGTGCTTTAATGGATTGTTTTCAGATTTGTTTACCGTATTGAGGGTATCCTAGGAGATATCTGTGAATGATTTAGTGTTTTTCAGCAGTAGATAGATATAGGCCAAAACATTTCAGCTAAAATCTAGTGAAGCAGAATTACAATGAGTGAGCAATGATGTTTTGCCCATCTTAAGTTAAGAGGCTTAGGATTGTTCTGGACTCCACATTTACTGTGGAGTCACGGATTGCAGCAACTGCCATGAAAGCTTACCTAAATTCACAGCTAATGAAACACTGTTTCTGTGTACTCCTTATCTTAGAACACTAATGTGAATGTATGTATGTATCTTAGATCACTCTTACGTAGCTTACTTAGATCTATCTGAAAAGGTAGTGTTCTGCCTTCAGATGGTATGGAGCACTCCATTTGAAGAAATCAAAGATTTGATAGCACGCTCTGCTTGCCTGTTCTCCTATAAAGGCTTCTGTTGAGGTGGTGAATTGGCTTAAAAAAAAACACATGAGGCTTTTACAGACATTAATTACTAGAGTCTTGCTGTCTGCAGGATGAAATAATCGTACATTCTAGGTTGACCATTCTAGTCTTGTCTGGCCATGCTCTGTCTTAAAGGTTTCAATCTAGGTAGGACAAAAAAAATTATTTATTGGAATGGCCCTATTTTGTGGAATTAAGTGCCAATTGAAGTCTGAGCTGAGCTCATTTATTTGATTTTTCAAAAAGCTTGAGAAACCTGGCTCTCTCTGCCTGTTCTGATCTTGCTTTCATGACAATGACTGTCTATACATTAGCACCTTTTTAGATTACAGAACTGACTAGGTACCTCAGATATAATCTACTTTTTAGAGGCATGACTGTTGGTGTTAGATGAAAATACATCTTATTAGAGCGCTGGATATTGCAAGGTCTGTAGTGTAAATTTTGCTGTGGTTTTTGTGGTGATCATTATACTGGCTTTTGCTTGAGAAATTGGTTGGTCATAGGGAATGAAGGGTTATTTTACTCCAACTTGCATGGGATCTGTGGAAAATAATTATGTATAGGCTGTGGGCTGGGATGGGCCAATCTGCTCATCTAGATTTGTAAAATTGCAAAATATGATGTTCTATTGTCCATTTAAGACGAGAGTTTAGAATTTATTGTAAGTATTATGATTTGATTCAATAATCATGTAAAAAAATATTGTTTTAGCACTTGTAATCTTCATTGAACAAGTTCACTATTAGGAATATTCCAGAATAAGTGTTATGTTATAACAGGGTTTGTACTTCAAACTGAGGGCCGTTTACTAAGCCATGCTAGAGGCACACTAGCGTTTTTAGTGTGTGCTAAGCATTAGTGCACACTAACCGTGTAGATGCCCAACTATGGGCATCTACATAGTGCGCGCTAATTTTTAGCACACACTAAAAACGCTAGCGCACCTTAGTAAACAGGGCCCTGAGTATCTTGCAGGATCTTATGGCTTATAAATTAGAATAATTAAGTAGTTTAAAATGTAATTCTTGCCACTCCTGCAAAGGATATCCATTTTTTTGTATCAAGATAGCAGCAGAACTGTCTATGTTATATGTCTGTGGTGAAGTTTCTTGACACTACTACTATTTTCCACAAAATGAATGTTTCCAGTAAAAGTAGGGCACACTTTATTCTCTAGTCATTGGGTAAAGTCATTTGACTAGGCAATAAAGCTCCTTATCATTTTTACCATATGATTATATTTTAAAGGCTCATTTTATATCCATACTAGCCGTTAAGCCCGTTAAAACGGGCAAGTATTGGTATGCTGTATTTTGATGTATAACTCCCTCCCTCCCTCCCCTCGGCTCCCCGCCCTTCCTCCTTCCCTCCCTCCCAGCTCCAAGGCCCGATTCCCTCCCAGCTCCAAGGGCCCCCCCTCCGTCCCTCCCAGCCAGCTGCAAGGCCCCCCTCTGTACATCCCTCCCAGCTCCAAGGCCCCCCTACTTCTGACCTCCCATGTCCAGCATCCTCCCTCCTTCCCTGCCAGCTTCAAGGCCCCCAGTCTCTCCCTCCCTCCCTAGCTCCAATGCCCCATTCCCTCCCCTCCCAGCTCCAAGGCCCTCCGTCCCTCCCCTCCCTCCCTCGCAGCTCCAAGGCCCCCCTCCTCCTTCTGAGCATTTATCCTGCCTTCCCCTCCCCCCCCCTGAGGTCGCTGCTGTCGCCGCTACCGCTCCCCCCCCCCCCGAGGTCGCCACTGGCCCCTCCCTCCCAGCTCCAAGGCCCGATTCCCTCCCAGCTCCAAGGGCCCCCCTCCATCCCTCCCAGCCAGCTGCAAGGCCCCCCTCTGTACATCCCTCCCAGCTCCAAGCCCCCCTACTTCTGACCTCCCATGTCCAGCATCCTCCCTCCTTCCCTGCCAGCTTCAAGGCCCCCAGTCTCTCCCTCCCTCCTAGCTCCAAGGCCCCATTCCCTCCCCTCCCAGCTCCAAGGCCCCCCGTCCAAGCCAGCTCCAAGGCCCCCCTCCGTCCCTCCCCTCCCTCGCAGCTCCAAGGCCCCCCTCCTCCTTCTGAGCATTTCTCCTGCCTTCCCCTCCCCCCCCCGAGGTCGCTGTTGTCGCCGCCACCGGCCCCCTCCACCCAGCTCCAAGGCCCGATTCCCTCCCAGCTCCAAGGGCACCCCCCTCCGTCCCTCCCAGCCAGCTGCAAGGCCCCCCTCTGTACATCCCTCCCAGCTCCAAGCCCCCCCTACTTCTGACCTCCCATGTCCAGCATCCTCCCTCCTTCCCTGCCAGCTTCAAGGCCCCCAGTCTCTCCCTCCCTCCTAGCTCCAAGGCCCCATTCCCTCCCCTCCCAGCTCCAAGGCCCCCCGTCCAAGCCAGCTCCAAGGCTCCCCTCCGTCCCTCCCCTCCCTCGCAGCTCCAAGGCCCCCCTCCTCCTTCTGAGCATTTCTCCTGCCTTCCCCCCCCCCCCCCGAGGTCGCTGTTGTCGCCGCCACCGGCCCCCTCCACCCAGCTCCAAGGCCCGATTCCCTCCCAGCTCCAAGGGCACCCCCCTCCGTCCCTCCCAGCCAGCTGCAAGGCCCCCCTCCTCCTTCTGAGCATTTCTCCTGCCTTCCCCTCCCCCCCGAGGTCGCTGCTATCGCCCCTCCCCCCGAGGTCGCCGCTACCGTCCCCCCCCCCCCCCGAGATCGCCACCGGCCCCCTCCACCCGGGCCCTCTGTTCTACATTTAACTTGCAGCACCGAAACCGCAGGCAGATCAGCTCCGTCGGCCTTCCTTCTCTGCCTGTGTCCCGCCCTCGTGTGACGTAACGTCAGCGAGGGCGGGGCACACAGGCTGGGAAGGAAGGCCGACGGGAGCTGATCTGCCTGCGGTTTCGGCGCTGTAAGTTAAATGTAGAAGAGAGGGCCTGGCCTGGTGGAGGGGGTTGGCTGCGACCTTGGGGGGGGGCGGCAGCGGCGACCTGCAGGGGGGGAGCGGCAGCGGCGACCTCCGGGGGGGGGGGGGAGCGGGTACCATTAGCGGCAGCGTTGACGTCTGTGTGGCAGTGACTGCGCAGAGTTTCCCTCTCTGTTCCGTCATCACGTCTTGACGTGGGGGCGGGACAGAGAGAGAAGTCTCTACTGCGCATTTGCAGGTGAGTCGGTCACTTGCCATTTATAGGTTTGATATTTCAGTAAAAAAAATAAATCTTGCAATGATTAACTCCCTTGCTGTGACAAACCATCACTGAATAATGTAGGTCATTTTTATAGAAACATTGCTTCAAACCAACTTTTCATGCTCTGAAGGACATCAATCACAATTGTATCTTAAAATTCTGAGGAATGTTCATTTCTGGGGTCAAATGACAAATGCTTTATAGACATCATATAAACTAAAGCTCAGAAGGAATTCAGTGATGGTCAGTCTGAGTAGAAAATATTGCCAGGTAAACTATTACCTTCTAGCAAATGAAGACATTAACACTATGTCAAATACATGCTACAATTAAATATGATATATATCTGATAAACAAAAAAATATCAACCTATCTAAAGAGCAAAAGTAGTGGTGATGTTTAAAATAGAATAGCCAAGCAAAGGAAACAGTGGATACAAAAAAATCCTCTCTCAAGTGGTGTCTTCTTAAACAAGTTCTTTATTGGAAAACAGTTAAAACTTGTTTAAGAAGACACTACTTGAGAGAGGATTTTTTTGTATCCACTGTTTCCTTTGCTTCGTTGTTCTTCTGTGGAGAGAACACCTTCTGTGTGGGTTGGCGCGTAAAATAGAATAGCCTGCAGGTAATTTTAAAATATAAAATAGAACATGTATTCAGTATCTAATCACAAAAAACTACATTTATTTGAGTGGAAGGGAATGATACTCTCTGTATTTTATTAAAATGTATGAAACGACATGAAAAGAATAAAGGTTGGTGTTTTTATTTAATTTGTTTGGAATTGTAAACCTCAGTCTTGGGTCAGGAAGAGGGTATATAGTGTGTATAAATAAATATCGTGTATTGAACTGTAAAGTTAATCTGCAAATGGGGCCTTTTGAGGGGAAAAAAATTACAGAATCCCCTGTAACTTGCAATAACACTGCATTTTGAATACTTTTTTATGTTGGCCCCATAGTGATCCTTTGTTCATAGTGATCAAATTTTTTTTTAATTTAAATTCAAATTAATGTTCTGCTATTATGCAATAGTTTACAAACAGGCTTATTTTCGAAAGAGAAGGGCGCCCATTTTCCGACACAAATCAGGAGATGGGCGTCCTTCTCTCAGGGTCGCCCAAATAGGCATAATCGAAAGCCAATTTTGGGCTTCCTCAACTGCTTCCCGTCGCAGGGATGACCAAAGTTCATGGGGGCGTGTCAGCACCGTAGCAAAGGCGGGACTGGGGCATGATTAGGAGATGGGCGTCCTCGGTCGATAATGGAAAAAAGAAGGGCATCCCTGACAAGGACTTGGCCGACTTTACTTGGTCCATTTTTTCTTGCGACCAAGCCATGAAAAGGTGCCCGAACTGACTAGATGACCACCGGAGGGAATCAGGGATGACCTCTTCTTACTCCCCCAGTGGTCACCAACCCCCTCCCACCCTAAAAAAAACTTTTTAAATATTTTTGCCAGCCTCTTTGCCAGCCTGAAATGTCATACCCAGCTCCATGACAGCAATATGTAGGTCCCTGGAGCAGTTTTAGTGGGTGCAGTGCACTTCAGCCAGGTGGTTGTTTTCGAGATGGGCGTCTTCGGTTTCCATTATGGCCGAATACCGGGGACGACCATCTCTAAGGTCAACCATCTCTAACGTCACCTAAATGTTGAGATTTGGGTGTCCCCGACCATATTATCGAAATGAGAGATGGACGCCCATCTTGTTTCGATAATACGCCCCTTCGCGGGGCCATTGTGCGAGGACGCCCTCATGAAAACTTGGGCGCCCCGTTCGATTATGCCCTTCAAAGTAATCCAATTTTGAATTTCATAAAAACCAAATTACACAAATTACTGTGCATGCCATTTTATACATTAAAAAAAATAACTAAACTTTACTGAGGCATGCTTATTTTGGCTGTCTCATGAATAAATCTTTGCTACCTAGCTTACTTACATGGGGGGGAGGTGCAAAATTACATATGAATGCAGCCATGAACTCCAGGAAATTCCATGGTTAGTATATTGGTCTTTTTTTGTTATGATATGGATGCTCTTCAGTTTTCAGTTTACATTCTCTAGTCACTGGCAAGGTAATATTTCACTTGCTTTTTTAGTTCCATTTATTAAGCTAACAAGTACTTCAGGTGTTTTAAAAAATAGCTATGGAAGCCAATTGCAACTAAAATTCTGTAAAACACAGACGCAGTGGCCTAGGCCTCTATGTCCTACCTTTACTTCCCCCTACCCCCCTCTCTGCCCCACATGTGCGTAAATGATTTAGAGACAGAGGCAAGTGATGTTTGGATATGGATATGACCTCAATTTAATTCATCTTCAACAACTTTTAATCTTTCTAGGCCAGGAGCTCAGACAGAACCCAGTATCGACCACACCTTTACTAGGATTATGTCCTCCTGACCCACTGTGGAGCAAAGAGCAGGCCCAACCTGCCAAAATGTTTGAACTAGATCATTTCATTCCTATGGATGCCAGATCCTGCTTTGTGAGTGGTAGTTGGGCTGACTTGTCCCTGCTCAAGCTTGTCCTTGGGCACAAAGGCCCCATCCTGCCATGACTAGGAATGGTGGTCTGACCCTCCATCATCTATACTGATTTATGGTGCATTGTTCATCTCAGTGGAGCATGGGGGTGCCCTTGCCATACCAATCATTTGTGTGACTGGGATGGCACACTCCTTCATAAGTTAACTGAAAGTCTTTAATAGGAAATAACATAATACTGTGTAAATCTGGATGAGCCCTTGGTTTTCCCAAAATGTTCAAAGCAATGACAAAGGAAGAACCTCACCTACACCCCTCTTTGGTAACTCATAATCTCTCGCAGGGTTAATGCCTCAACACCCTGGGTGAAATGGGCAGGGAACACCAGCAATAGGAAAAAACAAAAAGAAAATCTTGCTTAGAACTATATGACTATTTTTAGAGCCCATCACCGGCCCTTCCCTCACTTCCTCCTCCTAGTACTTATTGACTTTTCTTGCCAGGTATCCTAAACTGTGCTCTCCCACCTCATCTCCTCCTCTCTCCTTCCTTTCCCCAGCTTGGCCAGGGAGACCCACCATGCACTCTTTTTTTTTTTTTTTTTTTTTTTTTTTGGTGTTTTCCTTATTCTGTGAAACCAGTAGTGTTTTCTGCATGCATATATCTGCAGTTTAGGGCACTACTTAAAATTATAGTCTGATGTATGTAAGTGATTGGGGAATTTAAAGTATAAACACTGAAAAATAATATGAATTAATTTTATAAACTTTGTTTTTCTATATATCACTAGTTTTCTTTTCAGTATGTCCTTCCGGTTATGCAGAGGTTAGCATCGATCACTCATTCATAACCCTGACCTATATTTTTACTTTTGTTTTATTTTTTCTTAGGTTCTCCCATGCCATCTGCTTCATCTAGTCCATCAGTTATTGAACATTCACATTCCCCTTCTCCATCACCCAATCTCCATGACAACCAGAGGTGGCTGTTAAGTACTAGTGCCATCCAGCCAGTACAGGACTCTGACACTGATGAAGATTACACTGCCAGCTCTTACCTAGTACACACCGGTACTGTTTCAGTTTGTGAGCCTTGTCATGGTAAGAAGGTCACTGTAACCACATTTTAAAGATTTCTTTTTTTTTTTTTTGTCTTCCATTCTGTGACAATAATCTATCTGTCGAGCAGGGACTGTCTTTTCATGTTCAAGTGTACAGCGCTGCGTACATCTAGTAGCACTATAGAAATAAGTAGTAGTAGTAGTATAATTCAATAATTTCTTTACACAGAATGCTATTGCAAATAAGACCAAGAATACTAGAATGCTTCTGTATCGCTCCATGGTGCAACCTCACCTTGAATACTGTGTTCTGTTCTGAATTAGAAAGGCTCAAAGAGTAAGCAACCAGAATGATAAAGGGGATGGAACTTCTCTCATATGAGGATAGACCAAAGGTGTTAGGGCTCTTTAGCTTGGAAAAGAGATGTTGAAGGGGCGATATGATTGAGGTCTACAAAATCCTGAGTGGTGTAGATGAATAGAGGTGAATCAATTTTTACTCTTTCAAAAAGTACAAAGGTTAGGGGGGACTGAATGAAGTTACATGGAATACTTTCAAAACAAAAAGGAGGAAATATTTGTTTTCACTCAACAAATAGTTAAGCTCTGGAATTTGTTGCTGGAGGATGTGGTAACAATGGTTAGCTTATCTGGGTTTTAAAAAGTTTTGGATAATTTCCTGAATCAAATGTCTATAGTCTACTATTGAGATAGACATGGGGAAGCCATTGCTTGTCCTGGAATGCTGGTACTGTTTGAGTTTCTGCCAGGTACTTGTGATCTGGGTTGCCCATTTTTGGAAGCAGGATACTGGGCTAGATGGACCATTGGTCTGACCCAGCATGGCTATAGAAAGTCTATACCCTTTCTTTCCATCATGTTCATCTTTTGTTGCTTTCTAGCCTGAAAATAAAATGCATTAAAATAGTGTTTCTTCCATATATCCACATATCATACTCCACAACGGCAAAGTGAAAATATATTCCAAAAATGCATAGAAAATGAAGTTGAATAGCTTGATTGGATAAGCGTTTTGTACTTCTGTATCAATACATAGAGACTCGTTTTCAAAAGAGAAAAACATCCAAAAAGCATCATAAAGCACCAGATTCTTATATGATGGATCTCATTAAGTTATCACCATGAAATGCCACCTCATCATCTAGAGAATATCTCATATTACATTTCCCAAGTTTGAAAAACTTAACCTACAAAACTATCCATAATGCTAGTTTTTCTTACCAAAGTATCAAATTCTACAACTCATTACCCAAGTATATCAGACACTCAGTCGATTATATGTTGTTTAGAAGCTTACTTAAAGCCCACTTTTCTAGATCTGTGTTCAGCTAATATGAAAAGAATAATTTTTAATAGTTATATTCTTGTATTAATTGTTTTGTAATGCTTGTTCTTAATTTGTTATGTAAGCCGCATTGAACCTGAGCTTTCTGGGAAAATGCGGGGTAGAAATGTCATAAATGTCCAAATTAGTGTTTTCAAAACCATTTTGCAGACGTTTATGCAATTCATCTGCAGTGCATCCAAATCACAAGGGGCATGTTGAGGGCGTTTCGAAGGCAGGATTAGGGCGTGGCTAACACTAACTAAGATGTTTTGGTCTAGACCTATTTTCAGAATGAATAATGCACAAAAAGGTGCTCTAAATGACCAGATGACCACTGGAAGGAATCAGGGGTGACCACCCATTAGCCCCTCCCACCCCCCCCAAAAATGTGAATAAAAATAATACCAGCCTCTATGACAGCCTCAGATGTTAGGTCTAGTGGAACAGCATGCAGGTCCCTGGAGTAGTGTAGTGGTTGATGCAGTGCACTATGGATTGGGGGACTCAGGTCCCTATGTCCCTCTACCTGTCACAATGGTGGTGGAAACTGTGACCCCTCCCAAACTCACCAAAACACTACTGTACCTACATATAGGTTCCCCCTTCACCCATAAGGGCTACTTTAGTGGTATACAGTGGGGGGCAGTGTGTTTTGGAGGGCTCAGGGGATAAGATAAGGGAGCAAATGTGAGATGTGTACCTAGAAGCATTTTTATGAAGTGCACAGAAGTGCCCTCTAGGGTGCCCCATTGCTCTCCTGGAATGTTTGGGGCACCAGTCTACTAAAAATGCTGTCTCCTCCTACATCTCAATGGAATGAATCTCTACGTTTTGCACTTTTTTTAACGCACGTTAACCATGTATGCGCCTGTAATATCCCTATAGGCAACTACACGGTTAGCGCATATGCTAATTGTAGGCACATTAAAAACACTAATGCTGCTTAGTAAACAGGGCCCAAAATGTCCAAAGGCCAAAACCTTGTTTGAAACAATATTTTAAAATAAATAAATAAAATAAGAAAAATAAGATGTTTTTCTTTCTCGAAAATGACATTTCTTTTTTGGATTAAACATCCAAAATTGGACTTAAACATCATATCAAAAATGCCCCTCCAAATACGTGAAGCTCTGATGTAACTGGTTGCCTTCAAATGCACATGCCAAGTAAATTGGTTCCACTAGATCTAGCAGTTCTTGTTGATTTTTGTTCTGAGTAGGGCATTTCGAAATATAAACCCATCAATGAGCATTAAAGAACTGACAAAAAAAACCTGGGCCAATGGTGTGAAAAGGCACAGATAGGGAGCCAGTATGAAAGTATTGCAAACTCCTTGAATGTCCCTTGCAAGGTGGTCAAGAAGATTATTAGGAAGTTACACTACCAATAACCTCCTAGAGAAGAAAATAACAGTTACCATACTGGGTCATATCAAAGGCACATCTAGGCCATTTTCCTGTCTCTAACAGTGGCCAGTCCAGGTAACAAGTATCTGACAGAATTCCAGAAGGTAGCAAATTCCATGCTAATTACCCCCAGGATTAAGCAGCAGCTTTCCCCAGGTCTGCCTTAATAATAGCTACACTAACTGCTTTTATGATATCCTCTGACAACAGATTCCAGAGCTTAACTATGCTTTGAGTGAAAAAAAAATAGATATAGATATCTATTTATATGTTCTCTTGTTTAAAATATTACTACATAACTTGATGATGTACTACTCTGTAACTGAACCTTTTTTGCACCATTACTTTGTATCTATATTCACTTGCTGATTGCACTTATGTCTTTCTGTGGCTACTCTTCCATTCCTATGCCAATGGAAATCGATTTCTTTTTCTTTCTTGCTTCTACCAATCTTATTTCTCAGATTTCTACATACTTCACCATATCAGCCTGGAAGCATGCCAATTTCTTAATGTTAATTCCCACTAAGAAGTAGATTCTTTAAGAAGTAGATTCTTTATTTCCTTCTTTCCACAATCAGTTGCCACCTTCCCTTTGGAGACCTCTGGACTCCATCCTAGTTTTAATTTTGCAGAAGTCTGGGTGTCATTTTGACAATTTTCTCTCACTCTCTATTTGTACATAACTATTTCTTTGTGCACATCCCTCTACTTTGAACTTTAGACAACACTTTCCGCTTTAGTGTTTATTGTATCTTCTCCATACCGCTCTTGCACAGAACAGACCACCATAACATAAGACACAGAAGCTGGTAAAGAAGATAGGCTTCAGTTCTACATGTTGACTCTTGTAGAACTCAAGCCTATCTTCTTTATCAGCTTCTGTGTCTTACGTTACTACTTTTTTGCACACACCTTTAGCTTTCCATTAAATACTATATAAAATTTGTTGTTAATCTTTAAGTACATATTTGACTTTGCTCCTATTGTGGCTCACAGCACTTGCCCAAGGTTATGTCTTTTATATCTGTTCCCTGTACTAAAAAAGCTACCTCAGGGGTCATTTTGTTATGTGGAGTGGAGGAGTAGCCTAGTGGTTAGTGCAGTGGACTTTGATCCTGGGGAACTGAGTTTGATTCCTACTGCAGCTCCTTGTCACTCTGGGCAAGTCACTTAACTCTCCATTGCCCCTGGTGCAAAATATGTATCTGAATATATGTAAACCGCTTTGAATGTAGTTGCAAAAACCTCAGGCGGTATATCAAGTCCCATTTCCCTTTCCCCTTTCCCTTTTACAAAGGTGTGCTGCAAAATGGACCTGTGCGCGTCCAATACACATGTCTACAACAGTGCAGGCCATTTTTCGGTGCACCTTAGTAAAAGGACCTCTGAGGTAGCTTTTTTGTTACAGGGAACAGAAATAAGACATAACCTTGGGCAAAAGCTGTGAGCTACTACAGCTTTTTAAAAGTTCATGATAAAGTTGACTAAAAGGTCTCGTATGGATAAAACTTAAACAGTAGAGAATCAGTGGATTGAAATAGGAAGGATGTATATTGTGTTATAGTTTTGATATAAGTGGTTGCGTTTGCTTTTTTTTTAATGTGAACATGTTTTATGATATATTTTTGACTTGTTTTTAGATTTGTATTTTTTTAGCTTTATATGTGTGATTTTTGTATACCGCTTAGATATTGGCAACATATATGTAAATAAAAAGCTAAACCTGATCCAAGCTAGAAGTAGTCTGATAAAGACTGAGTGGGCTAAAAGTGAAAAATCTGAAAGGGATCAAAACAATGCTCAAACAATAAGAGTTATTTAAAAATGAAAAATATTATGGGACCCTTTTACCAAAGGGCAGAAGGGGCACCGTGGGCTTGGCACATGGCAAATCGGGTCTACTGCCTTTGTCACACATCAATTCCAGAGCTAGAATATACATTTTTATTTTCTAGTACCAGGGGTGTGCCTGGCGGTAATTGGACAGTGCCATGTGCTGCCCAGTTACCACGGGGTAGGGGCTCCAGTTGTAAATGGCTACGCAGCAATATTTTGTTTACCGCATTGCCATTTACCGGTCCTCCTGAAAAGTGGATCTTTTATCAATGTCGGTAAAAGGTAGCCATGACACATGGCAAACCCGTGCATCTACACCACCTTGGGTCACCTTCTGGTAAAAGGGCCTCTTTAAACGTTACAAAATAGCAATTTCAACAGAAATGATTATGAAACAAGCTTTACATATTACCATGAATTGTCAAATATAATGTGGATGTACTAAAAGTGAAAGGGAACAGTCATTTTTGTTAGTTTAACTCTCAATATTAAGTAGAAAGTGCAATAACAAAATGGACTTCCTGTTTTGAAATCAATATCAAGTTGTTTATAAAAAAAATAAAATTTGCAATGTAGAATGGGAAAAATAGACAATATATAAAAAAACTCACTGCTTTTAATTTTCTATTTGCTTAAACTCAGGCTGCTGATACATCAATATCTTCTGTTGATCTCTGTCAATATTTGTATAACTGTTTTCCTGATGTATTTTGAATAGTCACTATGCTGATTTTGTGCTTTTAGGTTAATTATAGAAGCTTGTGTTCCAGGCAGGTGAGAAATATATATGTTTTGTATTTGGTCATGAGTAATTTTGTTTTAGGTATTTAAATAAAGAAAATAGCATTTATTAATTTTTTTTATACATTAGTATTGAAAATGATACAGTGAGAAAGATGGCTCATAAGAGACACTAATAAATGGTGAGATTAGTGTAGTCCAGTGAAGGTCTTCATGCTTAATTTTTTTTAATTCTTCAGGAGAAATGTGAGCATATCTTTAGTGCACATAAGGCAGTAGGCAGGTGTTGAGGGAGTGACTGGGATATAGGCAGCCAACTGGAAATTGCTATGCAATACCTTGGTCTGGTGTGTAGGGATGCAAACAAAATGCAGAGCTGGAGAAATCCTTGGTTTTCAGTTCAGGAAATTCCCAGGATTCCACAAACTGGGCAGGCGGCACTTTGGAACTCTCCGTTCATCCCCACCATGCAACACATATCAGTGCTTGACAAGTTATCCAAGAAGAAGAATGGAACTTTTATTATGGCCGCAGCGTTCTACAAATTACATATGTAAATACGTTCACAGTATCAAACGATTAGATTCATGCATACAGTTTACTATAACTAGCAATTAAATACATGACTCAATCTTATGCATTTTAGGCAGGGGTCTAGCTTTTTGAATCACACAGTGACCACACTTTGCAAACACCATTTCCACTGCCTCAAGTAGCCGTCCCTTTTTCCTCTGCCCTCTGGACTTCCCCTCTTGCTGTCTGCCTCCACCCCTTTCTAATCCTTTCTACCTCCCCTCTCTATCCTTACTAACTTGTTTGTTCTGCCTACTAGCCTTTCCCCAATCCACCCAGCCCCCCTCCCACCCATAACTTCCTTTTTCCATGCCTGGCCGCTGTCCATTTGTGCAACTGACTGTCTATATCTGGGTCATTACCCTATATGATAAAGGAGTGGTGTGATCTTATATCACTAAACTGGGTAGGTGGAGGACTAGCCTAGTGGTTAGTGCAGTGGACTTTGATCCTGGGGAAATGAGTTCAATTCCCACTGCAGCTCCTTGTGACTCTGGGCAAGTCACTTAACCCTCCATTGGCCTTGTTCAAAATAAGTACATGAATTTTTTTTTTTTTTGTTACATTTGTACCCCGCGCTTTCCCACTCATGGCAGGCTCAATGCGGCTTACATTGGGCAATGGAGGGTTAAGTGACTTGCCCAGAGTCACAAGGAGCTGCCTGTGCCTGAAGTGGGAATCAAACTCAGTTCCCCAGGACCAAAGTCCACCACCCTAACCACTAGGCCACTCCTCCACTCCTTACGTAAACCGCTTTGAATGTAGTTGCAAAACCATCAGAAAGGCAGTCCTTCCCGTTCCCTTCCTGTTTTCCTAATTATTTCTATCCGCACTGCAAGTATATGTACCAGCTGCAGCACATGGCCACTAGAAAGCCATCTTTCTTGTCTAAAACAGTTTTTTTTTTTTTTTTTTAATTTCCTCACCTTGTACTCTACCAGCAAATGAGCTTACAAGAGTCCTTTGCTTAATTCACACTCAGCACCCTTCCCAAGTCTAACTGCAAAGCTTTAGAATAATTAAACTGTCATTTAATACAGCTGCCTCCTAGGTACATCTATAAGACCAGAATCACTCAATACCAGAGACAGGAAGAGTCGGGTGGATGAGGGACAGGGACATGCATATTTCCCTGTCCCTCATCCACCCAGCTCTTCCTGCTCTGTCACCTATCTGCCCCCATCCTGTTCGACTGTCACTGGAATGTTTTGATATTTAACTTGTATATACTGTCATTTACCAGCATTTGTTTATTTCCAATCTGACGAAGAAGGGCAACCTTCGAAAGCAAATCAAGAAATGTATTAAGTTATGTCCAATAAAAAAGGTATCCTCTTATTTTCTTTTACATGTTTTATTTTGTTTATTTCTATTGATACTCCTGGCTTACAAATTCTTGGGATATTCTTCCCTTCTACACTTTTAGTTTCCCTTTGTACTGGTGCTGAGCTCCCTATCATTCTTAGGACGCTTGTACCCGGTTTTCTAAATGCATGCGTCTCTACTACTACTTATCACTTCTATAGCGCTACAAGGCATATGCAGCGCTGTACACCATACACAAAAAGAAATTCCCTGCTCCAAAGAGCTTACAATCTAAATAAGACAGGTAAACAGACAGAACAACTAAGAGGCAAGGGAATAAA
This sequence comes from Microcaecilia unicolor, assembly GCF_901765095.1. Classification (NCBI taxonomy): domain Eukaryota; kingdom Metazoa; phylum Chordata; class Amphibia; order Gymnophiona; family Siphonopidae; genus Microcaecilia; species Microcaecilia unicolor. The sequence continues at coordinate 577,985,053 of NC_044032.1, read as the reverse complement.
GAGGTGGGGATAAAAGGACAGGGTTAGGAGTCAAAAGCCTTGGCAAAGAGGTGGGCTTTTAGTCTGGACTTGAAAATGACCAAAGACGGGGCTAGACGTACAGGCTTGGGAAGTCTATTCCAGGCGTGAGGTGCAGCGAGATAAAAGGAATGGAGTCTGGAATTAGCAGTAGAGGAGAAGGGGACAGATAAGAGAGATTTATCAACGGAACGGATTACCCGAGGGGTACTCTCCTCTTCATTATGTTTTCATTTTTCTTTCTTTTGGATCCCATATTTTTATGTTTTGTGGTGGGGAAGGGCAGAAGGAGAGGGAGAAATGCTATAACCCACCACAAAACAATAGACTGTTATTACAATCAGTTTCGACCACTGGCACAGGAAGAGGATTAAATAGTGTCTCAGGTAGGACATTCAATAATGATGAGATATCAGTTCTGAATGTAGGTTTGTCATTTACACCCACACCTCATTATAATGCATTCAGTACAAGGATAGGATTGTTTTAGATTTACTTGCAAATTGAAAATAATTGGTTATTTTTCAAAACAGACTGCTAGTTCTATAGATATATTCATTGTGGAACATGATGATAGTAAATGGGGCAACCATAATCCCATGAATATAACATGGTATTAAATGAGATTACTTAGCTGGAGAATAAAGGAAAGAGAGTGTTCCATAATTGATGCAGAGGTGAAAAAGCTGCTAAAGAGTCATTTTAAAATGATCCTGGTATCATTAAACCCACTGATAAGGGTGGCGGAGTGGTTGTGATAGACATTTAAGAGTTTACAAAAAATAATTGACAGATAATTAGAGGATTACAAATTTTATATGAGGTTATTCTATGGTCCTACCTGGGAGATTTAAAAGATCAATTCAATTTTGAAAATTGGTTTGGAAACTGGTTAATGTGACCAAAAAGGAATTTGAATGTTTAACTGTTCGATCACCAAGTATCCCTGTGCTATATATTTTGCCTAAGATACACAAATTTTTGGAAAAAACCTCCAGGCAGACTGATAGTATCTGGAAATGGTTCTGTCTTGGAACCAATTCCTATCCTGATTGATAAGTTTTTGAGACCATTGATACCATCATATGTTAGAGACTCCTCTGATATCTGGATTAAATAGATTTTGAAGATAATTACATCTTGGTGACTTTAGATATGGCGTCACTATATACTAATATCTTGCAGGGTGAAGCATTAAGGACTAAATTCTATATATCATGCCTAAAAATGTGGCGCCAAAATGAAATTCGTCTTAATTTAGGCATACTCTTATAGAATAAGCCTAAATTTCTGCATGGTTTATAGAATACGATGAGTGACGATCTGTGCAACTACACTTAGTTGGGGGCAGTTAAAACCTGGTGTAAATGCCAACACCAAAATTATGCGTGAACCGGGTATATTCTGTAAAAATGTGCATAGATTTTAAAAACGCCCACGACCTGCCCATTCCATGGCCACGCCCCCTTTCCAACTATGCGACTTAGAATTTACATGTGGCACATTATAGAATTCGCTTACAATTCTGCTCCTAAATTTTAATACCTATTAGTGTCAATTGCTTACATAAGTACACATACATAAGTATTGCCATACTGGGAAAGACCAAAGGTCCATCGAGCCCAGTACCCTGTTTCCAACAGTGGCCAATCCAGGTCACAAATACCCGGCAAGATCCCAAAAATATACAAAACATTTTATACTGCTTATCCCAGAAATAGTGGATTTTCCCCATGTCCATTTAATAACGGTCTATGGACTTTTCCTTTAGGAAGCCGTCCAAACCTTTTTTAAACTCTGCTAAGCTAACCGCCTTTACCACATAAGTACATAAGTAATGTCACACTGGGAAAAGACTAAGAGTCCATCGAGCCCAGTATCCTATCCACAACAGCGGCCAATCCAGGTCAAGGGCACCTGGCAAGCTTCCCAAACGTACAAACATTCTATACATGTTATTCCTGGAATTGTGGATTTTTCCCAAGTCCATTTATTTTTTTATTTATTTTTGTTACGTTTGTACCCCGCACTTTTCCCACTCATTGCAGGCTCAATGCGGCAGGCAGTGCAGGGTTAAGTGACTTGCCCAGAGTCACAAGGAGCTGCCTGTGCTGGGAATCGAACTCAGTTCCTCAGTTCCCCAGGACTAAAGTCCACCACCCTAACCACTAGGCCACTCCTCCACTCCAGTAGTGGTTTATAGACTTGTCCTTTAGGAAACCGTCTAACCCCTTTTTAAACTCTGCAAAGCTAACTGCCTTCACCACGTTTTCCGGCAACGAATTCCATAGTTTAATTACGCGTTGGGTGAAGAAAAGTTTTCTCCGCTTTGTTTTAAATTTACTACACTGTAGTTTCATCGCATGCCCCCTAGTCCTAGTATTTTTGGAAAGTGTGAACAGACGCTTCACATCCACCTGTTCCACTCCACTCATTATTTTATATACCTCTATCATGTCTCCCCTCAGCCATCTCTTCTCCAAGCTGAAAAGCCCTAGCCTCTTTAGTCTTTCTTCATAGGGAAGTCATCCCATCCCCACTATCATTTTAGTCGCCCTTCGCTGCACCTTTTCCAGTTCCACTATATCTTTCTTGAGATGCGGCGACCAGAATTGAACACAATACTCAAGGTGCGGTCGCACGATGGAGCGATATAACGGCATTATAACATCCTCACACCTGTTTTCCATACCTTTTCTAATAATACCCAACATTCTATTAGCTTTCCGAGCCGCAGCAGCACACTGAGCAGAAGGTTTCAGTGTATTATCGCCGACGACACCCAGATCCCTTTCTTGGTCCGTAACTCCTAACGTGGAACCTTGCATGATGTAGCTATAATTCGGGTTCCTTTTTCCCACATGCGTCACCTTGCACTTGCTCACATTAAACGTCATCTGCCATCTAGTCTCCCAGTCTCATAAGGTCCTTCTGTAATTTTTCACAACCCTGTCGCGAGTTAACGACTTTAAATTTGCTGATGACACAAAGTTATTCAATTACCTCGCTAGTTACTCCCATCTCTAAATCATTTATAAATATATTAAAAAGCAGCGGTCCTAGCACAGACCCCCTGAGGAACCCCACTAACTACCCTTCTCCATTGTGAATACTGCCCATTTAACCCCAATCTCTGTTTCCTATCCTTCAACCAGTTTTTAATCCACAATAGGACTTTTCCTCCTATCCCATGACCCTCCAATTTCCTCTGTAGCCTTGTTAAGTGGCAATTAGCAGCAGTGATTGGCTTGTTAACCAGTTGGGCTATGCGCATTGTTATGGAATATGCTTGAGTTTCCACACAGAAATCTTAGCGCTATATATATATAGAATCCAGGGGTAAATGTGATTTGAACCTGTGAAGAGAGTGGTTTTCCGTTAGTATATTGTTTGCCAACAACTTTGATTATATATGTGACTATCTCTATTAACCCCAGACGCAGGTCTAGTGTGGGCATTGGGTTGGTCTTTTTGTCAGATTGCTAGCATGAAGTATGTTTGATACAATCAAAGATAAGTAGTCACTTTTTCTTTTATTTATTGCTTGATTCATTAAATAAAATTTAGATAAATGAAGGATAGACACCTCAGCAAATGATTTGACGCTAAACTATGAGCTTTGATGTAGAATAGCTGTGCAATATAAGAGATCTCCTAGCTTTCCTTTATTAACATATGATGCCGTTGTGTCTTTAGGGTTTTCCATGTTTCACGTTTTTCCCTTGTACATTAGTCATTGTTTTCAATTTGGGAGGATGTTTAGCTTTTTTCTTCCTTTTTATCTATTCACAAGCAAAAAAGCCCGTTTCTCCAAAAATGAAACGGGCCCTAAGAAGGCTATCATCTAAGTGATTTCTCTTCTCTCCCTTGCCCTCCCATTCCATCCATGTCCAGTGATTCTCCCCTCCCATTCCATCCCATCCATGTCCAGCAACTCGCCCCAGCCCCACACTAGCCCCCTTTTTAAGCACCCGAGTTCCAGTTCAACCTCAGCCACCTGCCCGCCCTCTTCTCCCACAACAGTCCTCCTTTTCTTTCTGCCACCATTCCTTTAAAACTTTTATTTTACCTTAATATGTAGCAGCCTCATTGAACGTGGCAGGCTCGGCTCGCCTCCAGCCTTCCTTTCCCTTCCCTCTGTGTCCTGTCCTCCTCTGATGTAATTTCCTTTTTCCGCAAGGGCGGGACACTGAGAGGGAAGAGAAGGCGAGCTGATTATATAGTAGCTCATTTGCACACGGTTATGAAGCCAGCCAGCCATTCAGGGACGCAGATTGACGAATTATTATATAGGAGATTTTTGTTAACATTGTGACTGACTGTAATTGTGATAGATGTATTTTATAATGCCTTTGCTTTCACATCTTATTTATGATGTGCTTGCTTAATTTATAGTAGACAGCCTTGCAAAAGTTTTTCAGGTGAAAAGAAAAGGAGGGGCTTTTAACATTATAATTGAGAAATTAAGAGCTAAATATTTGAATTTGATTTTAGAAATAGAAAATACATGCAGCAAGCTGCCTGTAGTGATTAAATAATTCCAGTGACATTTTCTTTACTTTTGGTATTAAGCTTATTTGTTGCCAGTTCCATAAAGTTAAGCTGTAGAGCAAAGGTTTCTTCCTGCAGTTCAATAGTCATATTTATGGACTTTGCTAAAGTAATTAGCGTTCTTTATAACAATTTGACTGTGGCTGAATATTCCATAACTCCAGTGATGTTTTTGAGTGGGAATGGTGCCAGTATGGAGCCCAAACCCATTCAAAGCTGGCCTAAAGGTATCAGATATGTTACAGAAAACTTCAGCCATGCACTTCCCATCATAGGCACTGACTCCGTGGGTGCTATGGGTGCTCGAGCACCTCCAATATTGCACCCACCGGAAGTTCGTTCCCTCCCTCCCTTCTCCTTTCGAGTTCCAGGCTCCCTCCCTCCAAATTTTAAAAGTAATCTATTTTACCTCGATGAGGTTAGGGCAGCAAAAGCTTTAAAATCCATGCAGGCTTGGCTCCGTGCTTAGTTCAGTTTTCCCTTCTCTCTCTCTCAGCTCTGGTCTCGCCCTCATTTCCTCTTTACACAAGGGCAGGACCAGAGCTGAGATGTTGGGGGGGGGGGGGGGGGGATGCTGTTTCCAGAGAGGAGAATAGGATTCGGAGGGAGAAGCAAAATATAAATCAGAACTCGAGGGTTGATCATACTTTAGGTGAAGGGATTGGGAGGCCATAGGGATGCACTGCCACTGCACTCCTCAGGTCTGCAACTGCACTACTGGACTGCTGGTAGCATGGCTGCACTTACCACCTCCTCTTGAGGTAGCGACAAGTGCAGTTGTGCTATCAGCAATTGGGACAGCGCGCAATACCAACTCGCATACTAGCTGTTACCAATGGCGATACATCTGCTGCACCACTGTCACACAAACACACACTCGCCCCATTAAGCAGCCATGAATTTTTTTCCATTGGCCATTGTAGTGTACGTTAGAGGTTAACACAGATGCAAACTAAGCGTGATAAAACCTGTAGTAGATGCTTAATGCAGCTTAGTAAAATGGCCCCTATGTTGTGAATAAAGTAATAAAAAGCAAATAGTCCAAAATATTGTTGACCTTTTATGCTACCCAACCAGAGATTTTAGATCCCTTTAGTTGAATGTTCCATTGGCAAAGGAATTCAAGCAGGTTTTAATAGAAATAGGACAATGAGAGGCAGAGCACTACTGCATTGGAATCATCTTCCATTAGATTTTAAAATGAATCAAAACTTTTTATTATTCAGGAGGGAATTGAAGATTTACACCCTGATATTGAGCACGTGACTGTTATCGTTTATTAACGCTAGATAGCACAGGCCGCAAATCAGATATTCAACAGAGGTATCCAGCTAAGTGGCTGCCACTTAAGTGTACAGATAGAGCGGTAAGGAACAAGAAGTTTTTATCGACAGAAATATAGGTTCCAATACAGAACCATTGTCTGACATATTGGGAGTGTGTATTCAACCTGTAAGAATTATGCAACTGAAATTATCAAAAGAATCTGCATTAGTTATCTGTCTTACAATATGCTCTTAGTGCAGCAAAATCTGTTTTATGGAACATCCAGGCATGTCATATTTAGTTATATATTACAGCACTGTGTTACCATTATCATATTACAGTATTTTTTTTACTACCTTTCATACAAATATAATGTAATAGTATATTATATACATAAGAAAAGTGACCTATTTAACCAGACAGGAAAAATAGCACATACTGTGAAAATATAAAAATATAATACCTCTATAAATTGCTTTGATTTTTCCCTCTTGCAAGATTTCAAACCATGAATCCTCTATTCTTCACTTATATTGTTTTCCTTTTGAAACTGGAAGATCTCCATTGGAATTGAACACGTTCAATACTGTTTCTTCTCTTTTGAAAAAATGCTTCTGCTTTCAGCAAGTATCTTTCTTCAATTGACCTGAATATCACTGTCACTAACCCATTAGGAGCACATGGATAAAGTATCCTTTTTTTTTTTTTTAATGGAATGCTGAAATCTGACTAGGAGGCACATCCACCTAAACTTCTTCCCTTGCACCAGGCCAAGGTTTTCTATTGTGGGATGCAGTAAGCATGAAAGCAGCAATTTTACAGCACAGAAACTCTAATAATATTTACTGTGGTTGGATGAGAGTGAAATGCACACAGGCACTACTCGGTCTTGGTTGCTTAAGCACCAGCTTCCCTTGGCTTCTTGCCAGTTTGTGCATTTCAAAAAAGACAAGGCCTCAAAGGGAAAAGAGTTTCCTTGTAACTTGCTGTGGGCTAAACAGACCATTCAGGCATAGTTTATTGCATTACATACCAGACTGTGCATAGTAGAATGCAGCTAGGTAACTAGCAGCTGTTTTGATTGTTAGAATTCATAAGAATAAGATTTTTATCTAGAAAAGGTGAAATGTTGGATTCTTTTGTATTACAAAATCTTATGGCATTCATGACAGTTGTAGTCCAAGTATAAATTGGGTGTTCAAAGTAGCTCTAGTGAATGGAATTTAAAAAGTAAATGTCTAATAATTTTTTAAAAACATATAAAATGGCCAGCTTTTTGGATCCATAATCTTTCTGACTCCTCAGATTAAATCTCCATTTTAGCGAAATCCTGACTGACTTGAGTAGAGGTGTAGCCTAAAGACTAGTGTGATTGGCTAAGAACCTGGTGAACTGGGTTCAATTGCCACTGCAGCTCCTTGTCACCCTGGGCAAGTCACTTAACTCTCCATTGCCCCATGAGGGTAGTTCCAGTAATCCCCACCAGGTGTGCTAGAGTAAAGTCATGTATAAAATAACTGTTTAACACTCTGGAATAAGCCACAGGGGTGTCCAACCTTGAGGACCACAATCCAGTCAATGTTTTTAAGAATTCCCCAATGAACATGCATGGGATCTATTTGCATGCACTGCTTCCATTTTATGAAAACAGTGCATATTCACTGTGGAAATCCTGAAAACCTGACCTCTCAAAGACCAGAGTTGGACACTCCTGCTTTAGTTATTTACTGATAAACTTTAAAACCATGCATAACGAATAACAATAACAAAAAGGTTTATTTAAAAGGAAAGAATATAGACAAGAATGTGATAGAACAAAAGATTAGAATGAAAGTTTATTATATGGTAGAATAAACACACTTCCTGTGGCCAAAATATCACTTCTTTGTCCCCCAATAGGATAGTGATTATAGATCTTGACTTACATCACCTACTCAGGCTGTATAAGTCCTTGAGGACACCTAGAACAGCAAGTGTTTGCCTTGGTGCAGGCAGTGGTCACACTTGATCTTCCACTGTTGCTGGAGATCTGATGCTCTGAAGCATTCCAAAATCTGAAGTTGTAGATGTAGGTAACAGGTGGGGCAACAGGCCCATACACCACATCAGGTGCCCTTTTATATCATTTTCATATCAGCAGTGTCTCTGATGATTTGATCACCAAAACAGGGTGAAGTAGAGGTCATCCAAATGATGAGCCAGCTCAGGAGATGTTGCTTGAAAATCCTTTTATTCAAAGCATCAGGACAAGGACCCAACATGGGCCGTGTTTAGGCAGATGAAGTCACCTGCCTCAGGGGTCACCAGTATCCTCTGTGAGCTAGAGCAACTGTTGCAAAGGTGCTGGTAGGTACAGTAGTATCAGCAGGATAAAAGGTGCCTGTAAAACGCAGAATGCCCAAGCAACCACTATGTATTAGTGGAAGTCGTAGCTTGAAAATCCTTTTATTCAAAATCTTTTCAGTTAGCTTATCATTTGGTCAACCTCTACTATACTCTGTTTTAGCTTTCTTCTCTGTAGAGGTCCCCTTCCTGTTTGCTGTACTTCATTTCTGATGATTTGAAAACATCGCAGAAGGTGATTGGCTTGTGCCCTTATGCCATGGCTTGACAAACCACAGGAAAACATTTTCACATCCCTTTGGAGGATTTTTCTTGAATTCTGGGCTTGGCAGGCTGGGGTCAATATGACTGAGGGTCCTTATCACATTGCCCGCATTCCTTCTTGCTTGCATCGGCCACCTCAACATTTCTGACAAGATCACAGGTTCCTTTCTTCAGAAAGGCATGCCTGGGCTTGTCTGAGCAAAGGTCTTCCTTTATTTTAGCACAGAGCACTGTATATTCTGTGAGCTGTATAGGATGTACCCAGATCTAGTATAATCAAGCTCTGTAATATGTTATGTTGTGCAAAGGCTCATAAGCCCAGGTATGGACGTAGATTGTGGGCCCAGTACGGACAGAGAGAGTACTTGTATGGACTGTGTAAACTACTTTGGTTGTGTCACAGAAAGACTGCATATTGTCCATGACCCCTTTTTACTCTTTTGTTTTTCTTTTATGATTAAGAATTCAAAAAGTCTTTCTTGAACATTTTTGATGTGTAGTTGGTAACTGAAGTAACATAATAAGGACCTTTTTGGTAGTATGGAGTAAATTAAATGCTGGGAAGGTAGTTTCCAGAAGAGTGCTATCACTGGGTAAGTAGGGCTTTATAGAATTGCATGCCTGATGTGCAGTGTAGGAGCTATGGGAGTAATTCTATGAAGTGCGCTAAAAGTTAGGGGCCAAAATAGTGGGGAGTAAATGTGCCTACATTCCATTATGAATACTAGAGTAAATCAGCATTTAAGTACATAAGTATTGCCATACTGGGAAAGACCAAAGGTCCATCAAGCTCAGCATCCTGTTTCCAACAGTGGCCAATCCAGGTCAAAAATACCTGGCAAGATCCCAAAAAAGTACAAAACATTCTATACTGCTAATCCCAGAAATAGTGGATTCTCCCCAACTCCATTTAATAATGGTCTATGGACTTTTTCTTTAGGAAGCAGTCCAAACCTTTTTTTTTTTTAACTCCGCTAAGCTAACCGCCTTTACCACATTCTCTGGCAATGAATTCCAGAGTTTAATTACACGTTGAGTGAAAAAATATTTTCTCAGATTCGTTTTAAATTTACTACATTGTAGCTTCATCGCATGCCCCCTTGTCCTAGTATTTTTGGAAAGCGTAAACAGACGCTTCACATCTACCCGTTCAACTCCACTCATTATTTTATAGACCTCTATCATACCTCCTCTCAGCTGCCTTTTCTCCAAGCTGAAGAACCCTAGCCGCTTTAGCCTTTCCTCATAGGGAAGTCGTCCCATCCCCTTTATCATTTTCATCGCCCTTCTCTGCACCTTTTCTAATTCTACTATATCTTTTTTGAGATGCGGCGACCAGAATTGAACACAATATTCGAGGTGCAGTCGCACCATGGAGCAATACAAAGGCATTATAACATCCTCATTTTTGTTTTCCATTCCTTTCCTAATAATACCTAACATTTTATTTGCTTTCTTAGCCGCAGCAGCACACTAAGCAGAAGGTTTCAACATATCATCGACGACGACACCTATATCCCTTTCTTGGTCTGTGACTCCTAACATGGAACCTTGCATGACGTAGCTATAATTCGGGTTCCTCTTTCCCACATGCATCACTTTGCACTTGCTCACATTAAACGTCATCTGCCATTTAGACGCCTAGTCTCCCAGTCTCGTAAGGTACTCTTGTAATTTTTCACAATCCTCCCGTGATTTAACGACTTTGTCATCATCAAAATTAATTACCTCACTAGTTACTCCCATCTCAAGGTCATTTATAAATATGTTAAAAAGCAGCAGTCCCAGCACAGACCCCTGGGGAGCCCCACTAACTACACTTTTCCATTGAGAATACTGACCATTTAACCCTACTCTCTGTTTTCTATCTAGTCCTAGTCCTACTAATTTTGGAAAGCATAAACAGATGCTTCACATCTACCCATTCCACTCCACTCATTATTTTATAGACCTCTATCGTATCTCCCCTCAGCCGCCTTTTCTCCAAGCTGAAGAGCCCCAGCCGCTTTAGCCTTTCCTCATAGGGAAGTCGTCCCATCCCCTTTATCATTTTTGTAGCCTTTCTCTGCACCTTTTCTAATTCCACTATATTTATTTATTTATTGCATTTGTATCTCACATTTCCCACCTCTTTGCAGGCTCAATGTGGCTTACAATACATCATGAGTAATGGATATATATCAGAAAATGGACATTTAGTGTTACAACAGGATTTTGATAATGATAAAACATGGTATTAGTATAACAAGCAGTTCAGAATATATGTGGTGGAGTTCTGTATATTCACATTAGTTGGTTTTTGTGGTATGCCGAGTTAAAGAGATGGGTCTTCAGTAGTTTGCGGAAGTCCGTTAGTTCGTGGATCGTTTTTAGTTTGCGCGGCAATGCGTTCCCATAGCTGTGTGCTCAAGTAGGTAAAGTTTGACGCGTGCATTAGTTTGTATTTTAGAGCTTTGCAGTTAGGGAAGTGCAAATTAAGGAATGTGCAGGATGATCTTTTGGCATTCCTGGGTGGTAGGTCTATCAGGTCTGACATGTAGGCTGGTGCATCTCCATGAATGATTTTATGGACTAAGGAGCATATTTTGAACGTGATGCGTTCTTTAAGTGGGAGCCAGTGAAGTTTCTCTCGTAAGGGTTTAGTACTTTCATATTTTGTTTTACCGAATATGAGTCTAGCTGCAGTGTTCTAGGCTGTCTGAAGTTTCTTGATTATTTGCTCTTTACATCCGGCATAGAGTGCATTGCAGTAGTCAAGATGACTAAGCACCATAGATTGTATCAGATTGCGTAAAACTGACCTTGGGAAGAAAGGTCTTACTCTTTTTAATTTCCACAAAGAGTGGAACATCTTCTTGGTTGTATTTTTCGCGTGGTTCTCGAGTGTTAGGTGTCGATTGATGGTAACTCCAAGAATTTTTAGGGTGTCCAAAATTGGAAGATTCAGATTTGGTGTGTTAATGGCGGCAATTTTTTTTTTTTAGATACGGTGACCAGCATTGAACACAATATTTGAGGTGATAAAGGGGATGGGATGACTTCCCTATGAGGAAAGGCTAAAGTGGCTAGGGCTCTTCAGCTTGGAGAAAAGATGGCTGAGGGGAAATGATAGAGGTCTATAAAGTAATGAGTGGAATGAAACGGGTAGATGTGAATTGCTTGTTTACTTTTTCCAAAAATACTAGAACTAGGGGGCAAGCAATGAAGCTACAAAGTAGTAAGTTTTAAAGTGAATCAGAGAAAATATTTCTTCACTCAACATGTAATTAAACTCTGGAATTCATTGCCAGAGAATGTAATAAAAGCAATTAGCTTAGCGGGGCAAAAAAAAGAGTTTTGGATAGCTTTCTAAAAGAAAAGTCCATAAGCCGTTATTAAAAAGATATCGTGGAATTAGAAAAGGTATAGAGAAGGGCGATGAAAATGATAAAGGGGATAGGACAACTTCCCTATGAGGAAAGGCTAAGGCAGCTAGGGCTCTTCAGCTTGGAGAAAAGACGGTTGAGAGGAGATATGATACAGTTCTATAACATGAGTGGAGTGGAACGGGTAGGCGTGAATCGCTTGTTTACTCTTTCCAAAAATACTAGGACTAGGGAGCATGCGATGAAGCTACAAAGTAGTAAATTTAAAATATTTCTTCACTCGATGTAGAATTAAACTCTGGAATTTGTTGCCAGAGAATATAGTAAGAGCAGTTAGCTTAGCGGGATTTAAAAAAGGTTTGGATAGCTTTCTAAAAGAAAAGTCCATAAGCCATTATTAAAATGGACTTGGGGAAAATCCACTACTTATTTCTAGGATAAGCAGCATAAAATGTATTGTATTGTTTTAGGATCTTGCCAGGTACTTGTGACCTAGATTGGCCACTGTTGGAAACAGGATGATGGGCTCAATGGAACTTTGGTCTGTCCCATTATGGCAATACTTATGTAGAATTTCTTATTTGTAGAGCAGTCAATATTCATCCAGTGGCAGTCAATGTGTTTTTAAATGTGAACTATCACCAGCTATCTTCAAATCCTTACTCAAAGCCCACCTCTTCAATGTCGCCTTCGGCATATAACCATTATACCTCCATTCAGGATATCTAGACTGCCCCCACTTGACATTTTGTCCTTTAGACTATAAGCTCCTTTGAGCAGGGACTGACCTTCTTTGTTAAACTGTACAGCGCTGCATAACCCTAGTAGCGCTTTAGAAATGTCAAGTAGTAGTAGTAAATTATACCTGGATATTCAATGTGGGCCATGTTTGGGCACTTGTATTGAATATCTTGGTCTGACTGGACTGCTGCTGATCACCCACACTTATGTGGGTCCCTGCTGACTTTCACTCACCAGTTCAAACACTTAACACCCCCCCTCCATCCAAGAGATGTTTCTCTAAGCTGTTCATAAGGTTGCAATCACTAGGGATAGGCAGGTCCTCTGGAATCTTGCAGAACTTGCCTGTACCTCGCTGTTGAAAATATAATATTGAAACAACACCCCCATTGGCAGGATTATTTGTGGAGGACTCCTGCAGAGCTTAGAGGGGAAATTGTCCCAGGTACTACTTCTAGAAGTCAGTATCCATTTATGGACGACAAATCTCTAGTCATAGTACTGAGAGACTACCACTAGAGCTCGTGGCAGCCACTTTAGTACCCAGACCGCTAGGGTCAGGATTGTGTGGGGTTCTTTTCTGACTAGATGCCCTCACTGGACCAGCAGGAATGTAGGTAGGCCCGGGGAGGAGAGTTGGGAGTAGGGGTCTGACCATAAGGGTGGGGGCGGAGTGAGGGGAGCTCATCTAACACGGTTGGCCACTACCTGGAAGCTATGTGGGTACTGGCTGATATTCAGTGCACCCACATAGCTAAGCAACCATAGTTAAGATTGCTATTTATGTGGTTGTATTTGGTTGCTCAGCTATGTGGGCACCGGCACTGAATATTGCTAGCACTTACATAGCTGCCAGCAGCTCCCTGGCTACCCTCAGAACACTCCTTTCCAGCCTACTTTAAAAATAGACAGTCAAATCGGATATTCAGTGGCCTCTCCTGCCTGCTTATATCACTTTGTATATTGACTGGAGAATTGTTTAAAATTCTGTGATTATTTGTGAACAGTAGTTATCTTAAATACTATGAACACAGTCAGCTGGGTAACTCGGTTGTAGTGTTACCCTGTAAAGTCCCTGAATTCAGCTCCCGGATGAGGTCTTCCTTTCTGTTGATTCCCAAATCTGGAAATACTGAAGAGCCAGGAATTTCTTTGCAAAACATTTTTTTATTTTTCCTGGTGGGGTATTTTGAGTGGTTTTTTGTTTATGATTTGCTATTGATAGCATGCAAGAAAATCTGGCTATCAATCTCACCTTCATGTTGACTAAACCAGTGTGTAAAAACCTCTAGCACCCTGTTATGAACCGCCCAGCCACCTGTCTGAGGTAACCCTGCGGCCACTTAGAGGGTCTGTCCCCAGCACAGCTTAGGTCCACCTACACCTGCCACTTGTGCTGCACACTAGCACCCTCCTTCCACTGACTGGGTCAGCTGCCTCTGGGCAAGTCTCCCGCTCTCAAATTATCCCCAGTGATTTCTAGGTTACTGGAGCCAGATTCCCAGTGGACGATCAGGCCATATAATTCACCGAGCCTCAGCAAAGAGATCTCTCTCTCTCTCTCTCTGTCTCTCTTTCTCTCTCTCTCTCTCTCTCTCTCTTTCTTTTCTCCCTGGCTAAGTCTGGACAAAAGCCAGTGTAATTCAAATGAAAATGAGCTCCTGGGCCAATCAGATCCCAGAACAAGTTTTAAAAGTATACTGCATCTTACTTCCTGTCTGTGTGCTAAAACTAAATTTCCCTGTTACATTTTTACAGCAAAGAAACACCACCAGCTGTCCAAATAGGAGAAATACACTTCAAGACATATTTAATGCTGGAAAATATCCAATACATTTTATAGGCTTAAAACACTCTGTTTCTTCACACACACCATCTCCCCTTTAATTTTGCCATTCTCTGGTATTCCAAATTGCTCCTGCCCCATTTGAACCACTGTGAATGAGAGGAAGGAGGGGGCAAAAGATTGAAGAGCTAGTTCAGGAAGAGTCTTTATAATATGTTAAATGTGCAGGCTTCATCAGCAAGGGCAACGGAAGAAAGCAAAATGAAAGATAAATAAAATTGTGTTCATTTATATTTACTTTATAAAACAAAATCAAAACTTTACTAAGGGAGTCTTTTACTAAGCCACGGTAGAAATCAGCTGGCAGTAAATGCCGAGGTGTCCATAATGGGTGTCTCGGCGTTTACCACCAGCTGATTTCTAACACAAGCTAAAAATGCTGCTGCAGCTTATTAAAAGACCCTCTAAGTGTTTTAAAACCCCTTGGGAGGAAGTCCTAGTAATTGTGCAGGGGTGACAATTAGTTGCTACCATGATTATAAGGTTCCTGAGGATACCTTGCTGCATAGCCCCTTGGTGAGGGCTGCATAACCCCTTGGTGAGGACATTCAATCACAGGGCTAAAGAAAATGGAAGGGAGGGAGAGATGTAACCAGGGAAAATCCCCAATCAGTTGTGAATGAGAGGTCAGAATACTATAGGCCATATAAATCTTGAAGTCCAAAGAAGAGGTTTTACTCTGTGTGTGTGTTTGCTTGCACTTGGGTTTTTATGATCTATTTGAGGAAACTGTAGATTGTTTCCCAATGCAGTTACAGATTCATGATTTATAAATAGAGTATGTTTGGTTTGCATTTTGATGTTTATTTTTTTGTGGGCTCAGAAAATGCAAGAATTTGACTGACCTTGTACTGCTTCACCAGGACACACCTGCAGCAAATATCTCTCAGCAAATGAAGCTCTCTGCTAATGAGTCTGCACAGCATCTTGGTTAGGTGTTTGTTTACAGCTGGCCTCTTGCTGCAGTTGCTTCTGGAATGATAAACAAAGCAAGATGATGAAACTTCAGTACTTTTGGTGGCCACATTGCACATTCCATGAAAAATTTGGAAGGTCCAATCTTGTGAAATGACCACTTCTATTTTTTTCTCGCATTTGTGTAGAGATTTTTCCAGGAAAAAAAATCCCAGGTTGTTTTTGGATTTTTAGTCTTTATCTAATTTTCAGGTTATTTTCATTTTGTTTAACACCTTTGCATAAATATTTTTTACTAGCACTCAACAATGCAAATCAACTTTACACATGTTAATTTGTAGCTTAATATGTCCTAAATTTTGCTTACTAAATTTTATAACACGTGCTAATGACCGAAAAATGTGATAGCAAATACACACATTCTTAGCCTGCAGGCACAATAAAATGGAAGCAATAAAAATGGCAAATCTAAAAGATATTGTTTCATGGAGCTGTCAGAAACAGACTGATGCAATAAGATTGCATTAAAAGCTTATGGAGAGGAGTGCCCACCTGTGTGTACCTGGAGGAGCTGCATGAACCTCAGAAGAGCGAGTATGAGTTCTCTGTGGGTAGCCAACCCAGAAGTGAAGTTATCTCCCATGGTTCAGAGCCCTTTACAATCTAGCAATCACCTTGGTATCTGTTCTCTGGCATATGCCTGAAGGAGCATGCCCATAAGGGTATGACCTGTTGGAGCCCCTTTGGACTCCCAAGAAAAGCACTGGAAAATTCTGACTGCAAGCATTTTGTATTGTTCTGGAATCTTTTGAGTAACTTGAAGTTAGCTGTTTGATAGAGAAGTACAAAGATAAAGAGGCACTAGACTTTGGGACTGCCAATGTATCAGCACCTATGGATTATTTTGTGTTTAAGGTTCTGCATAAAAGTGAATCTCCTTCTATGGGGTTGATGGGCGGGTGATGATGTCCAGTCCCCCACTTGATACCCTTTTAATGCCCTTTACTAAGCCAAGTAGGAGCATGGAGGTGTGGGGGACTTCCCAAGGAATAATGAGTTAAGAGAAGGATGTGATAACATTCAAAATGTCCTATTGTCTGTCATCATTTGGAATAGGGGAGAGAAGCAAAGTGGGAATGGTTCCGGCGCACACACTGGACTCGCGTAACAAATGAAATTACTGCCCAGGCCACGTGGTAGGCGGGTGGTAATTCTGAATTGGCTTAGTAAAAGGGCCCCTCAATGACTTCCAATTGGCTGATCAATGCAAATAAAATCTTTATTTGAACAAGCACCAAAATGGGACCTATCTTGGTGCTTGTTCAATAAAGATTGTGTTTGCATCAATTAGCCCACTGGAAGTCATTGAGACATCCCCTACTTCTCCCTTCGTGTCTTAGCCATATGTTAAGGGCTTTCCCATGGATTCTATATTTCTCGACTGAAGTTGCATGTGCAAATCTGATCGTTTTCTGGATTTGTGCATGCAATTTGTCAATCAGCGCCTATAATTACCAGTTAGCAATTGATATTAATTGGCATTAATTAGAATTTATGCACGCAACTTGCTAGGCATATTCTCTAAAATGGTGTGTGTAAATTCTAATGTGTGCTGCCATAAAGGGGGCATGGCCATGGATGTGGAATGGGCAGACCATGGGTGTTCTGAATATCTACACATATGATTATAGAATACGCCTGCTCTGTGTCTAACTTAGGCACCGGTATTGACACCAATTTTACTTGGCGGAAATGGATGCGCCTAGAGTTAGGTGCAGGCATGGCTGCTAGGCGTATTCTATAAACCGTGCCTAAATCTAGGTACAGTTTACAGAACATGCCTAGGCGGAAATATTTTTAGTGCCAATTTTTCAGGTGTTGTATAGAGAATCTGGTCCCCTATGCTTTTTAGTAAAAGGATCTCCTAATGTGAATCTGTATGATTCTTTGTTAACGCATAATGGATATGAAAATAAAAATTTATTAATGCAGATTTTTTTAATGACCATGAAAATTTTTTAAGGTAAAGACTTTTGTGAGATGATTTTTTTACTTTGCTACTTTTGTATATCTGCAATAAAACAGAAGTAAAGTTTTTTTTTTTGTTTTTGTTTTTTTTTAAGTGCCAAAGTCGGAGGTGAGTCACCTTTGTTTTCATTTTAAGACTTTCTTTTTTAATTTCAAAGGAAATGTTACTTCGATTTTAATTTGAAAAGCTCTCTGGTCTACAGACCTATGCCATACAACCCTTGACACACACAGACTTCAAACACAAGAATCCCCAAAACACTTTCCTCCTCCCTGGATCCAGTAAGTGTTGCTGGACCATTGGTTTGGGTGCTTTGTAGTCTGGAGGTCTTTTTGTGTTGGAACTACTGTGCAAGGGTACCATGAGATGTGGAGGGGCATAATCGAACGGGAACGCCCATCTCCATGGGCGTCTATGTCCGAAAACGGGTACGTGAAGGGGCGGGACAGACCGTATTTTCGAAAAAAAAATGGGCGGCCATCTTTTTTTTCCGATAATACAGTTTGTACCGGGCAGATGCATCGGATATGTGCGGATTTGAGCTGGGTGGCTGGGCGGTTTATTTTTTCAGTGATATTGGAAAACGAAGGCGCCCAGCTCAAAAACGAACAAAATCCAAGGCATTGGGTCGTGGGAGGGGCCATGATTAGTAGTGCACTGGTCCCCTTCACATGCCAGGACACCAGCCAGGCACCCTAGGGGGCACTTGTAACAAGTACAAAAAAAAAAAAAATACCTCCCAAGTCCATAGCTCCCTTCCTTTGGGTGCTGAGCCCCTCAAATCCCCCCAAAACCCACTGCCCACAACTCTACACCATTACCATAGCCCTTATGGCTGAAGGGGGCACCTAGATGTGGGTACAGTGGGTTTTGGGGGCGGTTTGGAGGGCTCCCATTTACCACCACAAGTGTAACAGGTAGGGGGGATGGGCCTGGGTCCACCTGGCTGACGTGCACTGCACCCACTAACAACTGCTCCAGACCTGCATACTACTGTGATGGAGCTGGGTATGGCATTTGAGGCTGGCATACAGGCTGGAAAAAAAAGTTGTTACAGTTGGTTTTTTTTTTGGTGGGAGGTGGTTAGTGGCCACTGGGGGAGTCAGGGGAGGTCATCCCCGATTCCCTCCGGTGGTCATCTGGTCATTTAGGGCACTTTTTTGGGACTTGTTCTTGAAAAAAAAAGGGTCCAAAAAAAGGGTCCTAAATTTGCGCTAAAAACGGCCATTTTTTTCGATTATCGGGCGAAGGTGCCCATCTCTGCTCAGCTGATAAACACACCCCAGTCCCGCCTCTGACATGCCCCCGTCAACTTTGTTCATTCACCGCAACGGAGTGCAGTTGAAGACGCCCAAAATTGGCTTTTGATTATACCGATTTGGGCGCCTTTGCGAGATGGGCGCCTATCTCCCGATTTGGGTGGGTGCCCATCACTTTCGAAAATAAGGCTGTTGGTGAAGTTGGGTCACTGGATGTGGTGTTTGTAGGGTTCCCAGTTTGCAGAAGGCCCTAGCTTGTGGGTCACGTATCTGATTTAACTTTCCATTGAATTCTAGTGAAATTAATGGGAAATAAAACAAGTTGTGATTTAAATTTTACAACAAAGGCATATGGCGCAAAGCATTTGCCAAGGGAGTTTCGAAATAAAGGATGGACTAATGTATTTTCAAAGACCATAATAAATGTTTAAGCAATTGCGAAGTATTTCAAACTCTGTAATGAGTCCTGTTTTTTTTTCCCCCAGACACTGATAATTTGCCACAGGTTGCTGCATTAGAAATAATTCCATTTTCAGCTAATGAACATGAATTAACACACTAGTTTTCATAAGATTAGCACGATGATTTACTTCTAGTTTAGAGTTCTGTTTACTAAGGAGCACTAGTGTTTTTAGCGCATACACAAAATTAGCGTGCACTGTGTAGGCGCCCATTGGAATATTGTGGACGCCTACACAGTTAGTGCGCACTAATGGTTGGCGCGCACTAAAAGCACTAACGCTCCTCTAGCACGGCTTAGTAAATGGGGCCCTTAGTGTTGATATTTTGTGTTCACCTCAGTTTATTTCTGTGACCTGAAAATCAGAGCGCAAGTGAACTGGAGCCTATGATCATTTTGTACTTGGTGCTAGTTTACATCTAGTGTGGGAGAACTGCATCAAATGATTATAAAATGTAAGCAATAAAGGTATGAGGTCAATTTAAAATGCAAAATGACTGTCAGAAATTGTTTTAAAAATACAATATATAGATATTCATTCATTAATCAGTATATACCAAATAGTGGCATAGAAATACCATCCTTTCTCTGAGAGGTTGCTGTGTAAGTACTGAGTATTGTATTAACTCAGTTGCACAGATAATTTAAACATATGACGAACAGGGTCCTTTAAATGCAAATTATAAATTACCTAGGAGAACTTTTAGTTTGTTGGTAGCAGCAAGCCAGATTTATTGAATATATTTTTCCTGAATATAGAATGGCGTAGAGCTGTTCATCTTTCAGACCCTTAATCTTCAGAGCAGTGAGAGAGAGAATTTTTGCTGATAGAGCCACCATTCCATCATTCTTGTATCTTCCAGAGACTCTAACACTTGCAGTGCCACACTGTCTAATCAGTTCAGTTCTCCCTGGATTAAATTTAACATTGTAAACCCTCTTCTGGGCATTGATCCATGGGCATGTAATTGGATTTCACATCTTCCCAAGCAGCTATCTTGCATTCTCTTCCACTTGCTACTTTCTGTGTTCCAAGAATCTTAGAGCATTCTTGATTCTATGTTGTCCTTTCTTCTTCATCTTTGTAACCTGTATGGATCATACAGGTTTCATTTTTTTTTCAGCCTTGCAAAATTGTCATTTTTTTAGACTTTCCTTTGTAGAGGCATTTGATCTTCATCGAGCACAAGTGATCCTCACCAAGACCCAGCAGACTCACATGTTTAAATTTGAACGCTTTATATCCTCAAAAGGAAAATTACTATTCTATAACACCATTTTTAAAAATACTTCTTCCAAGTATGCGGCACTTGGCTAGCTTTTAACAGATCTCACTATTCATGCTTAGTGGGGTGTTTAAGCATCATTGAACAGAGGAGAAAAGGCCTTTTGATGTGCACCCAGCTACTCTGTCACAGGGAAGAATTTGCTTAACATTTTTCTCAGTTTTAAAGAGTATAGCACTAGAGTTTGGTGTCATCATATTCCCTCAGGCAGTGCTAGTTTTATAGTTCCATTTTAAAATTATTGTTCTAACGTGCCATTTTACTCAGGTCTGTGATAATATTTACAATTAGCTATTATGTGCTTAGCTCATTCATTGTTCAGAAAACCATTTCGACCTGGCTGTCACCCAAACCACTCTGTATGCTGCGTCTCACTATCATGCATTTTTGCACTCTCACTTTATTGAAATTAATTCTTTGATACGTAATAGGCCCTATCTTTCCCTGTCTTCGTTTCAAATGTAAGAAATCACTTGTTTTATCAGCATTTTGGTTTGTAAGTTTAGACCAGGTCTGCCCAAGATAACATAGATGCCCAACCTGGCAGTGCCTTCCCTAGGATGTTTGTATTAAGCTTGGAATGGTTTAAATGGTTCACTAAACGATAAACATGTAGAACAAGCCACATCTGCACTCATGCTATATCAATATTAGTTGGTATATTTCTTCAAGGAACTCTGCCAAATCATAGGAATTGGTAAAATCCTCGGTTATGTTGTTGATAGTAACACAAAAACGTGCAGGATATATCATACCATATTTCACTCCTAGTGATTGAGCTGAGGTCTAAAGGCCAGCAATTGTTGTGAAGGTTTGCTGTCTGTTGGCTAAGGTCTTGTACAAAGAGTAATGTGCTGCCTTCATATTTAATTGGTGTGATGGTTTTAGCCTGATTCATGATTTATAGTAGTTGATTGTATCCCAGTATTCTAATAACCATAGAACATGGGAACTTGCTGTTTTGCAGAGGTCTTGAAGGGACCCTTTAGGCCCTTTCAATTTCCAAGTCCCTTTGAAATTTCAAATTTAGAAGAGAGGGAATAAGGCTCTCTAGAAATTTGATGGTGTCTCGGTTCTCGCAACCTTGAGGCAGGCCCAAAATGTGGAAGTTGTTTTCATCGTGAGCGATTATTGGCATCAATAAATCACTTTCCAGTTGGGTAATTTTTTTGGATTGACGTATTAAGGTGGAAATATTTTCATGGGCAACCCCCATTTTAGTTTCTAGCAACTCCACTCTCATTTTAAACTGTGCAACGTCTTCACAGAGGGAAGCCAGGTCCTGTCTAATCTACGCAGTATCCTACTTAATGTCAGCAAGTAAGTCACATTGGGCTTATTTCTGAATATCCTCTACCAGTCCAAGAACCATTTCTTGTTCTCTCAAAAGGAAGATTCAGCACACGAAGGGATTTTTATGCCCCTCCTCTACCCCTCCCCCCCCCCCCCGCTGCTACTGCCCCCCCGCATCGCTCCCCCTGCCGCTCCCCGTCGCTCCACCCCGCCGCTGCAGTCCCTGGTCTCATCTGCCTGCCTCCACGGCTTCGGGCCCCCTGCATTCAAAGCGGCAGTCGCAGATTGCCTCTCTTCTGGCCTTCCTTCCCTGTGTCCCGCCCTTGTCTGATGTAACTTCCGGTTTCCGTGAGGGCGGGACACAGGGAGGGAAGGCCCGAAGAGAGGCGATCTGTGACTGCCGCTTCGAATGCAGGGGGCCCAGAGCCGAGGAGGCAAGCAGGTGAGACCAGGAACTGCAGCGCCGGCGGCCTGATCCCAGCGCCAGGCCCCCTTTGGCCCGGGCCTGGGGAATTTTGCACCCCCACCCCCCTTCTCGGTGGCCCTGCTCAGAAATGTATTTATTTTAAACATTTCTATACCACCTATAAAACTATACAGCTCCTCCTGTTCATCACCCATTTTTGGGCTGTATAATCCAAGGCTGTGCTGATAGCATTGGCGGTTACCAGCAAACTCCTCCAGGATCAGACCTCCTGTCCGTCCTCTCTCCCGCAGCTGCACCTCACTAGGCTGTAGCCTTTGGTCTTGCACAGGCTCTTCCTGGTTTCTGCTCTTGAGCTGGGCTCGCCTTGCCCACCCAGAGCACTCCTCTGCCACAGTTACTGCCTTTGGCTGACAATAACTCCTCCTCAATCCAGCCTTAGGTTTTCTGGCCTTTCAAGGATACCCCCTCTCTTCCTAGGGTCTTGGGGGGGGGGGGAGGAGGCAACCAAAGACCATGTGCTTAAACAAATGGGAACTTTTATTACCCTCAAACTCCCTCCACTGTCAATCATTACAACAAACCCATTTTCCTGTGTAAGTTATCTTCACAACACTCCCCTTGAGCTGGGCTTCCCTCCCACCTGGACAGGGCCGTGCCTAGGGTCTCTGGCGCCCCCCCTGCAGACCATCAGTTGGCGCGCACGTGCCCCCCCCCCCCCCCCACCGTACCTGCCTGGCTCCAAGGCACGTCTGGGGCGCGATGGAGGAAATGGCTGGGTTTGGCCTGAGCCTCCTCCGCTCCATCCCAGATTCCCCGACGCTTTAAATTTACCTCTCTCCACCTCCGGCTCCGACATCTGCGCAGCGTCAGTGAAAGTGCTGCTTGTCTGACATTTATTTATTTATTTATAAAATTTATACCCCGCACTTTCCCACTCATTAGCAGGTTCAATCTCTCCACCAGCCTTCCCTTTGCTCGTTCGTTCCCTCTGTGTCCCGCCTTCTTCTGACGTCATTTCCTTGAGGGCGGGACACAGAGGGAACAAACGAGCGAAGGGAAGGCTGGTGGAGAGACGTAAGACAGGCAGCGCTTTCACTGATGCTGCACAGACATCGGAGACGGAGCGAGGTAAATTTAAAGCGCCGGGGAATCGAAGATGGAGCGGAGGAGTAAGTTTTTTCTTTTTTTTTTTTTTTAAATACAGCTCGACGGTACGGCGCCCTTGAAGGCAGGCGCCCCCCCTGCAGCGCTTACTGTGTTGGCACGGCCCTGCACCTGGAGACATCTCAGTGACTCCAGGAAAATCCCACACCACCATTATAGGGATTACACATACTTCTTGAATAGAATAGTTTTGATTTCTTTAGATTGCTTTACAAAAGAGGGAATAACATATAAAAGACCAATCAGAAGTTGATAGACTGTTCTAGGCCTTAGCAGTTTGATAGAAAAATAGACAAGAAATTTTTCTCTTAAAAGGGAAAACCTTAAAAAATGGAAGAGAGATCATTAGAGAATTCCTTGTATCATGACATAAAATTAGAAACGTTAATCAATGAGAACATATATGCAAGAGCAAATCCCTGAAGTGTGTTGAATACAAAACCTACCTTAAAGATTATCCTTGCCTTTACCAGCAACCAGTGAAGCAGGATATAGAATGATGATACCCTATCAAACGTTTTGAGACAGCAGATAACTGTACAGCTGTGGTTTGTATTGTGTGCATCTTTTTCAATAAGCTTTTAGCAAATCCCTGACTTATTTTGAATACAAAACAGACTTTAAAGATTATCCTTGCCTCAATTGGCAACTAGTGAAGCTGGACATAGAATGGTGATACCCTATCAAACGTTTTGAGACAGCAGATAAGCTGTACAGCTGTGTTTTGTATTTTCTGCAGCTTTTTCAATAAGCTTTTAGTACATCCCAAATAAATCACATTGCAGTAGGCCAGTTTGACCAATATGAAGGCTTGGACTTTGGCTTCTAGTTATTGTATGGGTACAATTCAAAATATTAATTTTAGTTCATAAGGCTGGCAATACAAGTTTTCTATCTTTCTCAGCATCTGACTTCTTATAAACCAGCCTGCCCTCTGCATTCCTCTCGAGCAGCTTTGTTTACACTGCTGACCCCATCACAACTTCATTTGAAATACCTAGGATTTCTACCTTCTCATATTTAGGGCCATATGTCCTGAAATTCTCTTCCCTGCCTGTTTAATTTAGAGACCTCTAACTAAGGATTTTAAGAAGACCTTAAAGATCTGGCTTTCAAGGTGTGTTTTCCCCACCCACAATGCCTTGTGGACATGAGAGAAACAAACAACAATAAATCCCACCAGTGCAGATAAACATAAAAGGAGCTATATTCTGTAAGGGTGGGTAGGGCAAAAAAGAAGCGAACTTGGGAAGCAATGCCGTGTTGACCTTGTGCCTGGAAAAATTCTGTACTTACCGGTAGAGTGCGGGTTCGGCTACTTCAGCGTAAAAAAAGGAAAGCGATAACCAACTGTTATTTAAAGTAATAAAAACGGCGTGGAAAAGGACACGCATCCTCATGTTAGCAAATGGCGTCAGCATTGAACTGCGCTGGAAAACTGGAAAACAGCAACTTTAAATGCTAAACTATACTCCAAAAAACAGCTTTTATTTGAACCTCTAACAGAGATATTAAACGTTAAACTATTATCTAAACTGCCTTTGCTAAATAACCAGAGTAACTAAGAAAAAACACTGGAGTTACCTATTTAACCCCAAGTCTACCTTCTCCCATGTATAAAAGCACTTTTTAGCAGGTAACCAACATAGAGATGTTTTTTCTTCCCTTCAGCAGGTCCAATCTCAGCACTTTTTCAGGAGAGATAAGTGAAGCATTTTGTTCAATTGGCATTTTTATCTCACAGCTTCAGCCATTGTAGTACAACACACATCACTCCCTCACTATACCATGATAGAATTGTGGGTTGTGACTAATTGAATAGTACACAGTTGTAGGTACAAAGTATAAAGTTGTAAAAGGCTTTTTTGTGTATGATACTTTAACCCTAACACTATGGCAGTGGTGGGATTCAAACCCATGGCTCTAAAGAGACAGGAGCCTTCAAGCCAGCACCTTAGACTGCTCGATATTCAACCATGAGTTTTGGTAAGCCTCACCTTCAAAATAGATGGAATTCTAAGTTCCCGTTACCTGCAAAGAATAATCTAACCGAAGGTTCATAAAACATCAAAAAGCTCCTATGAATCAAGGTCCTCAGCTTAAAGGAAATCCACTCGTGATTGCAGCCAATTCAATTACTTAAGGTATAGCTTCAAGTAGTGTCCTGGAGCATGTTCTAGAACCAGTCATGCTGCAGCATTCTGAATCATTTGTGATGATATTGGAGCATTAGTAGGCAAACCAAGGTAAACTGTTACAATAATCTAGTCCCACAAGGATCAACGATTACATGACTTTTAAAAACCTAACCAGATAGGTATGTCAATGGGAGAAGTAGTCATTGGAAAAGGTTAAATTATCCATCAGATTGTCAGTTCAGCCCATTCTTGCAAATAAAATGAAGACGTAGAAAGCTGTTTTTTATGATCCACTATATACACAGTAGTGTAACACAGTTTGCCTTGTTGAAATAAAATTGTAAATATATCAATTTAAAATCATCTTTAGGTTTTAGAAATAAATTATTAGAACCGTAATTTGTTTAGACTGAAAGCAGTTTTGAGCAGGTAGGTGACTTCAGTGATATATTTGGAAGGAAATCATTGCCCAGTGGTGATTGGTTGTATATATGTATTTGATAACTAGTTTATCTGAATGATTTTCATCCAGACGGAAACTTGGGGGCCCTTTTACTAAGCCGCGCTCAAAAGTGGCCGGCGCTGTTTGTAACTCATGGGTTTTTCAATCAGTAAAATGGCTGCATTTGTCTAATTTCCTGTAGTGGCCATATGCTTACTTTTCCAATTAGCATGTGGCTATTACTGTGGGAGCCTTTACTGCCACCTTTACTAGGCAGTAAGGGTTACGGCGCTACACCTGTGCTAATCGGGCAACATGTGGCAATGTACCCATGCTACTCGATTAGCTCTGAGCACCCCTAATCTCCACCAATAGCCACACCTCCCATGCCAAAAATAAATCTTATAGCGCAGGATTAGTGCACACTGATCGGCACACTACTGCAGGATGCCTCAGCGTGTCCTGCAGCAGTGTTTTTGGTGTGTGATAGGCACACACTAGTGCCTACTGTGGCATAGTAAAAGGGCCCCTTGATCTGCAGGGAGCACATATATGTCCATGTATACATTGATCATGTCTGCTCGCAATGCAGTGAACACAAGGTCCTCTTATGTTTAGCAGATGCTTTAAAACGCTAGTTGAAATCACGAATGCCAATGCACCAGCATAACAGAAGGAAATTATTTTGTGGTTTAGACCTACTTTAAGTTAAGTGGTGGGAAAGTGCAGTTAATATTAATGAAGTGCATTTACAGTACCATAACAGCATCCGAAAGTGCCATCGCCTCTTCTTAAGTGCACTATAACAATTTTTTTCTCTTAAATTATAATTAAGAAATATGTATTGAATGCAATAGCAGTAATTCATTGGGAAGGATCCAATTTTGTCTGAAAAGGTTTGCACAGTAAAAACAATGAACTAAAAAAAATGTTCAGAATTGTTTAGCTTTTTAAAATGCACACTTTAATTGAATCAAAATGCTCTAGGGTATGTAGTTCTGTAACCTTACACCATGATGCTGTTTGTGGTGCTTAGCAGTGCACGTTAGGTATGTAATTATTACGGGGTAGACTTCAGATCCCATTATATGATATTGCTTAATAGCAAACATCTGTAGATAAGTACCAAATTCAAAGAAAATGATTTAATTTAAAAGTGAAGATTAAAGGATGAACGGTGAAATGGTAAAGTCATAATCAAGGATTCACTGTAGCTAGACTAGGAAAATGTCATTTCAGACTGTTTTTCTTATAATTCCTCCTGCAGACCTTAGGCAACAAAGATGAGACGCTTTGTCCTTTTTCTATCTTTTTTAAATATTTCGATTTTGTTTTTTCTTTTATTATGAACTAGTAAAATCGAACATGCTTTACATTAGAAAAGAATTCCAACTTTGTATTGTATAACAGTTTCAATTAAAATAACAAGTTTTAAGCAGTTATAAATACAGTGGTAGTTAAGAGGAGCAAAATATGTGTCAACTCTTTGTTCATTTGCAAGATTTTGGCACTCCAAGCATCATAAAAACAAGGCTTAAGTTCTGGGGGAACAGCTTGGAAAACAGCTGTACCAGAATCCAGAGCAGAATCCAGAATCCAGAGCAGCAGGGGTGTTATGCTCCATTTCAGGTAGACTACCGGGAAGAGAGGAGGGTTAAGCCTGGAGAAGGACAGTTTCTGTACTCCCTAACCAGCTCCTCTTGTCCTGCCCTGACTGCCGCTTGCTCCACAGTTCCACTTCCGTTTTTTTTTTCCTGACAGAGTAAACCAAAATTGTAATTAAAAAACAAAACAAAACAACAACTTTATATCACTTATTCCAACTAGTGTGAAAATGAGCAAAATTAAAATTTAAGCAGAAAGAAAGCATAGCAATACAACTGAGGGGAATAAAATGGGCCCTGCTACAGATAACTCAAGCTAAACTTTAGTAAAAGACCCCCTGAAAGAGGAAGCAATCGAGTTATATGGTTTTCAACATGATAGGATCCTAATTGTCTGCCCCCCCCCCCCCCCCCCACACACACACACCAAAAAAAACCAAAAACTGGCATCATATTAAGGATACTGGAGTACTCCAGTACTCTGGACCATGACAAACCCAGAAAGCATGTTATATTGTTTGGTATCTTATTGTATTTTGATTTCTGTGGTCATTAAGATGTGAAACTGACTTTTTACTACCCCCCCCCCCCCCCCCCCCGTTTACAAAGCCACACAGCAATGCTGACACAGCACATTCAAAGTGAATGGCATTACCGCACCAGCAGCCACTACTGCAGCTTTGTAAACAGGGGTAAATATTTACATTATTACATTAACTAGTAAGAATTATCTGTATTTTTCCAATATTCTTGTTTGTAGTTATAGAATCGTCAATATATTTTTGTCATTGTAAACTGTTCTAGAGCTATTTGGTAAAGATGGTATAAATATTCTTATTCTTATTATTATTATCAATAAAAGCAGAGTGCAAATGAGTTACCGGTAAAAACAAGATTAGCATAATCGTAATCCTATGTTTTTTTTAAATTAAAGAAGCCATCTTTTAACCTCCACTACAGTTGTAACTTAGTACTCCATTATATAATATTAATATGCGGATAGTCTTTGATTCACAGTATCATAAACAAAGTCTGAGAAACAGCTGAAACAGTTTATACTACTTGGGGTATTTGATGGCCATAGGGAGATTAGGTAATCTATAACCACCAACACTAATTTTAAATTACTGCTTGCAAATTCAAAAGCTCTTGCTGAGGTAGCACAATAAGGATGAAAGTATCCACGGTGGGTGAAGAAAATATCCTAAGTAATTAATGCAAGTTAAAATGCTGTTCTGTCATTTGATACTCAGAATGGAAATAAATATGAGGGTCTAGTTTTTTTTTGTATGGATAATATATACAGAGATTCCAAACTGAAAAAATAAGAGGGGACAATTTCCAAAAGCTGCTTAAATTTTAAAGCAGGATACCAATGTCAGAAGTTCAAAGAAGTGCTTATTTTAAGTCTGTATTATAAAGCAGGGTTCTCAACCCAGTCCTCAAGGATATACCAGGCCAGTCTGGTTTTCAAGTTAACTACAATGAATGCATATAAGGAAAATTTGCATGCCCTTCTTCAATGTATACAAATGTATCTCCTCTACATTCATTGTGGGTAGCCTGAAAAACTGATTAGCTAGCTGGATGTGTCCTGAAGACTGGATTGTAAACCTATACTGTAGAGTCAACATTGGCATCCAAGTACTTTTTATGAAATAGGTTCTCAGAACCAGCCCCAACAACTTGCATATGCCGACACGAACATTTATACCTGTTCCATAAAAAGGGGTAAATTTGTGTGCGCACATGCATAATTTAAAAGAAAAAAGGGAAACTGACACTAAAGGTCAAAAGTTAAAAAATAAATGATCAAACCTGCTAATACAACATGCCAATGTAATAGCACATTATGATGTATACATGTGTTTTATCATCAAACTCTGCCTGTGCTCCTTTCAAACTATGCTTCAGGAACACCTACATCCAGATCACATAAAACTATCACACCTTGTTATATGTGCAGTTTTAATGCACCTTTACAGCCTCAAAGTTTTATTAAGGGAGTGGCGGTATAACCTAATGGTTAATGCAGTGGCCTACGAACCTGGGGAACCAGGTTCCATTCCCACTACTGCTCCTTGTCACTCCGGGCAATTCACTTAACCCTCTATTGTCCCAGGTACCAAATGCCTGCATATAATATGTAAACCGCTTTGATTGTAACCACAGAAAGATGGTATATCATATCCTATTCCCTTCCCCTAAATACCCTTATCCAAAGGTAAACTGGAACTTAACATGCAGAGGAAGCTCTGTAAAATTACTGCCTTTCAGGGTAATTTTGTAAGTTGGGCACTTATGTTCGTGTGCATGTACTCATTTAATGGTGGAGAATGCTTAAGTGCTGTTCTGTAAATATGTCCATTTGACAGATTGGTTGGTGCATGGACAGAGTCTGGGTGGAGCATGGGCCTGACTCACTTATGTGTATAATTTGTAGAATACTGTCAGTTATACATGTATCTCTCTCTGGCATTTCGCTAGCTGCGATATCTTTTTGGAATTCTTTACAATGCAACATCAGAGTTGAAGAGAGTTATATATTGTTTCATAAAAAAAGTTGAAAACTTTTTTGTTCAGAAGTGCTTAAATTCCCACTTATATATTATTACTTTTGAATATCAGATATTTTAGTTGTTATTTGTGGAATGTCCGTTGAGTTTACATCCATTATAATTTTGGATATTTTGGAATGATGTAATTTTATGATGATATTTTTATTTTCTGCAAGCTGCACTGAAACCTCATTAGGATTCTATATTGCGCACCTAGTGTTCCGTGCCGAAATACAAGCGTATTCTGTAACAACGCGCATAGCTTAATTGGCTTAATAAGCCAATAACATTAACAGCACTTAAGCAGTAATGAGCAATAATTGGCAATAATTAGAATTTACTCACACAACATGCTAAGCATATTCTGTAACAAACTGTGCCTAAATTCTAATTTGCACAGGCAAAAAGGGGCATGCATATGGGCGTGGAAATGGATATTTCATGGGCATTCCAAAATTTACGTGTGTAGTTATAGAACATAGCTCAATGCACCTAAATCTACACACCGGGATTTACGCCACATTGTCGTTGGTATAAAGTTGGGCACTGGGATACTGAACATGGATTCTAAAATGGCAATTGTGCACACATTTGCATTATAGAATACTAGTGTAAACCTATATTTATATGCCTAACTTTAGGTGTGAACACTTACACCAGTGTAGGCAGGTAGACATACAAATGCAGGTCTTCCATAACCCGCATGTACAACTAATAGACACGCCCCTGACCCACTC
Source organism: Microcaecilia unicolor (assembly GCF_901765095.1). Lineage (NCBI taxonomy): Eukaryota > Metazoa > Chordata > Amphibia > Gymnophiona > Siphonopidae > Microcaecilia > Microcaecilia unicolor. Next base: position 577,954,347 of record NC_044032.1, on the reverse strand, counting down.
ATGCCTCTCTTAGGTCCACAGTTCCTCTTGCAATTGTTCGCTCTGGAATTTGCGCATTCAGTTTACAATCACTGCCCATTAGCACCAATTAACACTAAATACAGCAAATAATTGGCCATTAATGCCAATTAGCAGTTCATTAGCTTATGTTACATGCACAACTGACTATTCTATAAATTGCACACACGACTGGACGCTAGTGCAAAGTAGGGCACGCAACTTTATAGAATTAAGAGTAAATATGTAAGTGGCTCTTTGAAAAATGCACACTCTGTGTGTGGGTAAATATTTGTTCCACAGTGTGCATATTCAATGGAGTAATTATTGGGAGAGAGTTGGGGCTAGGACAAGAATTACTACAACATATGCAGCTTTATATTTTGGAAAGTACATGTCTGAAAGTAAAAGTAATGCATTTGATATACTTCCTTTCTGTCATACTTACAAAGGGCCCAGTTTACTAAGCCACGCTGTAGGCGCGCTAATGCTTTTAGCGCACTCTAACACTAGAGACACCCATAGGAAAATATGGGTGTTTCTAGCATTAGCGTGTGCTGGCACACCTTAATAAACAGGGCCCAAAGTGTTTATATTCAGGTACTTTCTCTGTGTGTAGTGGGCTTACAATCTCACTTTTTGTAACTTGGGCAGTGGAGGGTTAAGTTCCTTCCCCAGGGTTAAGTTACTTCCCCAGAGTCACAAGTGTTGTTCTTGGGCTGTGGATGTAAAATGCTAGTGGATGTTGCAGCAATGTCGGCAGTATGAAAATCCCCCCCCCCCCCCCCCCAATATAGAGTGCTATTCAAATTATTAAGCTTGTGATACATTTTAGTATACTTGAGCAATTTTAATACTTTCATCTGTAAGCTGGAGAACATGAAATAAATTAAAATGTGAGTTGCTGCGCCGAGAACAAATAAAATACCTTTTTTACTTTGAAGAAACAATTATAATCCAAAACAATGAAAGCATTCTGCAGCTTTCTAATGCTTTAGGGGAAAACTACTATGTACAAATGAGTAACAGAAACAAAGTCCTAGAACCAATTACCATTCTGAGACAGAAGTTAGCATAGAAAGCCCTGATGATAGTAGATTGTCGACGTAGACCTAGTAAGACTATTTTATTCAGAAAATAGGAACGGGGAGATTTAAAGAAAAGGTATAAAACATGGTATTGATGAATTGCATAAGGATGGAACAATTTATATGAAAAGATGCATTTAGGAGTTTTGCAAGAAATATTTAAGTTCAAAGCTAGTAGCTAAAAGGTAAATACTGTTTCACATTTCAGGATAAGTAGCTAGTGATGGGCATAAAGTATTATCTATATATTCTTTCCCACCTAAATATTAACACAGAATTTTTAATATGTTTTTATCATCTGCCAATATGAGCACCACATTAGCATTGATACTGGCAGTATATGTAGTGTACAGTGTTGCATTTAAATCATAGGAGAGGGCTTTTCTGCTCATTTTTATGTTTTTGATGTGTTATGGTATAAGTTAATTGTCAGAATTAAATGTGTAGCAGAATTATTGATTTTACTGGATTAGGTATCAATATAAAAATGCAGCTTTAAAAGATAATTATGTCGATTTGGGCGACCCTGGGAGAAGGACACCCATCTTCCGATTTGTGTCGAAAGATGGGCGTCCCTCTCTTTCGAAATTAAGCTTGTTAGCCTCCCAAATATCTGAGTCACTGATCACCTATGCATTTAAGGCATGATCGCTTACATCAGTCCTATAGTTGGTCTGAAAACCCATACCAAGATGATAGCCAAAATATAGTATTTTATAATTTTATATGCATATTGGTGTGCTCCACTTATGCTCTACCCATTCTCCACCCATGTGCATGCTCATAGGCAAAGTACAAGCCATCAAAATATGGTGTACTTTTCTGCTAGTTGGTATTGTGTAGGTGGTCATTTGTGTGCATATGTGGTTGGAATCCTGCGTTGACACAATCCAAATAGTGCTGCTGAACGTTCTTACAGATCACTCTGGCACCATCCCGAAAGTGCTGAGGGGGTGCTATGGGCCTTGTGCCTAACTGTACACATAGCTCATAATAATTATCCACTATCTATATAGCTATGTGTTTAAATTTAGAACTGCAAAAACGCTGTCTTTAACTAAACCACATAGCTATATGGATAGTGGCTAATATCACCACTGTGCCTATAGCCATTGGCAGTCAGCACTCTGTACATATTTAGGACACCTGAATAATACTTTTATTAAACCTCATAGTCTGCATTTAAAAAATGCTTGCAGCACCAGCTGAATATTGACTCATTTAATTATTGTTTTCTACAACAGAACACAACCATAATGCAAAGCAAAATATACGTAGATTTCTGGATACACGATTTCACAAGAAAATGCCCCAGAGCATGCTGGTGCCATGGGGAGTCTTCACTGTATTTTTTTAAAATCTGGTTTATAGTAGAAATGTTATTACTCTTATTTAACACCTTCCCCCTTATATTTAGTAAACTTACTTTAACAAAATCTCTGAAGTTACCTGTCTTTAGTGTGTAGTGGAGGAGTAGACTAGTGGGTAGTGCAGTGGACTTTGATCTTGGGGAACTGGGTTTGATTCCCACTGCAGCTGCTTGTCACTCTGGACAAGCCACTTAACCCTCCATTGCCCAAGGTACAAATAACTACCTGTATATACTATGTAAACCGCTTTGAATGTAGTTGCAAAAACCACAGAAAGGCGGTATATCAAGTCCCATTCCCTTTCCCAGTACCATCTTTTTCTTGTCAATGTGTGATGAAGCCCTTGTATGTGTGTGATATGACTCCACTGACCTCTGACCAGTGCCCCTTGCCTTGCTGCCCTGTGTGGAAGGAGTCTCCAGTAATAGTTCAGCTGTGCTAGTTGGTTGTAGATTGCATGGTGTGAATTCTGTCCCTTCAAAGAGAATATTTTATGTAAATGTTGGAATGTTTTCCTTTACTTGTATACACACAAAACTGCCAGGGGGGGTGGGGGCGTTATCAATATGAGCTACCTTTAAAACATATTATTTTACTGTTAACTCAGATTACTAGTGACTAGGTCTTAGTGCATAAAATGGGACCTGTGCTAAAATAACACGTTAGTGGTAAAATAACATGTCAGCAGTAGCCCGCATTGATATCTATGCCCCCAAGTTACTTAGGAGGGATATTTTAGGCCAGTCCTGGATTTCAGGCCAACCTACCGTGATGCATTACGGGACCTGTAGCACTGATTTTTAATGGGTAGAATACTTCTGTGCCTTTGAGATATAAGTTCAAACCAAGGACTGGGCAAAAAGTCTCCCTCCGGAAACTGGGTAACTTGGCTGCTCTGTACACACAGTAGCCTTGCATTCCAACAGTTCCTTCCAGCCTGTAGCTTTGTAAAGCAGTTTCATTTTGTATCTTTAAACAATTTTTTTTTTTTTTTTGTCGGTGTTGGATTCTCTGTTGTTTCTTTTGGAGCTAAGACACATAGAAAACATTGGGGAGAATAGGCAAATGAAATGGTGTGGAGGGTGAAGTGTAAGTAAGGGGCTTTTTGCCCTTAAACCATGCTGATGTCAGAGACCATGTAGTGCTTGCTGTGGTTTCCCTGTCTTTTTGTGCAAGGCTTTAACATTATCCACAGTCATTTTGTTTGTCTGAAAAGAAATAATGATGCTAATGCATAGGTGGCTTATAACGTCTAGGGCTTGTAGGAGGGCGGTTCTGGAATGTTTCCTTTTGTGCTCATTTGCCCATTCGGCCTCCCAAACTTCCACTGCTCTGGCTTTTACTGGAAAATCGCTTTATTATCCCAGGCTTTACAAGTTGCTCATTGCCTTAGCATTATTTTCAGACTCAAAATAGATGAAATGTGCCCAGTGTTAAACATTTAAAAGAAAAAAAATAGGCAGAAGTTTTGGAAAACTGAATTAGCATGTTAGCATATAAAAATATAACCTGAGAGTGAAATGGAAAACAGAAATTTCACGTCTTGTATAAATGTATTTTTCAGCTGTTTGTAAACCAAGAATAATCAAGTGAAATCTGAAAGTTTAAAAAAAAAAAGCAGCAATGATTTAATCTTGCGCAGTAGGTGAAATGTTTATATTACTTTCACTTGGATTACTCTTACATGGCTGTGTTTAGTTTTCACATTTAAATCCTTCTGATTGATTGAACCATTTGATATTCAGAGGGCAAAAAGCAAGAACAGCTTGAAATAAAAAAACAAATGTGTGTTGTCTATTTATCGTATAAACCACTGCTTTGTTTGGATATCAGGAAAGGGAGGCAAAAAAAAAAAGAAAAGAAATGGTCAGTGATTAGATGCAGTAGTTAAACACTGGTAAAACCATCGTTAAATTTTGTATGTGTCTTGTGCCTTGTAAAGTAATATTAGTCTTCTGAATAAAATGATTAAAGTGATTATCTTAGAAGCACTATTTGCCTTATAGAAGTGCATAAACCATCATTTACATATTTATTTTGCAAATACATCTATATCCCAATTTTACAAAGCTGGGATATGCATGTCTAAAACTGAAAAGCATGCATATGGCTAGAGGACATGGTTTGGGCATGTTTTGAGTGGGATTAGGTCCGGCTCAAAAAATAAACTATAATTCTACATTTCAAAAGAGGAATGCGCATCTCTGTCCCGAGAGAGATGAACGTCAAGATTTACACCTGCTACCCAAAACATCTAGATTTCAGAAAGGTCCTCATTTTGTTGCAGTGCTCCATTAGAGGATTAAGGGAGTTGCCCCTTTGATCCCTCAGTGGTTACTTCCTGCTTGAATGCAAAACTGGCAAGAGAGATTGGATTCTGTGACAGCTTAGGTACAATAAATGCTTGTTTATAAAATGGCAAACAAATGTTTGTTCTACTATAGATGCATATATGTTGGCTTTTCAGAACATAAACATATATGTACCCATTTGGCCCATTGATATTTTGTATATTTATGATTCTAAAATAGAAGCTCCTTTCACATATAACCAGTACAATTTCTCCATGTATCTTAGAATAGGCTCTACAGTGGCAAGTCCTATTTTTAAAAATGCTAGTGGAGGTAGGAGTGACTTCCAGCGGGCCCGTGACAAAAATGGCTGCATGGTGAATTAGCTCCGCAGAGCTCCTTTCTCCACCTCTCCCCCGTTGGCTCCTCGACCATGATGGATCACTTCCCGGCCATCAGCTATGGGACATTCAATTGGGTCTGGGATCCCTCTCTAAATAGATGTCACCCTAGGAAGGATTTATCCCACTCAGTTCGGGATCTGCTATGTCAGGCCCTAGCCCTTCTGGATATCTGGAGAGTATTGCACCCGCAGGGGAGAGATTATACTCGTGTCAAGGGCTCATGATACTTGATCTCACATTGATTATATTTTCATGTCTTCTTCCTTAATGCCCTCAGTTCAGGTTGTGGAGATTGGCCCCTTTGAAATTTATGACCATGCACTGCTCTGGGTGGATTGGGATGCTGCTCCTGACCAGCAGACGCCATTTGTGTGGTGGTTCTCCATGGATTTATACAAAGGTGTTAAATTTTCCAAATATCTCTTAAAGTGTTGGAATGATTATAAATCCAATAACTCAGCACATGAAACTGACCCTATTTTGTTCTGCAAAACAGCAAAAGTGGTTCTTAGAGTGGATATTACTCTAGTTTTTAAGAAGAAAGCTCGTGATAGAGCCATTGTACGCTTAGAAAGGCAAGTATGGGAGAAGCACCAGTAATATGGTACCATGGCTTTCGATAGTGATAGGCAAAAGTTAATAACCCTGCAGATGAACAAAATGTTACATCAGAGAGCCGAAATGTCTATGGCATATTACAAATATCAATTATACAAACATGATAATAAGGGGGGAAGGCTTTTGGCCTAAAAAGGGTAGTGGGGCAAAGGGGAGAGGGAATACTACACTCTGATGCAGATATTTGTAAAAGTTTCCAGGATTACTATACCACAGTATATGGCACACCCACAGAAGAAGGATTAGAAGCCACAATATATTTGGAAGATATAGCCATACCTAAATTATCTCCATCGGCTCATTTGAATTCCCCCTTGACTCAAGATGAAATAGCATCGGTGATTAAACAGAGTCCATTACTGAAGCTCCGGGTTTTGAAGGCTATAGAGCAGAATTCTATAAAATATTGTGGGACCAAGTTCTGGCACCTTTAACGGATATGTTTGGGGCATGTTTTGGACTCCCGGCGGTTGCTTGGTGAATTAAATCTGGCCAATATAGTCTTTTTGCCCAATTTCCCTCTTAAACTTTGAAACTATATTGTTGGCTAAGGTGATGCCAATAGGCTGGTTCAGGTGCTTCCGTCTTTGATGCATGAGGCTCAAGTGAGCTTCCTGTGAGATAGATATATAGTCAGGAACATTAGAAGGATTTTGATCTCCCTGGATCTCAAACACCGAACTAACATCCCATTGCTTTTAATCAGTTTTGATGCTGAAAATTCTTTTGATGAGGTTAAATGGGATTTTATGTATAGTACCTTACAACATTAGGGGTTTGAGGGTCAGTTTGTGGAGGCAGTTGCGCACAGTACTTCAACCGAGAGTGTGGGGAGTGTGGGTTAATGGTAGGAGTTCTAAGGACTTTGCTATACATATGGGAACCTGTCAGGGATGCCCACTATCACAATTATTATTTGTGTTGACACTGGACCCTTGGATCTGAGATATGCTCAGTAACCCGGGGGTGGGGGAAGGAGATAATATTTTAAAAATAAGTGGCCTTTGCAGACAATCTGTTGGTGTATCTCACTGACCCCCCAGTTCTCTCTTGAAGAACTGCTGGGTATTTTTCAGGGATATGGGGACTATGATGGTTTCATATTGAACCTGTCCAGGTCTGAAGCCTTGGCCACTGAGGAAGAGGTATGCCAGACTTGGAGAGATGTTTTTCCACTGAAATGAGACATACAATTTACCTAGGGGTTCAGTTACCACACTCCACCAGGGTGTTACACTCCCTTAATGTGGGATTCCTTTTAGCCACAACAAAAACACAGTTGGAAGGCAATGCCCCTCCCCCAAATGGCTATATGTGTTACACGTCCTGCCTGTTCACCTCCTTATAGGAAAGATCTTGCACAAATAGCAAAATTACTGACTAAAACCTTGCATGTCTTATCTACAGTGGGGGAAATAAGTATTTGATCCCTTGCTGATTTTGTAAGTTTGCCCACTGACAAAGACATGAGCAGCCCATAATTGAAGGGTAGGTTATTGGTAACAGTGAGAGATAGCACATCACAAATTAAATCCGGAAAATCACATTGTGGAAAGTATATGAATTTATTTGCATTCTGCAGAGGGAAATAAGTATTTAATCCCTCTGGCAAACAAGACCTAATACTTGGTGGCAAAACCCTTGTTGGCAAGCACAGCGGTCAGACGTCTTCTGTAGTTGATGATGAGGTTTGCACACATGTCAGGAGGAATTTTGGTCCACTCCTCTTTGCAGATCATCTCTAAATCATTAAGAGTTCTGGGCTGTCGCTTGGCAACTCGCAGCTTCAGCTCCCTCCATAAGTTTTCAATGGGATTAAGGTCTGGTGACTGGCTAGGCCACTCCATGACCCTAATGTGCTTCTTCCTGAGCCACTCCTTTGTTGCCTTGGCTGTATGTTTTGGGTCATTGTCGTGCTGGAAGACCCAGCCACGACCCATTTTTAAGGCCCTGGCGGAGGGAAGGAGGTTGTCACTCAGAATTGTACGGTACATGGCCCCATCCATTCTCCCATTGATGCGGTGAAGTAGTCCTGTGCCCTTAGCAGAGAAACACCCCCAAAACATAACATTTCCACCTCCATGCTTGACAGTGGGGACGGTGTTCTTTGGGTCATAGGCAGCATTTCTCTTCCTCCAAACACAGCGAGTTGAGTTCATGCCAAAGAGCTCAATTTTTGTCTCATCTGACCACAGCACCTTCTCCCAATCACTCTCGGCATCATCCAGGTGTTCACTGGCAAACTTCAGATGGGCCGTCACATGTGCCTTCCGGAGCAGGGGGACCTTGCGGGCACTGCAGGATTGCAATCCGTTATGTCGTAATGTGTTACCAATGGTTTTCGTGGTGACAGTGGTCCCAGCTGCCTTGAGATCATTGACAAGTTCCCCCCTTGTAGTTGTAGGCTGATTTCTAACCTTCCTCATGATCAAGGATACCCCACGAGGTGAGATTTTGCGTGGAGCCCCAGATCTTTGTCGATTGACAGTCATTTTGTACTTCTTCCATTTTCTTACTATGGCACCAACAGTTGTCTCCTTCTCGCCCAGCGTCTTACTGATGGTTTTGTAGCCCATTCCAGCCTTGTGCAGGTGTATGATCTTGTCCCTGACATCCTTAGACAGCTCCTTGCTCTTGGCCATTTTGTAGAGGTTAGAGTCTGACTGATTCACCGAGTCTGTGGACAGGTGTCTTTCATACAGGTGACCATTGCCGACAGCTGTCTGTCATGCAGGTAACGAGTTGATTTGGAGCATCTACCTGGTCTGTAGGGGCCAGATCTCTTACTGGTTGGTGGGGGATCAAATACTTATTTCCCTCTGCAGAATGCAAATAAATTCATATACTTTCCACAATGTGATTTTCCGGATTTAATTTGTGATGTGCTATCTCTCACTGTTACCAATAACCTACCCTTCAATTATGGGCTGCTCATGTCTTTGTCAGTGGGCAAACTTACAAAATCAGCAAGGGATCAAATACTTATTTCCACCACTGTATATGGTAGTTGGAGGAATGGAGGGCTGGGATTACCCAATTTGTAATTATACAACTATGCTTGTCCGTGTCACTTAGGTGATTGGCTGTTGGACAGAACAGACTATACCCCATTTGCTTATGAGCAGTTGCTGAATGCTCCCTATACTGTCAGATCTCTCTTGCAAGTTTATCACCGCCTCCTGCCCAACTCATTGGGGCAGCATCCTGTTAAGACCCTTGAGGTGTGTTTTGCTAAAGCTGACCCGATGGCTAGGAAGTGCCCCCCCTGGATACAGAGCAATTACCATTACGAGGTAGTTCATTGTTCCCTCCAGGGATGGATAGTGCTATCATTGTTCACTGGGGAACCCGAAGCTACAATTTTGTGGAGTGTGCGCTCATAGGGGAGGGGAAAATGATCTCTTTTGAGACCTTTTGTCAAAGGAAATGGGGGAACCAATTTGCTTTCTATCAACTCAAGCACAATGTTAATTCCATAGACCCTGACAGTTTAAAATCTAAGTTAGAGGATAAATTGAGAGGCTTTTTGAGAAAATAGTGGCTGACAGACCGACTATCTCGGATCTTTTTAAAGCAGTTCAACCCTTGGAGGGAGCAAAGATTTTTCAGCCACAATGGAAGTTAGATTTGGGAAGATCAGTTTTGGACTGGAATGTGGCAGATAACATCGGTAAAATACCTCAACTGTTTCTGGTTGCTGATCTTAGGGAATGAGCATTTCGGGTGCTATATAGAGCTTATTTCACTCAAGTACAGTTATGTAGAGTGGGGGGATCACTCTTTCCGAAATGTGTCAGTTGCTCCAGGGAGGACAAAACCTGTTACAATGCCATGTGGGCCTGTGTCAAGATCCAACAGTTCTGGTCAGGGGTGGCCTCCTATTTGAGCAGTCTTTTCCACCAGAGTATCCACTTTAGTGTGGGCCTGGTTTTTCTGGATCAGTCAGGAGGACTGGAAGGGCTGAGCAAAGATGATAGGACCCTTCTTAGAAAGTTTATTGTGGTAGGGGGGAAAAAGCGTATACTCTTTTTGTGGGTGAGCCCGGAGCCTCCGTCTTTCTGGTCCTGGTGGGCCCATGTCTATAGTCTGGCACTGTGGGAGACCAGAGATGCAACCACATCCATAAAATGAGTAAATAAATACCTCTCTATTTGGGATTCTTACTTGCACTATCTCCTGCTACACAAAGTTTGATCCTGAATCATTTATATTCCTCTGTTTGATGCTAGGAATTTGTTTTTCCTTTTACCACTTGTGTGGGTGTATGTATGTATGTGTGTGTATGTGTATGTGTATATGAATCTATCTATATAGATAGATATATAGATATATATACACACACAGGTACACACAAGTACTATATACATATTTACTACTAAGGTTAAGAATCCCTGCCCCAAGTAAACCTTCAGCTGCACAATTTTAAGGTTAAGTTATGCATACCTTCAGTTTTTCCAAAGTATAATAGAAATGCAAACCTCTCTACAACCCCACTCTCAAGAATGCCGCCTCTGAATACAGTTATGTGGACACAGGTTGTATGTATGTAAAGTTGCCTGCATATCTTGTGACCACTGTTATGAAAGCCCATTTGTGCAGTTAAAAAAATGTTTGGACAGGTTCCTGAAGGAAAAGGCCATAGTCTGCTATGGAGGCAGACATGGGGAAGCCATTGCTGTCCTGGGATTGGTAGAATGGAATGTTACTACTATTTACAGTGGGGGAAATAAGTATTTGATCCCTTGCTGATTTTGTAAGTTTGCCCACTGACAAAGACATGAGCAGCCCATAATTGAAGGGTAGGTTATTGGTAACAGTGAGAGATAGCACATCACAAATTAAATCCGGAAAATCACATTGTGGAAAGTATATGAATTTATTTGCATTCTGCAGAGGGAAATAAGTATTTGATCCCTCTGGCAAACAAGACCTAATACTTGGTGGCAAAACCCTTGTTGGCAAGCACAGCGGTCAGATGTCTTCTGTAGTTGATGATGAGGTTTGCACACATGTCAGGAGGAATTTTGGTCCACTCCTCTTTGCAGATCATCTCTAAATCATTAAGAGTTCTGGGCTGTTGCTTGGCAACTCGCAGCTTCAGCTCCCTCCATAAGTTTTCAATGGGATTAAGGTCTGGTGACTGGCTAGGCCACTCCATGACCCTAATGTGCTTCTTCCTGAGCCACTCCTTTGTTGCCTTGGCTGTATGTTTTGGGTCATTGTCGTGCTGGAAGACCCAGCCACGACCCATTTTTAAGGCCCTGGCGGAGGGAAGGAGGTTGTCACTCAGAATTGTACGGTACATGGCCCCATCCATTCTCCCATTGATGCGGTGAAGTAGTCCTGTGCCCTTAGCAGAGAAACACCCCCAAAACATAACATTTCCACCTCCATGCTTGACAGTGGGGACGGTGTTCTTTGGGTCATAGGCAGCATTTCTCTTCCTCCAAACACGGCGAGTTGAGTTCATGCCAAAGAGCTCAATTTTTGTCTCATCTGACCACAGCACCTTCTCCCAATCACTCTCGGCATCATCCAGGTGTTCACTGGCAAACTTCAGACGGGCCGTCACATGTGCCTTCCGGAGCAGGGGGACCTTGCGGGCACTGCAGGATTGCAATCCGTTATGTCGTAATGTGTTACCAATGGTTTTCGTGGTGACAGTGGTCCCAGCTGCCTTGAGATCATTGACAAGTTCCCCCCTTGTAGTTGTAGGCTGATTTCTAACCTTCCTCATGATCAAGGATACCCCACGAGGTGAGATTTTGCGTGGAGCCCCAGATCTTTGTCGATTGACAGTCATTTTGTACTTCTTCCATTTTCTTACTATGGCACCAACAGTTGTCTCCTTCTCGCCCAGCGTCTTACTGATGGTTTTGTAGCCCATTCCAGCCTTGTGCAGGTGTATGATCTTGTCCCTGACATCCTTAGACAGCTCCTTGCTCTTGGCCATTTTGTAGAGGTTAGAGTCTGACTGATTCACTGAGTCTGTGGACAGGTGTCTTTCATACAGGTGACCATTGCCGACAGCTGTCTGTCATGCAGGTAACGAGTTGATTTGGAGCATCTACCTGGTCTGTAGGGGCCAGATCTCTTACTGGTTGGTGGGGGATCAAATACTTATTTCCCTCTGCAGAATGCAAATAAATTCATATACTTTCCACAATGTCATTTTCCGGATTTAATTTGTGATGTGCTATCTCTCACTGTTACCAATAACCTACCCTTCAATTATGGGCTGCTCATGTCTTTGTCAGTGGGCAAACTTACAAAATCAGCAAGGGATCAAATACTTATTTCCCCCACTGTATGTTTCTGCCAGGTATTGTGACCTGGCTTGGCCACTGTTGGAAACAGGATACTGAGCTAGATGGACCATTGGTCTGATCCAGTATGGCTGTTCTTATGTTTTTATATAGAGAGAGTAATGCTTTTGAAAATTATTTGTACAGTATTTTAGAGTAAAAGTATTTTTCCTAACAAATGTGTTTGTAGGAAAATATGACATATCAAAAATGAAATTTCTCTGATAATTATTACAGTGATTGATGTCAAAAAGGCAACCAAGCATTGCACACAGTTTTTTTCTGTGATAGTACTGTAGAGAATGAAGAGGTTTGCCTAGGGTATTCCTGTTCTCACTGATATAAAAAAAAAAATCCTCAAAGCTGAAAAACTGGATATTGTGATAAAGGAAAAAAAAATACAAGAATGGTCTTGCTAAAGGAAAGGTCAGTGCTAAGCAAGTATTCAGTCCAAAATATGGAGAAAGGGAAAATATCCTCAAGTAGCAAAAATGCAATCGGACATCAAGAAAATTTGGCAGAAGAATATGGAAATTGTCCATTTGTACTGACTGGCACCGGCTTGATTAGAAAGAACTTCAAGTTCGCCTTGATAAATTGCTTGTATATAGCCCACATTTTGAACTCCAGAACAAGGCTGTCTATGACGCAGTGCTGTAAAATTGTGAGATTGAGATTATATCTAAGTTACCCCGATGTATGAGTGAGGTTCATTCCTATCATCATCATCTAGAGAATATCTCGTATTAAAGTTTGAAAAACTTAACCTACAAAACTATCCATAATGCTAATTTTTCTTACCAAAGTATCACATTCTGGAACTCATTACCCAAGTATATCAGACACTCAGTCAATTATATGTTTTTTAGAAGCTTACTTAAAGCCCACTTCTTTAGATCTGTGTTCAGCTAATATAAAAAGAATAATTTTTAATAGTTATTTTCTTGTATAAATTGTCTTGTAATGCTTGTTCTTAATTTGTTATGTAAGCCGCATTGAACCTGAGCTTTCTGGGAAAATGCGGGATAGAAATGTCATAAATAAATAAATCATGGCATCTGCAAAACGAAACCATTGAAAGACACTACCGCAGGAGAGAAATTTCTTTTCACATGATCAGTACTAGGCTTGTACTCACTCTTCCCTCTCTTCCACCATTTTCCCTGGAAGATGAGATAAAGTGAGCATGGGGCTGGAGATCTTCCCAGTACTCTGAAGCAGAAAGAGATATTGGGGCTCATTTTCAAAGCACTTAGACTTACAAGGTTCCATAGGTTACTATGCAACTTTGTAAGTCTAAGTGCTTTGAAAATACACATCATTGTGTGTAAGACTAAGGGATCTTCCCACTAGAAGTAGAGAGAGTAAAAAAACGACCAGATCTACAAAGTATCATTTATATCGCCAATTTTTAAGTGAATCCGAAAGAGCTGAAGCCTCCAAACATCTTCCTACAAATGGCTATGACGCTGCTGACCAGCATATTTCAATGACATCCATCCCTTGTCGCCTTAAAACTTTTCATTGAGACTGTCCTCAAGGGGGTGGGTGTTTCCCAGCGCTCTGGATCCTATTGAGAAATGCTTTGTCCTTCAAGCATGTGGCTTCTCTCCCATCCACATCCCCATGGCTGTCACGAGAAGTCCTGACTAATTATGTAAGGTTTATTTCTTTAGGGTACAAATTTAACATTTTTAACATTAGGATACGATTATCTTTCTGGAAGTAAGAAAGATGAAAGATAAAATTCTATTTTCATTATTACTTGTCATTGTTAACTTTAACAATATGAAATGTTGAGGAAATTTGCATCTACAGTTATCTATGAGAACTAGTAAAGAATGATATAGTGTCAAATATTAGGATAATTAGACTAATAATTTATGTCTTTATGTCTCTAATGCATAATTTCTGGGGGAATGGCCTGGAACCCAGTTCCATAATTTAATTTTAGACACCAGAGCAGCAGGGTTGTTTTGTTCCAGGCCCTCCCTTCCAGTCATCCTGCATGAAAGAGGAGGGCAGAGGGTGAGGCTGGAGCTGAGCAGTCACTCTATGTCCTTATCCAGCTCCCCTTCCCCAAACAAGCTTCTCAGTTCCTGTGTATATCTGTCTATCTACCTCTCTCATATTTAATATATACAATGGCAAAGTTATATATTTTTCATTAAAGTATCTTCTAGAATTTATTTCAAATCTGAGTGTGAAGTGTAGATATTTTTTACCATTAAGATTTTAATACTTTTAATCCAGATGCTTTTTATAGCACTTTGGATTCTAATATTGAAGCCAGTCATGTAATATTATATTACTATGATAAATATTCTCTTCTGAAATCTTAATTACCTTCCAGACGTAAGGAGGTAGGATTTCTTCTGCAATTAAAATTACAAGATTACATTTTAATATGTTTAATTACATTTTTTTGACTCCCCTTTCTTTCTTCTTCCTCCATTTCCCCTGTTTATTTCCTTTTAATGCAATCTTCCCGACACAAAAAGATTACTATTGGAAAAACATTATAGCATCTGCCAGAGTTTTTATGGCTCCTGTCTAGGATATTTGCTTTTTGAGGTTTTTCTTTTATTTTTAATCTTCTAAACCCAACAGAGACTTAAATCTGAAATCCATTTGAAAATCATGTTCAAACTGATGTGATTGTAGCATAGTGAGGTTGTTTTTGTTTTTTTATTCTTTTTGTCCTTTGGTGTTTTTTTGGAAGACGGAGTCGTACTAAATTCAGAGAAACCCTTGTTACCACAAACACAAAATTGGGATATGGAGGTATTGCTTTGAGAGGCAGTCCAGGAGAAGACATACAGTTACTTGTGCTACCTTGTTACTGTGCATATTGAGGTCTTTTTACAACGCTGTAGTACAGCTACCGCAGCATTGGCCTGCACCAATCTGGCACTACTGCTGGCCCACAGCGGGGGCTGGCAGTAGTTCCACCCCCACTGTTCACTATTTCTGGTGCAACAGAACATTTGTTTTTTGCACTGGGGCTTACCCAGTGGTAATCAGGCAGTGTCACACACAGCCCTGTTGCCACCGGGTTAGCGCAGGAGCCCTTACTGCCTCCTAAAGAGGGGGGGCAGTAAGGGATCTCCCTGGAAATTTCCGTGGCAAGTGTGCACTTACCGCACAGCCATTCCCTTTTTTTTTCCTTTTACACGCTGTGGTAAAAAGGGTCTCTGCACTTGGCAGATCCACGCGCCAACAGTACCACAGGGCCACTTACAACAGCTTGGTAAAAGGGGTCCATTATTAGTAATTATGTCCCATGGCACAAAATAACACCTGCTATCAAATAACATGCTTTAGCAGTAGTACATGTTGGTAACTCCAGCCAATGTTATTTATTTATTTGGATTTAGCTCACACCTTTTTCAGTAGTTGCTCAAGGTGAGTTACATTCAGGTACACTGGGTATTTCCCTGTCCCTGGAGGGCTCACAATCTAATGTTTTTATTGTAATCCACTGGGATCTGTGGACCATGCAGAATATAAATGTTTTTAAATATATAAACTAATCTGCTGGTTGTAGCATGGAATTCTAGGTCAAAGCTCACGGGTTCTAGTCCGAGGCTTCACTCACATTTTTATATGTGACTCTTAAGCAGATGATATTTTTCGTGTGTGTCGATGAATTAGTTGACAGCAACTGAGTAATGTTTTATACACCCTTCCACTTCTCAGAAATATTTGTTTTGTGTAAATCAGCATATATACCAACCATACACCATACTCATTCCATATATCATATGCCATATTGAGGTACCATATCTGTGTAGAACCTATCATCAACCTATGCCATGGTATGCAAAACCTTCTTGTTCTGCATTTCTTATGCTTTCATATAGGAAATGGTGCTTAAAGGATGCTTTATCCACTGCTTCCTTGTTTTGGCGCAAACAAACGCCTGCCTCAGGGGTCATAATAATGTTTGAGCAAGTTTTGAATAAATAAAACTGCCCAAAGAACTCGTTCTTCCCTTCTCGTGGTCAGGCTCCATGGCTTCTCGGTCAGGCCACAAGTTTTGAAATTACCTTTACTGTTAGCATTTATAAAAGGAAACGGATCAACCATAGCAAGCAAAAATTGACATGCAGGTTGTAGAGCAACAACAACTCACATTTGGCAGAAATCTGACAAGCTTCAAGTGTAACTGAAACAACAAAAGTTAGCTTTCAGGTGACTGAACATGGGCTACATAAGTACATAAACATGCCATATTGGGACAGAGAGAATGTCCATCAAACTCAGTATCCTGTTTCCATCAGTGGTCAATCCAGATCAGAAGTACCTGGCAGTTTCCCAGAAGAGTAAAATTAGATTTCACGTTGCTTGTCACAGGAATAAGCAGTGGTTTTTCCCTAAGATAATGTGTAATTAAACTGTTGAATTTCTTGCCAGAGAATGTAGAAAAAGTGATTACTGTAGCACAGATTAAAAATGGTTTGGACAAGTTCCTGGAAGAAATGTCCATAAACTATTATTAAGATGGACTTGAGAAAATCGACTGCTTATTCCTGGGATAAGCAACATAAAATGTACATATCTTTCCCTGTCTCCTTCTGCTACCACCACCGGGCCAGCTGCTTTATAAGGTCTGCGCTGTTCTCTGATTATAGAGGCGGAATACCGCAGAGCTCATTTACATCTAATTTAAATGAGCTCTGCATTATTGCCACAGGCGCTGTTTGCCCAATGATCATGTGTGTGAACGTAAATGTGGGCGCTAGTGGCCTCTAGCACCTGCATTTACCTTTGATCATAGAGCTGTGAGACAATTTTAGTTCTCTTGAAATGTGTTTCACTGGCTAGCATTTCCAAAGCAATTACTTAGTCCTCACTTAATATCTTCACATTACTGTTTTGGCCAGTTCTTATTTAGAAATGGCATATTTGGGGACACAGCACTAACCAAACCTCTCTTAGAGGTCCTTTTACTAAGCTGCAGTAAAAAAAAAAAAAAGCCATAGTATGTCCTTATGGGCGTTCTTCCCGCACACTGAGGCCATTTTACTGTAACAGGTTGCCATTAATGTGGCTGTTAAAAATTACTGACACTTAGAGGGACATAATCGAAAGGGACGCCCAAGTTTTACTGAGGACATCCTCGTAAAATGACCTGGTGAAGGGGCGGGGAAACCCGTATTATCGAAACAAGATGGATGCCCATCTTGTTTTGTTTCGATAATATGGTCGGGGACGCCCAAATCTTGACATTTAGGTCATCCTTAGAGATGGTCATCCCTACACTTGGTCATTTCTGATTTTCGGCGATAATGGAAACTGAGGATGCCCATCTCAGAAATGACCAAATCCAAGCCATTTGGTTGTGGGAGGAACCAGCATTCCTAGTGCACTGGTCCCCCTCACATACCAGGACACCAACCAGGCACCCTAGGGGGGACTTCAGAAATTGCTCCCAGGTGCATAGCTCCCTTACCTTGTGTGCTGAGCCTCCCAACCCCCCCCCCCCCCCCCGAAAAAAAACCACTCTCCACAACTGTGCACCGCTATTATAGCCCTTACGGGTGAAGGGGAGCACCTATATGTGGGTACAGTGGGTTTCTGGTGGGTTTTGGAGGGCTCACATTTACCACCACAAGTGTAACAGGTGGGGGGGGGGGGGGGGTTGGGCCTGGGTCCGCCTGCCTGAAGTGCACTGCACCCACTAAAACTGATCCAGGGACCTGCATACTGCTGTCATGGAGCTGGGTATGATATTTGAGGCTGGCATAGAGGCTGACAAAAAATATTTTTAAAATTTTTTTGAGGGTGGGGGGGGGGTTAGTGACCACTGGGGCAGTAAGGGGAGGTCATCCCCGATTCCCTCCGGTGGTCATCTGGTCAGTTCGGGCACCTTTTTGAGGCTTGGTCATAAGAAAAAAATGACCAGGTAAAGTCTTCCAAGTATTCGTCAGGGGCGCCCTTTTTTTTTCATTATGGGTTGAGGATGCCCATGTGTTAGGCACGCCCAGTTGGGGACGCCTAAAATCAGCTTCCCATTATACCGATTTGGGTGGCCCTGTGAGAAGGACGCCCATCTTGCGATTTGTGTCAAAAGATGGGCGTCCTTCTCTTTTGAAAATAAACCTGCTAGTATACAGTAATCTAGCTATGCTCAGTAGCACAGGAACGCCCACTCTCCAACCCCTGTAGACAAAAATTAAAAACTATTTTTTAGCACACGGTTGGCATGCACTTACCACAGTACTCCTGAGTACATCCCACAGTAAGCCATTTGAAGTTGGAGTTAAGTGTCTGACTAAGTGTCATGTCTGACTTAATAGACCTGCCACCCAGAAATGCTAAAAGATCATCCAGAACTTTCCTCAATCTCCACTTCCCTAATTGCAAAGGCATAAAATACAAAGTACTGCATGCATCAACCTTCTCCTATATGAGCACGCAATTCTGGAATACACTACCATGCAACCTGAAAATGATCTACGAATTGACCGACTTCCGCAAACAATTGAAGACTCATCTCTTTGAGAAAATGTATTGCAAGGATCAAAACAAATGAAGTCCATACACACTAATAGAAATGCATCAATACACTCCCTTCTGAATTTCTCTTACCCCGTATTTTTACCTCACTTCAAACTCCACCCACAGATAAAATGTTATAACCTATGTTCTCTTGATATTGTTCTATCGCCTTATCTTTTCCCCATTGTAACATCCCATGGTTTCTACGCCCTAACGATTTTTGACTTGACTTTGTCTTCCCATAACTCCTCACAATGTAACCCATAATTGTACTATAACACTGTACAATTGTACTATAACACTGTATTTCCATCATTCACAATGTATTGTAAGCCACACTGAGCCCGCAAATAGGTGGGAAAATGTGGGATACAAATGCAATAAATAAATAAATAAATAAAATAAATAAATAAAGTGCACACTAGTTCTTACCGCAGCTTAGTAAAAGGGTCCCTTTGTGATCTATGAAACTCTCACCTCATCATCTAACTGGGCTGCTCCTCAGCAGTTTAAGTTACTTCTAAAATGCAGTAGCCCTGAGCTTGGGAGTATCCTGCTTGTGTGTATTATTGCTTCCTGTGTACAGAGAACACTTGTTACAGATAAGCAACTTTTCTTTATGTTGGTTGGGGCTTTTTAACCTTCTTTCTCTCCTTCAGGGGATTATGAACAGGAGCTCCAGCGCTAACTTAAGAAATAGAAGCTAGGTGCAGGAATCATACCACAACACTTATATAGCCCTCATGCTTTCCCCTACATCCGTGCAACTTTACCTGTGTGGGTATCTTCCATTTTTTGAATGTATGAACGTATTCCCTCCTAAGAATTTGTTTTTGATTTACACCTGCTTTTCACCATGCCCAATGTTCTGGTTAATTTATGTGCTTATGTGTCCATTTTCAAAAGCATGCACATAAGCACAAACTGTTTCTGAACTCCACTCATAGGACTGCATCTGCTCAATTTGAGTATACTTATTTGTGTATAGTGTATACCCACAGTTTTATAAGTGACCATTTCTGCATGTAAAGCACTGATCTATGTAGAAAAATGGCTTTAAAATTGCCCTCAGTTAAATAATGGATACTGTGTTCTACATTTCCTACCCAATAGCATAGGCCAAAGGGTTTCCCACCAAACACTGTTTGCCAAAGAGCAGACTGAAACCACAAGGCACCGCTTGCCAAAATGCAGGCCTAAACCCAGAGCACTGTTTGCCGAACTGCAAACCAAGTCCCCCATCCACAGCACCACTTATAGAAAGACAAGCTGAAATCCAGATCTCCAAAGAAGTCAGACTCAATTTCTTAGGGCTCCTGGGCTATTGGATCCTCTTAACAGGCTTCTTTTCTTCTCAGGGTGAAATGGATCCAACTCCAAAACCCTCCTCTGGGTCCTAAATCCAGAGGGTCTTGGCTCTCCCCTTTCTGGTCCTGAGAGCTGCAGAGTTTTGCTTCTCCTGGACTTTAAAATAGTCCCAACTTTTTCCCAGTCAAATATGCAAATATGTATGTAGATTAGTGTTCAGATCAACATCAGATATCCAGAGTTTTCTCCCACAATATGTATTCCACTCCTCGCCTTTCAAGGCTGGGTTAGTCTGTTCCTGTCACCTCCCACATAGTCTCTACCCTGGACTACAACCATCCCAGCAGGGTCCCAGGGGTCTACCCTGAGTAGATTGGGAATGGACTATACCCAGGTGGTTTTCCTGCATTTGACTGTAAACACCTCTTCCTTGTCTGGGGGATCTACATCCTAGTGATGAGAGGTACACACCATTGTAGGTACTTTGTGTGAAAATGATATGAAGAATGTATTTTAGTTTTCTTCAGCTAACTTGGTGAAAGGACAGTGTATGTCTGAATGTTTAGCCTTATGCTGTATCATTTTAACAGGGCCTTTATGTGACCATAAAATCAAAGTCAGCTGATTTGTTTTTAGAGTTTTACCAAATAGCATATTTTATTATTCAGCCAAATACGAATAACAAAAAATATTAATCGGCCCAGAATACAAATATCAAATATGAATAATGGGCATTGAGCTTTAACATAAGAAATAATAAAAGAAGTAACGTGAAATCTGAGATCAGGAGTTTATTTCAGTAGGATTTAGCACAGTAGAGCCCCAGAATATTTGTTTTTGAATTTAAATCACTTCAGCTGAATGCAAATACTGTATTCGGGGCACTGTTCGAGGCCGAATCAAATACAAATATTCGGTACAGCCGTAATTGTAATGACCTGTTTGAAGATCTGGTTACTTACATATTTGGTTTTGAAGAGAGCTTTGAGTAGCTATGGTGCATTTGTCTTATCATGCATTTTATTTGAAAGCCTTTTCTTTGCACTAAATATTTGATAGTGCATGTGTATACATTTTTACTGAGCATGATTTAAAGCAAAAATTGTCTTCCATAAAACATCATAAGACCACTATTTTAGAGATGGAAAACAGACATTCAAAGTTTTTGTTTAATTATTTATTTTTGGCCGGTTGGGGGGGGGGGGGGAGAGGGGGTTAGAAGTAACATTCAGACTCTTCAAGAATTGTTTTTATTTCTGTTACGTGTAGTAATACATTGTTAAACTGAAGGGCATATTTATGGTAAGCTAGGAACAGCCTTTTCAAAACCTGAAAAAGATTTGTGAAAACAGCTTGTAATAAAAATCACACACGCTTCATAAAACACTACTTGATAGGTATCACTTGCACCATTAAGAACTAAATGACAAAGGATGTAATTTCAGTTCTGGCATGCAATATTAATCGAAGGCCTTTAAAACATCTTGCTGATGGGAAGTATGACAACGTGACATTGAAGAATTATAAGCTGAAGACATCCATCTTAATCAGATTTTCACAGTAAATGCTATAACATATCAAGATATTTCGTTCAACTTTGCATATGCTGGGCTGCCTAGTTTTTCTAAAAGCAAAGGGCATGACAAGTAAAGCATAATCTCTGAATTGCACCTATTAATGCTTATAAAATGCATGATGTAGTTTAACGTAAACATTATTTTACATTTTAAGAGTGAGAAAGCAGCCTAATATTTAAAGCAATTGACTGAAAACCAGAGAATATTGATTCTACCAATGACCCACCTTGTGACCTTAAGCAAGTCAGTATCTCCTGTTATCTCGGGAGCCCACTAATGTCGGTAGCTGGTATTGCCAATTCTATACCTTCAATGTGCTTCCCCCCCCCCTCCCCAAATCAGCTGCTTGAAAAATTCAACACAGGCAAGTTGAAAGCAGAAAGCAAATATCTTTATTAACCACATCAAAAGTGAAGGATATTTAAAATACGTCCACCATATTACCTAAGCCACTACTAACCAGACATAACAACAAAGCTCTCCAAGCCTCAGCTGACTGAACTGTCTGCCATGTGACTAGTAAAATAGGGCCAGCTAACTAGATGAAACACTCCTACCATTAACAGATACCAAGCCCATGCAGTACTGCTAACATTTGACCAATTAACCTTGCCTTGCTACCCGAGCAAAACACCTGTGATCACACAGTAACCCCTACAACTTCCCTTTCCATATAGAAACTAGCTTGAGTAACCCACTAAACACTACACGACAGGAATATTACAATAAGAAACTAGGACACTCAAATTCACAGCCCCCGTGGGTGTGAAGGGCAGATGCAGCTACCTCAAAGAGGAGGAAAGTTGGGAAACAACCATCTTCCTCACCTTTTCTGTTCCCCCTGACTCCAAGGATAGAGAAGCAGATGCTGTATCCAGGAGCCCCAGAAAACATAAGAATAGCAATACTGGGTCAGACCAATGGTCCATCTAGCCCAGTATCCTTCCAACAATAGCCAATCCAGGTCACAAATACTTGACGGAAACCCAGTTAATAGCAGCATTCCATTCTACCAATCCCAGGCCAAGCAATGGCTTCCCCCATGTGCCTCTCTCTCCAATCAGCTGCTGTTGTAAAATAATTTTTTTTTTTGTTAGATTGTGCACCGCTTTGTCCTGCTTTTCAATTAAAGCAATATAGTAAGTTCCTAATAAATAAAGATCCAGATTTTGGCCATGTTCACAATAGAACTTATTACTAAATTTCAGCAGGCCCAGACAGCATCACCCAGTAGCATGCTGAGTCAGTCTCTTTGTGCCCAGAACCTCGCATCAAGCAATGCTGAGATGCATGACCTTAAATAAGCAGGACATCTGGGGATTTGTAAACTTATATGATTATTAAATTATTCCATTAGGTGGTCATCCATGCAAAAGGATATCAAGAATTATGTAGAGAGGCATTTTTGATATGACATTTAAATCCAACTTTGGACATTTTCCTCCTTTATATTATATGATGAGCTCTTCAAAACCCTCCCAAAACCTACTGTACACCACTACAATAGCCCTTTTTTCTGCAAGTGCCACCTATATATTATTTATTTATTTATTTATTGCATTTGTACCCCTCATTTTCCCACCTATTTGCAGGCTCAATGTGGCTTACATAGTACCGTCAAACGCATTTGTCCAGTCGGTGGATAACAAATACAAAGTTGTATAGTGATTGTATGATGTATAAGTGGAGGGTCCAAATGGTTGAAGATTGTGTGTTGTCCTGTTCGATCATAGTCATGCTGTGTTGGTAGGTGAAGAGGGTTACGTGGGGTCGTTGGGGTAGGCCTTTTTGAAGAGGTTTGATTTTTAGTGATTTCCTGAAGTTCAAGTGCTCGTGGATTGTTTTCACAGCTTTTGGGAGCCCATTCCATAGTTGTGCGCTTATGTAAGAGAAGCCGGCTGCATAAGTTGTTTTGTATTTCAGTCCTTTGCAATTTGGGTAGTGTAGGTTTAGGTAGGATCTTGATGACATGTAGGTACTGTAGGTTTTTGGAGGGCTCACACTTTCCACCACAAGTGTACACTTAGAGTGGGTTATGGGCCTGGGGCCCCTCTTCTACAGAGCACTGCACTGGCCACTAGACCACTCCTTGCTTCTCTAATAGGACTAGCTATAACATCTGAAGCTGTCATAGAGGCTAATATGTACTGTTTCTTTCACATCTTTGGTGGGTGGGAGAGAGTTTCCACTGGGAAATTAATGGGAATCATGCTCTATTCCCTCCAGTGTTCATCTGGTTATTTAGGGCACCTTGTTTTTTCCTTATTAGTTATAAAAGCAGGTCTACACCAAATGTGTTTAGATTTTAGTCCCAGATGTTTTTGTTTGTTTCCATTATGGCGTGTTTGTAAGACCCGAATCCTGCCCTCAACACGCCCCCGACCCTCACTCTTGTGATCTGCACACACTGCCGATGAACTGCATACCGAAATGTTTAAATAATGAGTTTTGAAAATACCAGTTTGAACATTTTGGCAAGCAAAACGTCCAAATGCTGCTGTGTGATGTTTTTTGAACATTTATCTGTTTTGAAAATGAGCCCCATAGCCTCCTGCATTGTTTGGGCACAAGCCAAAACATTTCATGCCCATGTACTTCCACTGGTATCCTCATATCTGGATTTTTTCATGGGCCTACCCCAATCAAAGGGCAATACTACTATCTGAGTGGTGTAGATTTAACAAGATGTCCCACTTCATACATCTACTGAAATTGCCCACATCTTTCCAGTTAGCTTCCCTCTTCTTGGCATTGATTTTCTATTTGCATGGGCTACCTGAGGAGTAGCTTAATGCAGTATCCTAAGAACCAGGGAAACTGGGTTCTATTCCCACTGCAGCTTCTTGTGACTCTGTGCAAGTGACTTAACCCTCCTTTGCCTCAGTTACAAAATAAGTGCCTGTATATAATATGCAAAACTTATTTTATTGTATTACTCAAATTATGTTTAAGCTCCGTTTAACTTTTAAAATTTTACATGGGTTTTTGCCAGAGAGCTTTTTACCATTGATTCATTTGCTGGGTAATGTTAATAGCTGTCGTAATCCTGATCGTCTTCTAACATTTCCTTCCTTGAAAGGAGTGAGAGATAAATCCTCTAGTTATCTTTCAAAGTATGGAACGCTATGCCTTTAAATATCTTCTAGTTATATTAATTTTCAAAAGATGTTGACATTTTATTTATTTCACAAATCCTATTTTTGTACTTTTGTACTGTAATATAGAATTCTTATATTTTTAGTTTTGATGCTGTAATTTGTTGTTTGATTGTTAGCCACCTTGAACCTGCTTTATCAGGGATATGGCAGGATATAAGTGCTGGACATAACAGCCTCCTGCACCCATATAATCCTTGGAACTTCCCAATTACCCTCTTCTCTGAAAGGTCACCTGTGAGTCTCCAAGTGCCTTGTTACTTGCTGCTTCTCATGTTTGAACCTGCTAGTCTTCTAGTAATGAACCTATTGTGCTTCCCAGACAGTTGCTTTTCTGCATCCCCCCCCCCCCCCCCCCCACCACACACACACACACACACTAGAGGCACTTTGGATCTGTGCCGGAAGTCCTGGCAGCCTTTGAGTACTGAAGGACTCTCCCCAAAGGGATAAGGGGGCTGCTATAGGTGAAGAAACATGCTGCTGGTCCCTGGTGTTCTCAAGAGGAGGACCAGCTGTGATAACATGTAGGTGCACAAGTAGATATGCAAGTACGAACAACGTACAAATAAATATGAGCCCATTAAATGGAAAGATATGTTTCCAAAAAATTAGCCCTGTAATAAAATCATCTCTGAGAGAAGGACTTTGACCAACAGTAGAGATATATCATATTGCCTGAAGCTATGTTGGTAATGACTGTTTCCCTTAAAGTTTGTTAACTTCTTCTGTGTAGTCATTAATTTTCTATAGTAAGACCATAAATGTGCACCTGTATTACTTACCTGATAGTACCTGCTTTACTAGAGAAATGCTTCCCCCCCCCCCCCCCCCACACACACACACACAGTTAATTTTAGATTGACACCAATGACAGTGTGTGCCTGTCCACCTTATACTGACTTGCCTGGAGATTTTGTTTTTCTGTCTACAGTAGTGGCTCCACTGTGCTCCTTTCAAGCTGCATTTGTTTCCTGTCATGTGGTGTATCTTTGATTCTTTTGAATAAATTGCATTCTAATATGAAGCAGGAATACAAATCTTCCCTCTTTTTCTGCATCCTTGTGAAGTTACTATTCTGTGCATTTAGCAGAAAAAAATGCAGCTCTTATGTCTTTGGATCAGCAGGTATTTTCTTTTGTTGTAGAGTAGAGATCATCATGTCTTCTATTCATCTTTGGAGATGGGGAAGGAAGGGGGGCTAGTCAACATTGTAACATCATCTTCAAGGAATTATGTGATCTCTGTATGTTGTTGTGAATGCACTTCACAAATCAGATTCTGTGCACCGGTGCATGTTGTGTTTAAAAATAAGAAAACATAGGGCCACATTTACTAATGTGCGCTACCGTTTTTTAGCACACGCTAAAATTTAGCGCATGCTAAAGCCAGAGACACCCATAGAAATATGTGGGTGTCTCTAGCGTTAGTGTGTGCTAAAGACGTTAGCACGCTTACAGCACAGCTTAGTAAACCAAGCACATTGTGTCTTAATTAGGTTTATGTAGGATTGGTCACTAATTGCAGTTCTTTTTGCTTGCTTCTGTATTTCAGAGTAGGCTGCTTTTAGGAAAAGATAAGGGAACCTTTTGAGTTTCAGTGCAGGGTGGTGTATTAGAAAGTGAGTAAAAATGTACATTAATTTTTAGTGACTATTTTACTTTATTCACACATTTAAAAATTGCATTCTCCGAGGACAAGCAGGTCACAGTATCTTAAAAAAAAAGATATTGTGGAATGAAAAGGTTCCAAAGAAGAGCAACCAAAATGAGGAAGGGCTAAAGAGGTTAGGGCTCTTCAGCTTGGAAAAGAGATAGCTGAGGGGGGATATGATTGAGGTCTGCAAAATCCTGAGTGTTGTGGAGAGGGTGGAGGTGAATCAATTTTTCACTCATTAAAAAAAAAGACCAGGGGACACTCAATGAATTACATGGAAATATTTTTTCACTCAAAAAATAGTTAACCTCTAGAACTCATTGTCGGAAGGTGTAGTAACAGTGGTTAGTGTATCTGGGTTTAAAAAAGTTTTGGACAAGTTCCTGGAGAAAGTGACCATAGTCTGTTATTGAGATGGACTTGAGGGAAGCAACTGCTTGCCCTGGGGTTAGTAGCATAGGATGTTGCTACTCACTGAGTTTGTGCCACTGCTGGAAGCAGGATACTGGGTTAGATAGACCATTGGTATGACTACTATTCTTCTGTTCTTAGGTTTTAGCTTATAGGTAACTGGTAACCAGTGCCATGCCTTTATGGGAGGTGATACATGCTCAGCTGTCTTCCCCCTGCCATGTATGTCTTAGTTGTATATTATGAATGCTCTTCTGTAGCAAGCTATAGTAGACTAAATTTCAATTGTCAAGCCTTAAAAGGATAAGACCCTGCTGAACAGTTGCAAAGTTTCCAAAAGGAAGCTCTCTTTGATGCCGATTTTCATAACCTTTTGTACAGTGTGAAATCTATTTTAATCCCCACATCTTTGATGTCTTCTACCCATAGTCAGGGTGTGTACCATTTAAGCTCAGACTTTCTACTAGTTTCACCGTTCTGTTAACCCATGTGGCTTCTGACTTCGTTGTATTCATCTGCAATTTATCAGTCTAGAGTCACTCTGTAATCTTTGTTAAGCCACCTATTAAGGGCACTTAAATCTCCCAATCCTCCTTTTGTTATTGGAAACCAAATATGAATATCATCCTGCTTGCTTCAGAGCCTCACTTAATGACCTTGGGCAAATGTTAAACAAGGAGGTTAGAACTGAGTCCTGTGGAACCCTACTTATCAACTTCCAGGGGTTTGGTACTCGCATACCCACTGCTTCACTGTGAGATCTCTTCCTCCATAAGAGACTACATTAATTTACATACTACGCTTCTCATGTCCTCTGTGTACAGCTTTTGCAGTAGCAGCCAATGATTGTGTCAAATGCTAAGGATACATCCAACACCAAAAGGGCCATCAGTGATTTGTATTTTACAGTACTACAAATGCTGCTGACATAAGTTCTTGCATTTTCAGGACAGCTGAACTGTGCTTGGGAGAAAGTGCTACTAGAACAAATAAACAATTGCCCCTTTCAGCAAAGTGGCCCGTGCTGGCTGCACACCCTAATTCATAGGAAATCAAGCCATGCTTATATTAGCTAACATTATTCACTGGCTTAGGAGTTCCAGTTCACCACAGTTCTCAAAGTAAGCGAATCTGAAATTAATGAACGTCTGCTAAGAGCAGTAGCAGCTATTACTGTGATTTATTATGATGTAAGCTGTTTACATAATTGTGGGCAGTAAAATGTAGGGTTCATATTCTCGCAGCTCAATCATGAGGGAAAGGGCTTCACAACTAACTTGGGATTTCACCTCTCACAAGATATATATTTCCCCTGTCTTTGTACAGCAAGAATGAATCATATTACAATATCACTATTAGGTGTGTGTATATGTGCCTGTACACATATGTATTAGGTATCTGTCGGCAGTAAGGATTCTCTGGGTAAAGATGAAGTGATTGCTTTCAGTACATGCAGAATATAATGGTTTTCTTTTGTCTACATACAACTTTTAAAATTGGTTATACATTTGAGCAAAATTGAGTAAAAACATTTCTCTACAGATGTACAGTACAGATGTACTCTACCCACATAACCTTTTGTTGTTTACCTCCTTCCCTCCCCCAACCGTGAAGGTAAACCTCCCCCGCGGGCTTACCTACATCCCTGTGGTCCAGCAGGGTCATTGGGGGCAAAGAGGTTGCAGCATCCATTTTACCAAGGCCATGCAAGGAGCAGAAGCGAGGGAGCTGTGCTTGTGTCCCCAACGACCCCGCTGGACCACTAGGGATATAGGTAAGCCCAGGGGGCTTTCATTCACAATTGAGAAGTCTTAATGTGCGCTGGGGGGAGGAAAGAGGGGACATTGGTGGGAGGGATCTCAGGGCTTGTTTAAAAAAAAATGAACAAAAAAGTTGTGCAGGCTGGAGCAGCCCAATATTTAGTCAGGGCCGCATAACTCATTTGCGGCCCTGGCTGAATATCGGCTAGGCCTGCATAACCTCCAGCAGCCTGCCCGCCCCAATTTATCCCTTGATATGCAGTGCTGGTGCCTGGACATGACCCGCCACTGAATATCGGGGGATAATTTAGCCGGCGACAATTAAACGCTGACCGCCGCCGGCTGAGTATTGGGGGGAAATTGTTCATTTAGTTGCTATTTTCACTGAGCAGATGATTGTTTAGAGATGTTAAGTTTGACCCTAGAGATTTTTATCAACTATGAGATATACCCATTAGTGCCCAACATTCCCATATGGGATTTTATTATGGGAACATTGGGCACTAATGAGTTAAGGCATGGGGTAATTTAGAGTAGCTACAAGATCATTTGAGTGAATGTGGGACACGTATAGAAAATGTTATTTCAAAACATTTGTGTGCCTCATGTGTTTCTTTCTAGCATTCCCTCAACTTCTGTGCTATTTCCTCTTCCAAGTCCTTTTCCAGGATCTCATTTCCATTTTTTGTTTTTTTCATGCTCTCTCCCTGTATTCATTTTTTTGCTCCTTTACATCCGTCTCTGACAGTGTTTCATCTTTTTTTTCTCTATTTCTCTCATCTTCATTTTTCTCAATACAGATAAATATTTTATTCCTCCAGTTAGTTTCCATCTGTTCACCTTTCACCTACTTACCAGCTTTCCTCTTCCTAATTCTCCCATTCTCCACTCCTGTCTTATTCCTTCTGCAGCCTCCTACCCCCCCCCCCCCATCTTTTACCCACTCTCTAGTCTTCCATTTCCACAATTTATACTTACCTTATCAGTCCCCCTCAGCCTCCTCTACCTTTCCCAACCTCTCATCTCCTTACCAACCCTAGCTATTTCTCTTTTGGTAATTTCCTTTTCACTTCCATCCATTTTTTTCTGTCTTTCCCTTCCCCCAATCCAGGCTCCCATTCCTTCTTTTTGGTACTTTAATTTTTACTTCTTCTCACCTCTTTTAGACCCCCTTTTACTAAGGCATGCTCACATTTTTAGCACGCGCTAAAATTAGGCGAATGTTAGAGACGCCCATAGGAATGCATTGGTGTCTCTAACGTTTAGGACGCGCTAAAAATGTGAGCTCGACTTAGTAAAAGACCCCCTTAAAGCCTTGTTGTATTCCTTTATCTCTTACCCTCTCCATAGCCCTTTGTTCCTTTCAACAACCTCTCTATACCTCTTCAAACTTCCAGCCAGCCTTCTCGTCCAATCACCTAGTCCCTGTCATCTTAATCCCCTGCTCAGTTTTTGTCCCCACACTCCCACCCTACCCAATCCCTGAATCCTTATTCCCACTCTCATCCAGCCTATTGGTCCACACTTACATTCTGAACCCAGTCAATATTTGTCATCTTCTGGTCTCCCACTCTGAGACTCTGTATGTCCAAGTTTCTGTTTTCCACATCACCAAAATGTAGTCAGTATCACTCACCACCAAACATCTGGTACCTCAGTAATTTCTCATTTTAAAAACTGACCTCTTTGAATGTAAATGAAATGCCCCCTTTCTGGCACTTCCCCAGGTCCGAGGTCCAAGTGGTCAGAGAGCCTCCTCGATGGGCAGACTCCTTTGGACCCTTTACCTCACAGTTGATGCTCGGTGCCTCCACCTGGGATAAAGAAGTAGTTAGTTGGTTTGGAGACCCTCTTCTCCTCCCAGGAATTCAGTCTTGGGCTCAAGCCCCCCTGTGGAATGCAAACTGTGGCAGTTAGAACGACCTCAGAGCCAAGGTCTCCTGAGGCGCTTTCCAATACTAAATCACTCCACCATCCAGTAGGTTATATGTAAAATAACTGGAACTTTTATTTAATTCAACACTGGTAACCCAGTCAATTCAGGAAAATAGAGAACGGTCTAACCCAGTCAAGCAAAATCAGCTTGTCCTTAGAGAATATATTTACAGGAATATCAGATCAACTATGTACATTTCCCAACAGATACACTCCTTTCTGGCTGAGGTCTGGATCCCAATATCCAAACTCCTCTCTAAGATAGAGCTCGCCTTAGCTCCCTTCTCAAGGCTCCTGGATTTGGTCCACTTGACCTCTCTCCAGAGCTGCCAACAGTGACTCTCCTTCTTCTTTAGCCAGTGCTTCCCCAATCTGAACCAGGGACTCTCTTCTCTCTCATCTAATTCCAGGGGAAATTTCAGGACACCCAAAAGACCATGTGCACACATATGATAACACTTTTATCCCATGTCACTCAACTCTCCTACTGCATCACAGTGCTGATGTAAGATAAGAAATTTTGGTTAGACTAGGGCCTGGGTAGCCCACCCTATTCTGACAATATCAATATGCCTTAAATGAAGTATTTATTCCAGCAGAAATATAAACCCTTGCAGTAGTAGCACAAGATCACCACTAGGAGTGCCATTTTGGAGATTGCGCCATCAGGGCAAGAGAGACTGGGGATTGCTTCTGATCAAAGACCACTGAACAACCATAAATACTGATGGTAGGCCTTTATAGATAATATTGGGTGCTTTTGGGAGTGAGGGATGTCATGGACATGGAGGGGGGCACCACTGGCCTTTCATTCCCTGTCCCAGGATCATCGGGCCACAGCTTTGAGCCCTCGGGCCCCCAGCATGGTAAAATAACCCCAGCTTAATTTACTGAATCACACTAAAGCTTTCCATGTAACATGCCATAACGGCAAAAGTTAAGCTTTGAGCCCTGATGTCCCCAGCATGGTAAAATAAACCCAGCTTAAAAGGTATCTGTATAATTTCTTTAGGGGCTTATTTACTGAATCACATTAAAGCTTTCCACATAACATGCCATAACGGCAAAAGTTAAGGCATGTTAAGAGCAAACCTCCCCACTAGTATTTGGTGATGCTCCTGGCATTTATGGGAAAGCAGCTGAGATGCTAATGTGTGGTAGTTTGTATTAACATCTTGGCAGATAACTTGGGATGTAGTTAACCCAATACAATTAATTATACTTTATCTGCCTGATTTGCTGTTAACCTGTGTTGTGGTCACCTGTGTTAATGTCAGCATGCCTGTGCTGACCCATTTCTGGCCCTAGGCCTCATATATATATATATATTTATTTTACATTTTTATCCCACATTTTCCCACCTAATTGCAGGCTCATATAAATCCCTGCATTACATATTTAACGCAAACTAGAACTGATATAACATTTGTCTGGAAAACTTGATGTGTTAAGAGCAAAAGCCTCTTGGCATGTAGCCAGAATGTTTTTTCCTCTGGTCTTTTGTACTCCTACATAGATGTGTAATATCCATATGCTGTAGCCAACAAAAATAGGCACCCCCCCCCCCCCCCCCACACACACACACACATACAAGTTGGGTCCACTGTTATTTTATGGGTCAGCTGACACAGTGAAAGACCTTGCCTCCCCACCTACAATCCCTTAATAAAATAGTATGTCCCCCTCCCCCAGAACCCACTTTCAGGTATATTTGTGATGTTAATCCCTCACCTGGCACTGCAGCCCAATTTGGCCACCTACCAGGAACGTTTTTGCTGAGTAATGTAAGGGCAAAGGTGGTCTCTCTGTGGTGATTGCCGTATTCAAAATATTGGCCAAGCCCCCTACTGCAGTACAAGTGGTAAGGTGTTAAGCTGCCAAATTAGAGTGCCTTCCTTTTTTTGGCAGCTTGATCCCCTAGCAGTTGTATTGTGATCCTACTGGTAGGAGGCTAAAGCCACCAGAGTCAGTGAGGGAGCTTCCTGGACAGGAGCATCAGAGGATTGCTACTGCCCCCACTACCCACCAAATGTACCCTGGTAGGTGCCAGAGAAGGGTTAATTACTAATGGATGTGAGAGTGGGTTCCAGGTGTGGAGAGGGGCTTTACATTACAAACAGATCTACAATGGCAAAGAGGATTCTTAGCAGCCAAATGCTTCCAGGCCCTGATGCTCAAAAGTAAACATGCACGCTAGATAGAATTAGTGCCGTACTAGCGCCCGCGTTTACCTGCACAGAACGTTCAGTGGCCCATAGGGTGGGAACAAACGAGCGCGCAAACAGTGCAAGTAGCATGCTAATGTAGTCAAGTTCATGTAAATTAGGTCATTTTGTATTCTTCCCCAATGCTTAGAAAAGAGCGCCTGAAACAAAACTGCCATACCGCTGCAAAAAATAATGCCAAGTCAGAGCAGGCGTTAGGGTATGTTGGAAGAGAGGATTTCTCATGATTCGTTCTGCAAAATCTGCTGGTTTTGATTGCTTTTGGAAGCAGAAGGAAGCAGGTTCAGGCTCTTAAAGGCTGGTCGTGAGAAACAGCAGACCCAAGTGAAAGCATACAATGGCGTCTTTTTCCTATGTCTAAATTTAAAGCATCCATGCTAAAAAAATAAATAAATAAAGATATCCAAGTGAAAGGACACATTGATGTATGTTTCCTGTGTTTAAATATAAGCATCCAAGTTAAAGAAATTTTTTTAAAGCTTATATTTAGGCCACAGAAAGATGCCAGTGTGTGCTTCACATTCAGGTTTTACTAGGTGTATTCGCACAGGAGCCGAGCTTACCATGGAACTCTTCTGTGCATCCGCCAAGCACAATCCTCCCGCTTAACTCCCTAATGATCATTGCATCTCATTAGCATTGAGCATTAGGGCATTGATCTGTGCTGTTCCAGTGGTATTTTTACGGTCCCATTCAGAACAGTTCCGGAGTTTTGAGCATTGGGGCACCAGGGGAGGAAATTTAACAAATCTGGAGGTGGTGGTAACTTTCCAAGACTAACGCAGATTGCAAATATTAATTGGCATACAAAAGTTAAGTTTAAAAGTGTTTTGGTGGGAGAATTTTTTTTTCCTAATAAAAAAAAAATCATGAGCATTCAAGTAAGGACTATTTAGTAAGAAAGAAATAAACTGAGTGCCATGCAAACTTGAGGAAAATTGACTTATTAGGAGGCATTGGTGCTCTAACCGAAGCACTTTATGGGAGTGGTTGTGACTTTGCAGCATTTGGATTCTAAGTAAACTGGACAGAAACAGGATAATTTAAAAAAGGAAAAAAGGTTGCTCCTGTGCACACACATCTTAGTGCAGAATGGTATAGCACAGGGGTGGGAAACCTTGGTCCTCAAGGACTGCAACCCAGATGCCTTTTCAGGATTTCTCCATGCATGATATCTGTTTGAATACAGCAAAGGCAGTGCATTCAAATAGATCTCGTACATATTAATTGAGGAAATCCTGAGAACCCAACTGTGTTGCAGCTCTCGAGGACCGAGGTTGCCCAACCCTGGTATAGCAAGCATAAGAAAGAGGTCATAATTGGTAAATTGTAGTATGTTCACAAGTAATATTAGAACAAATGTGCCCAAACATAGTGGTGAAGTCTAAAAGCATGCTTTTTCATTTGTATGCTTGTTTTGACTGGTTAAATTACCTTGTTGCTATCTTGTTGAGATGTGCCTGGAAGCTCTCTTTAGTGATTGTAATCAAATACATTGACACCCACTGGTGTGGATAAAAGCAAAACTGATTAATTGCTACACTGCCTACCTGAGTGATAGGTCTTTTATGAATTTAGTAGAAAATAAATATTTTTAACTCAGTAGGAACTTTATGAATTATTTTTCCCCTTTCTCTCATAGAGACACACATCACAGCATGGTAAATAGCTAGGAATGTATTGTGCAATATAAACAGCTCTGTGGTGGCCCCAGTCAGCTTTGACATAATTTGAGCTGAATTATTTGGGAAGAGAAAAGTTATATATATAGCTTATTTTTTGCATTCACTAATAATTAGCTAAGCAATATGACATGCTAAAGCTTGGGTTTTGAAATGCATTGTGTATCTTATATATGAAATCAGCAAGCTACTGGTAGAGGCAGTCATGGTGCACTGAATCATATTGGATGCCAACTGGACAAGTGTTTGGATGAACAGATCATGACTGGGTATATCAACATAGACTGTTGAAACAGGTAATTCGACAACTTGAACTGATGGCCACATAAGGGACTGGAAAAGGATTTTTTCATTGCTGCTTAATTGTCTGACTATGCAATGCGTTTTTTTAGTTTGCTCTACATTAGGCAGTATAGAAGGCTGGATTTAATGAACCTTAAGTCTGACAAACCATGTGGGTAAACAGAGCTGGACAGATTTAGCAGGAGAAGAAACTTCTTTGATGTAGATAAACTTAGAGGAGAAGTATTGATCCAAGCAGTAAAGCAGAGGTTCTTAACCTGGGGTCCATGGAACCCCAATGCATCGAATATTTCAGTGGGTTTGTGACCTTGGATGGGAAAAAATTACAACTTTATTTTCACTAAACTCTAATTGAAATTTATCTTTTCATTCAAAAATGAAATAGGCAACAAAGTGATTTGTGGCCTCTAGATTCCAAAAATGTTTAATTTCAATAAATCTCACTATATAACATTTGTATACCCTAAAAAAAAAAAAAAGGTGAAACCAGAATACATTTGATTGTATGCACTGCCCTTTTTTCTGAAAGCGTGTAATTGATAATGGTCAACAAATGTGATGTCTTTTCCATGCCTTTTTGATGTCTTTTCCATGCCTCTTTCTGAGATGGAATCTACTACTACTTATCATTTCTATAGTGCTACTAGACGTACGCAGCACTGTACACTTGAACATGAAGAGACAGTCCCTGCGCGACAGCTTACAATCTAATTAGGACAGACAGACAAATAATGAAACAAAATTGAATATCACTAAAACATTTTAAAAAAATTATTGTAGCTGATAGAAACAGAAGCAATAAACTATTTTGTGTTCATTTTTCTACACTGTTCTATACAATACAGTAAATTTAAATGAGAATATCCTATTTCCTGATAGGTTCACCTAACTGTTGCTGTAATCTGCCTCGGGAAGCCTGGTGTTATAAAGATGGAATATATTGTAATTAAAAGGAAATAAAATTAAACTCTCCTTTCATTGCAGCAAAGTAGAGCGGTGTGGTA
This sequence comes from Microcaecilia unicolor, assembly GCF_901765095.1. Classification (NCBI taxonomy): domain Eukaryota; kingdom Metazoa; phylum Chordata; class Amphibia; order Gymnophiona; family Siphonopidae; genus Microcaecilia; species Microcaecilia unicolor. Next base: position 577,918,754 of record NC_044032.1, on the reverse strand, counting down.
GCCGTGTTAGTCCACTCTTAAAGGTTATCAATAGAAATCAAACAAAATAAAACATGGAAAAGAAAATTCAAGCTCCTCCTCCTTACCTACAAATGCACTCAGTCTGCAGCTCCTCACTACCTCTCCACCCTCATCTCCCCCTATGTTCCCGCCCGTAACCTTCGCTCACAGGACAAAGCCCTTCTCTCAGTACCCTTCTCCACCACTGCCAACTCCAGGCTCCGCTCATTCTGCCTTGCCTCACCCCATGCCTGGAACAATCTTCCTTTACCCATACGCCATGCCCCCTCCCTACCCATCTTCAAATCTCTGCTTAAAACTCACCTCTTCAATGCTGCCTTCGGCGCCTAACCGCTCGAGAAATATAGAATGCCCCAATCTATCCACCCTATCAGATTAACTGTTCACTCGTCCTCTAGATTGTTCACTTGTCTTGAGATTGTTCTCTTGTCTTTTAGATTGTAAGCTCTTCGAGCAGGGACTGTCCTTCTATGTTTAAATTGTACAGCGCTGCGTAACCCTAGTAGCGCTTTAGAAATGTTAGTTAGTAGTAAAATAAGATGATCTTATTGCAGCAAAGGAATCACATCTTCACCTCATCTGTTTTGTAGAAGTTTACACTTTAGATACACAAATGGATTATTCTGTTTTCAGCATGTTTCAGGAAAAAGCAGCTAAATAAGTCAAAATAATAAAAAATGTTTCATGCAGATCTCTCATTTGTTTAAACTACATGGGCCTTAAGCCCCTAATGTAGACCATTGGTTTTCAGATCAGTAGGCCCCAAAGCAGTCCCAAAGCAAGTCAGAAACACCGCAGTTTAAATCTAATTGTTCAACCACTCTTAGGATTCGCCTCCAAGATAAACAGACTGCTGAAGAAGAAAATCTGTAGGTTTCCCTAGACTCTCAAAGGAGGCCATGTCACAAAAAGGTTAAGAACTCCTGGTCTAAAGCTACTCATGGTATCTGTAGCCTGGTATAATTTTTTATTCCTCTCTGTCATAAAATTGACTGTAACTGTAGGGATTTTCTTTTTATCATCCTTGTGTTTTATTTTTTCAATACACATTAGTGTTTCTCAGCCAGTTTGTAATGGAGCAGTCCTTCCTGTATTGGCATGCTGATTGCGCCAGCATGATATTCTCCATGGGTCCAAGCCCCCAGATCTAATGATAGTGCTCTGCATCACCTTATTTCTGCTCCCCAGACATCACTGTGGTAAACTGGAGGGAGTGGCAAGATTAGGGAGCTTGCACAGCAGCAGTGAAGGGCAGAGAATAGGGTCTGCTCTCTGGTGCAGCCCCTCCCCGCCTGTCCACCCCACCACTAACAACCTGCACTGGGGGGGGGGAGGGGAGGATTAGAAATGTAAGAGGAATGGGGATCCAGACCAAGTGGGTGGGTTCAGGAATAATTTGCAGAAAGTGCTGTTGAGTGATGATTGATAGCTGGAGAGGAGTTATAGTTGATGAAAAGGATTTCAGAAGGGAGCATAGTGTCTTTGGTTACCTGTACTCCCTCCGGGACCCTTGGAGGAGAGTTGTCCTTGAGTTGCTGAATTAAGGAGAAGTTGCTGCCCCTAACAGTGGCAACTATGGAGGAGTGTTGAGCTCTGGGTGGGTAAGAGGAACCTAGCCTGAGAGCAGGATCTGGAGCAGGGGAAATCTGTTCAAGGCTGGGGTGCAGTTCAAGAAGTGCATAGCTGGAAGGAGGACAGCCATAAGAGTCTGTGTGTAAAGGAGCTGGATTGTAATCAAGAGTAACAGGAGCAGCTGTGAATTATTACTAGCCCAAAGGTATGGGTAAAGGACAGGTGGATTTGTAGATATGTAAATACATTGGTGTTTACTGCGTGAAGCAAGTTGAAAAGTGGTCCAGATTTTAATACACAATCTTGAAGAAGCAAGAGAGTTAGTGAGGCTCAAAAGTGTTGACTGTAAATAAGGAATTATAAAATAGTTTACCTGCTGGTTGCAGAACGTTCAGTAAAGTTGAATTTGCACAAAGACTAAACCCTTGGAGTGCTGTGTGGTTCTTTGGAGCATGAGTGAGGACGTTTGCTTCCTGGACTGGCAGAGAGCCCCTGAACAGCCTTAACTGTACACCCCATTATCCCAGATTTCTATTCTGGACCTTTACCCACTCACAAGCTCAAATGGTGAACTATGTGATAGAGTGAGTGGAAAGAGTGAAGATGGAAAAGGATGTACTGTATGTGGGCTGAGTCTGCAGGATGCTCCAACCCCAAGAGACTGAGCTAGTGATGGAGGTAGCGAGACCCGGGTTACACGTAATTCGTTTTGTAAATTAGAGACTAACATAAGTGGAACATTGTTCACATTTCTATAATAGATTATAAATAATTAGGCTGAATATTTTTTTACTTGTTTATATCTTTTTTTTTCATGTCTGATGCCTGCCACTATTCCTTTAGAAACTTTTAAATGAATTATTTAAGTTTTCTAAAGAGAAGGGTGGACTCACTTCCTTTTATACTTAACACTCTAAACAAAAAAAGGGTGTGTTACAATCAAATTTGTTGCACAAACAAGTCACAACTTTATTGAACTTACATACAATCCAGAATAACTTGCATTTAACATTAATTACCCTTCCCCCGCCACCATTTCCCGTACAACTAGAAACCTTCAAATCATAACAATCTCAAGGTCAGTTGATGACAAACTAACCTTTACACTTTAATAGAATGTTCACAATCCCACCGGCATGGTTTGCGGTAATGTCGAACCATCCTCTTTTACCCCTGATCCATGGTGGTACCACACATGAACCATTCCCAAAACTCCATCTATCATGATCTTTCACTCATTTCAGAGCCCAAAATGTTATCTTAAATTAGGGAAAGGCAACTCATACACCGCCAATAGCAGTGACATCTCTGCTTGTCACTGCTTCCCCACTTCCAGTTGCTGTGGACTGTTTTACGGAACAGAAGCTTCTGATAAATGGTGAATTCTAGCAGGGGCAGACTGAGGGTGGTCTGGGCCCCCAGCCGAGCCGCTGCCCGACAACCCCCACCGCAGCCGACGCCCCCACTACCCCGGTCCTACCTAAGGGGTCCTGGTGGTATGGTGGTGTGTTCTTTCCTGCCCGCTGCTGTGCTACTATTCCCCTGCCTGCCAGCAGCGTCATGTTTTCAAAATGGCAGCTAAGACTTCCCATGGTAGTCTCATGGGTCTCTATCATCTTGCAAGACTTCCACAAGGAGTCTCAGTTGCCATTTTTAAAATACGGTGGGGTGGGGGGGATAGTGGCAGGCCAGCAGGCTGGGCAGGAAAGAACATGTTCCCTTCCCCCCCCCCCCCCCCCCCCGCAGAGACCAATAGATCACCAGCATTGCACCCGCCTTCTGGGCAGAGCCTCTGGGCCCCCTATAGCCTCTGGACCCTTGGCCACTGCCCGGTTGCCCGAATGGTCAGTCCGCCCCTGATTTCTAGACAAAAAGATATCCAACTCATTTCAGAGAGATGCTGGAACCTCCCCTACGGCAGGCTGGCAGATCCTGAATGTGAGTGTTGTAGCATTTGCCTCTGTACCGGCAGCTCTTTTTCTTTTTAGTGTCAGAACCGCTCAGGAAAGAGACATGGGTTGAAGCAAGGGAGGGGATGGAAGGAGGTGGGAGCCAGAAGAGACAAAACAAAAAAGGAATTTATGCTGGGGCACATGGGGAAGGGGAAGATGGAGGCACCCTGTTCAGCTGTGTTTGGTGGGAAATGTCTGCCCTCGCCGCCTCCCAAACTACGCCCATTCTACCAACAATAAAGAACCACAATATGGATAGAGCAGCTCACTCGCACCTGCTTGCCTCTTCTTCTGCCAGGATTAATCTTTTTTAAACAGTGCTGGCCTGGCACACATCAGCAAGAGCAGGCTTCTTCACTCAATCTCAGGGGCCTTCTTTCAACTTGTCCCACTGAAGGAAGACCTCCGTGATTGACTGAATCAGCCTGTTCCTGCCAACATGTGCCAGCACGGCTTTAAAAAAAAAAGAATCGCACTACTGGCAGAACAAGAAGAGGCAAGGAAGTGTTGGGGAGGGGGTAGCGGGAGGACAAAGAGAGTGAGTGCAGAGGGGTGCGAGAGAAGATGCCTAAGCCATAGGGGACACCAAGACTCTGCTCTGAACTCCCAGCCTGCTGAGAAAGGTGCCCATTTCCCACCCCTACTCTGCTGTTTTGGAGCCATACTCTGACTCTAAATATATTCCCCCTCTATCACACACACTCTCCCTCCCCTCTCACACCCACCCACAACTACTCAACTGCCAGAGTGTGCTAGCACTATGACCGTGGAAACAACCAATTAAAGCAGGCTGTGCACAGCGTCTCAAAGCCAGCAGCAGTCCTACCTGCGCTGAACCTCCGACTACTACAGACTGCCAGCAACTCTTGGAACACCTCAAAACCAACTCCCCACACCACCACTGAACACCGTGTGCTGCTCCACACTCACAGCCAGAAGGCCTGACACAACTCAACAGAAGCCCAGACTGCAAAAAACAGTGGGGTCCTTTTACAAAGGCGCACTAAAAAATGGCCCGCGGTAGTGTAGGCGCAGGTTTTGGGCACGCGCAGAATCATTTTTCAGCATACCTGTAAAAAATGCCTTTTTTTCTGCCTTATCGGATGCGTGCCAAAAATGAAATTAACGCAAGGGCCACGTGGTAACTGGGAGGTATCCCTATTTTGGCATGCATTGGGCGCACTTAAGCACCTATGCAGCTTAGTAAAAGGGCCAAAGTGCCACAGCCACCAACAAGGCCATGATCCTCTTTAATCCTTCCCAACGTTCCCCCCTCGCCACCACCACCACCAAAACAAAACATTTTGAGAAGACCCACTGGAGAAGAAAAAGTCCTCAGGTAAGCCTCTCCCCCCCCCCCCCCCCCCCCCCCCCACCTTTCCTGGAAACAAAATCTGCCTCACAGGTCAGGCTCCCGACACAAAAAAACATCAAGCCCGCCAATGCTGCTTCACCACGACCCCTCAACTCAATTTCTGATTGCACCGGTCAGTATCTTGTGCCCAATCAGGAAAGGACCCAGCCAGCATTGCTAGCCCACCAAACTTACACAGGAGGATTGTGGGCAGCTCAGCCAAGTTATGTCACCTCCAGATTACTCTGGGGGTGCCAGCCTTATAGCTATTACTTTATAACTTGTGGGGCAACAAAGATGAAAGCAAGCCTATATGTCTCATAATGAACAAAACGGCCTAATGAGAATATATATTTTTGTATGCAAATCGCACATTCTCTGCAGACAGTGAATCCATAGATGGATCATATACTGAGAATCTGGAAGAAAATGACCCTATTGGATATCCACCTGGAATATATGAAATTTTGATAACTTCTTCATGGATCTATCATGCATTAAATATATTTGTGCATTATCTTTTAGAGGTTCTTTTACTAAGGTATGCTAACAGATTTAGTGCATGCTAATGACTAGTATGCACTAATTGCCATTCAGCTCATGGGCTGCGTGGCATTTAGCAAATGCTAATCATTAGCATACGCTAAATACGTTGGTGCTCCTTAGTAAAAGTACCTCTGTCACCAAAATGTTTTTTGTTATATTTGTACCCTGCGCTTTCCCACTCATGGCATGCTCAATGCGGCTTACATGGGGCAATGGAGGGTTAAGTGACTTGCCCAGAGTCACAAGGAGCTGCCTGTGCCTGAAGTGGGAATCGAACTCAGTTCCTCAGTTCCCCAGGACCAAAGTCCACCACCCTAACCACTAGGCCACTCCTCCACTCCACAAATTTCCTTGAAGTGCTAAAATTGGTGAAGAAAGCTACAGCAGAGTGGAATAAAGTGGAAGGGGAGAAGAAATTGCTATCTCTGAATCTACTTCTAGAAACAGCAAAGACAGAAGCCATAAATTTACAAATTTCACATGTCTCTTTGGCCTCACAGTCCTTCATAAGTGTCCCTACTCTCTCTCACATACCAAAAACACAGAATCCCCTGCCTGCAGTACATCTGGATTTGATTTATGTTCCTGGCTTCTACCTCCTGGGCAGACTATGGTTGTTCCCAAAAATAAAGCAAGCTACAATAGATTGAAAAATTTCAGAGGCTAGAAAATATGAGCTCAGCAGCTTCACCAGGTATTTTCATGACCCATGACTGTCAGAAAATGAAGGCAAGTAAAGACTGTGTCTTATCCGGTCTGGCCATCAATACCATCTGCTATCCCTTCCTCTCGCTTAGAGATCCTGTGTCTCCCTTCAAATTCTTTGACAAGGTCCTTATAGTATTTGAGGTTTTTCTTCTTCTGAAAACCTTAAATAAGATAGATATTGCCCTTCTTCTCCTCCTCCTCCTCTGCAGTTTACATAGCTGTTTTTCTGTTCAGGTCTCCTGCTCTTCCAGTGACTATGAGATTTAATCTCTCCTCTTGTAGTGCCAGCCTCCAAAAGGCTCTAGTGTGGCAAAGTGAAAATTCTCTGTAGTTCTTAAAGAATGTTTATTCAATCCTGGCTGGCATTTAAAATCTACCCATGATTTCTGTACAATATTGCTTTCACAGCTTAATGAATAACACCTGAACAGAGAATTTTGTAGTAATTCATCATTACTATGCATATTTCTACTATTACAGGCTATTTTGTCCATAAGGAATATTTACTTTTGGTATAAATGTTTATTACCTTGAAATTTGCATATCATTTAAATATCAGTTACAAGCTTCCTGAATAATAAAAATATTGTAGGATTCTAACACAATATTTCAGGATGATAATTTACTGCATATGTTGTGTTCTATGAACAATTTGTATTACAGATGAATGAATAGTCTTCTGTGCCCTTTCACAAAAGGGGAGTATGATGTAGATTGCTAAATCTCATAATGTAAATTACTTGTTTTTAGTGTGTTGCATTGATGTTAGATGGTCAATTTTAGATCTTTTTGCATGGTTACTGTGTCAGGAGGGAGCCATTACTTCACCAGACCACCATCAATCATTTTCACAGAAGTCAAGCACAAAGGACGTGTAAATTGCATTTATCCAGTTGCTCAGAGTGAAACTTTCTGCAATATGATTTTTTAACACAGAAATTTAAAGTATCTGTGCAAGAATGCTTTCAGCTCATCAGTCATTCTTAACATACAGAGGTTAAAACAACATCTAGAAATACAAAGATCAGGTTTTAACACTTCCTTCAGTTGTATATTAATGCCAATAGAAAATAGTTCTCACTGCTACCTTCACCCTAAGTCAGGTATTTGCAATTGAATTCAGCAAATTCTTGAATTTTCACACATTAAACCACATCAAGGGGATTGGGCAATCCCCTTGATGGAGATAAGTCAAAGTTTTTACAAGAACTATAATTTCACAGATAACATACCCACACACATCGATCTGAATTCAGATCCGTGTGGGTGTGTGTGTTCTATCTGTGAAATTATAGCTTGTAAAAACTCTGACTTGTCTCCATCAAGGGGATTGCCCATTGCATTGTGAGGAAGTTGGGTGGCTGCCCTCTTGAACTTCTGGATGGTATAAAATCACTAGAAGAGCTGACCTGTCATCAGTGCTCCTTTTCTTTGTTATTTCAAATCACCATTGGTGTATTGCCCCATTTTAAATCAAATGTGGTGTGGAGATACTAGCAACCTAGCAAAATAACTCAAAAAATGACAAAAATATATGTAAATACTGCACTGGCTAACAAAGAGTGCACATGAAGCATGCACTGCAGTGTAGGAAGAAAAAAGGCCTCAAAGAGCTCCAAGATATTTCATAATCTGACGGAGCTGAAACAGATCTTTATGATCTTCTCTTCATCGTTGGCCAAAAAACCTTTAGTACCATAAACCTACACTTAATCATACAGTGATAAGCTATGGTTGAAGATTATACAGCAACCTGCATGTTTTTCTTTCTTAGTCTTAGTATAGACTACTACTACTACTTAACATTTCTAGAGCGCTACTAGGGTTATGCACCGCTGTACAGTTTAACAAAAAAGGACAGTCCCTGCTCAAAGGAGCTTACAATCTAAAGGACGAAATGTCAAGTTGGTGCAGTCTAGATTCCTTGAATAGAGGTATAGTGGTTAGGTAGACCACTACTCAACGGTACTTAGTGTAATCATTTGCACTTATCTTTAGAGGTGGTGCACGCAGTGGGGACCTTGTTGCCCATTCAAATATTAAGCTGTGTAGTCTTTCACATCCAGCCCTGAGCCTCTTCAGGGTCTTGGTGCCAGGGTTATAATTGGGACGCACACACAGCTCACTGAGGCAATGTTGATCCGCTTGAGGGACGGATAGAATGTGGGCTATGGGAGAAATTAGAACTGGGGGGATTGATTAGCTATGGGGGAGTTAGTACTTGGGGATCAGGAAGATAGGGGCAGGATCAGTTTGGTAACATGCATGTTTGACCCAGAAATTGTTTGGGTGCCGGCTGAAATTAAGTACTGGTACCTGCATAGCTGCCAAAGGTATGACAGCCTTTTGTGCAGTCCTATCTGGTTGGTATATGCGTACCTCCAGGAACACCCCTCCACTGCTAGGTTTTGAGTTTTGTGGTCTGAGCTGATAGGCACTGCCTCGTTATGGGCCATCGAATATTGGCAGCCAGCATAGGCGGTCGGTGGCCCAACTGTTTGGGGAGGCTAAAGGGGGCGGGGTTAGGGGTGGAGCTTAAATCCATAATTGTCTGATAACACACAGAAAAAATAAATAAATAAAAATAAGTCACAATACCTTTTATTAAATATAGATATTAGATATGTATCATATGTCAAAGAATAAAGTGGTTGCTCAAAGCATATACTAACCACAATCGCTCAACTGCAAAACACTATGCACAACTTTGTACAAAAACACACTCAGAACCTTACTGTACCATAAATATTACACTGGGCAGAACCTAATACACCAATATACGACCCATACGGAAAATGTAGACCATCAACAATATGAAACAAGGGATCATAATATCACAATTCTCATGTAGAGCCACAAAACATCCTAATTCATGTTTAATGTGGGATAAAATGCCATACATAAGTAAATAAATATAAACTTTTAATGTTGAGCACCTGATTCTCAAAGTGGACATATTCCAAACACTATAATGAAAATAAAATGATTTTTTTCTACCTTTGTTGTCTGGTGACTGTTTTTCTGATCATGCTGGCCCAGTATCCGATTCTGCTGCTATCTGTCCTCTTAACTCTGTTTCCAGGGCTTCCTTTCCATTTCTTTCTTTCCTTTCCTCCTTTCTTCTTCATTTCTGGTCCTCAGCTTCTGCCTATTTTCTTCATCCATGTGTTTTTCTCCTCTCATCTCCTTCCTCACTCTTTCCTCCCCTCTATCCATGTCCAGCATTTCTTCTCTCTCCCCTCCTCTCCCCTGCCCTCCATACACCCATGTCCAGTAGTGATCCTCCTCTCCACTGCCCTGCATGCACCCATACCCGGTGACCCTCCTTCCCCTGCCCTCCATCCACCCATATCCAGCAGTGACCCTCCTCTCCCCTGCATGAACCCATTATATTATACCCAGCGACCCTTCTCTCCCCTCCATCCACAAATGCCCTGCGACTCCCTTCTCTCCCCTGCCACCCCCTCCCGAGTACTACGGTGAATTCTCTCTCTCCCTCCCTCCCGATCCGGTCCCTCACACCGACCTGACTCTTCGAATTCTTCGGGGCAGGCAATCTTGCCTGCCCGCTGCCAGCACTAACTCTCCCCCGCTGGCGATGCCGGCGTTCGCGCTTCAAAATGGCCGCCGAGACTTACAGGGCGGTCTCCAAGACTTCAGCAGAAGTCTCGCGAGGCCGCCTCTGGAAGTCTCGGCGGCCATTTTTAAAGCGCAAACGCCAGCAGCGCCAGCGGGGGAGAGTTAGCGCTGACAGCTGAGCTCCAAAGAGTCAGGTCGGTAACGTGAGGGACGGGACCGGATCCGGAGGGAGGGGGAGGAGCCGGCTCGCTGTGGCTGGGGAGGCTTAGCCTCCCCAAGCCTTCGATACCGGGCGCCTATGGCAGCCAGCATGCTGAGTGCAATTTATCCAGGCAGGAGCCTTTCTTGCCCAGTAAACTTACATTGAATATTGACTCCATAGCCAGTATTTCTTTGTGGAATCGATGCCGGGTATCTAGAACAGCCTCTCGATATAGGTGATGGAGACAAAGACTGTATTGGAATTCAGGAAAGCACAGTACAAGCAGAGAGCATCTCTGAGAGAGGAAAGTATTGTAGAGCTTAACTGGAATGGATGGGCAGACTGGATAGCAGTATAGTCTTTATCTGCTGTCATTTTCTGTGGTGTCAAAATTCAGCCGCTAACGGCATTATTCCTGGATATTCAAGCCGAGACCTCTGCGGGTTTCGGCTTTGAATATCTGGTTATTTTTTTACCTGGCTAACACGTAGCCACTTTAGTCGATATTCAGCACTTATGCAGCCATAGGTTACCACATAAAAATAGGACAGACTTTTATGTGGTACACCTGTCCACTTACGGGCTGAATATCAGCACTTAAGCCGCCAACATAACCAGCTTTGTGTTGGGTGCTAACCATAATATTCAGTGGCACTTTGCCAGTTAAGTGACACTGAATTAGTGGCTAGCCCTGACCAAGCAATTTAACCGTTCAGCAGCCAGCTGTAGTGGTGGTGTGAAGAGGAAGGTAGCCAGTGCTTCCCCTTGACCACCTAAATAGTGTTGGTTTAAGACATTTGGAAACGCTCTGGACAAGGGCCTTCCTTTGCTGGAGGATAGATAAAAGTGTGCCCAGGCACTAGGGCAAGCTGTTCATGGACCAGAGAGCTACCCTAGTTAACTTTTACTTCTGTTTTATTGCTGAAGTCAAAGTAAAATTTATTTCATTTTAAAGCTAACTTTAGTTTCATTGTTGCATTTTACTTCTGGTTTATTTATTTTTTTGTTTGTTTTTACTTTACTCCAGTTTTAGCAGTTTGATTGTTTTTGTTTATAATTTATTTTTGAAATCAGAAGCTAAAAAAATTAATAAGCAGGGTTTAGAAGTTCAAAAAACTGTGGGCCCTGTTTACTAAGCCGTGCTGTAGGCGCGCTAACTTTGTAGCGCACATTAAAAATTAGCATGCGCTAACGATGGAGACACCCATTATATTCCTATGGGTGTCTCTAGCATTAGCGCGTGCTAATTTTTAGTGCACACTAAAAAGTTTCCGCACCTACAGTATGGCTTCATAAACAGGGCCCTTTATTTGTAAACTGCAAAATTCAAACACTTATTCTTAATGATTTTATTATTCAAGATTGTTAGATAGGGAAACAAATGGCTTTGGCTTTATGATTTTAAGGGTTCCTTTTACTAAAGGGTGTTAAACATTTAGCATGCCTTTTACATAGGCACGCTAGCGTTTTTAGAATGTGCTAATGATTAGCTTGAGCTAAACACTAGAGACACCCATAGGAATATATGGGCTTCTCTAGTGTTTAGTGCACGCTTATTTTTAACACGTGCTAAAAACACTAGTGTGCCTTTGTAAAAGGACCCCTTAATGCATAGTTAGCAAATGAGAACAGGCTACCGCACAAACAGGTTAAGGAGTTTACAGTAGTATGCCTGTTTCCACACATTAAACCACACATGACTACATTTTCCTATATTAAAAAGACTATTTAAAAAAAAAGGTTAACATGGGTGGAGAGTAGGCATGGAAGTATTAGCCAGCTAGTTTATTATGCTTACTGTTTGCTAACTGGCAAGCACAGAGTTAATGGGGGAAGCATTTAGCATCCCCTAAATAGGAGGTATTATGTGCTACATGCTAATGGTTACATTAACAGATGTCCTGCATTATAAATGCCCTTTCTTGATGCAGTGTTAGTTTTAAATTATTATTTGATTTCACTTTCCACTGGCTGGTGTTATATTTCACATCTTTTATTTCACTTGACAATAAAAGCGTAAGAATATTTTAGGATTAAAAAAACAAATCCTGGAATAAAGCCAAAAGAGGAAGAAACTATTTCGAGCCATTTACTGATGTATGTAAATCTATGTTTCTTAGGATACCCATGTATGTACATAAAGTGTAGGACAAGGTAGAGCTAGCACCTCATTGAGATAGATTGCAAAGTTAATTAAAATCAAATTGAATATTAGATGGTGGAATTCATAGGTTTACATTTTTTTTTTTCAAATAGCAAGTGGGATATTGATGGAATAGATTGCTTTTATTAGCTTTATAAATTAAGTAGCTATTAGTACTTGCGTTAAATTATAATTGATGTTACAAGACTGAGAAATAAAGTTGAGCTTGGTAATTAGTATTGAATATGAATATGTAAAATTGTTTTGCAAAATATTCTTTATTACTGTATTAAGGTTAACTTTGGATGGTTAGTTTAAGTGCTACACTTTGGAATGAATGAATTATTAAAGGTGGAATAACTTGATTAGATGAAAATATAATTGATTTTTTAATTTAGTAAATGTTTAATTTGAAGACAGAATGGCACCATGACCTGATGGATCATCTACTTAAATATAGATGGATCATCTATTTAGAAATTATTATGATAGTAGAAAAAGTAGATTAAAAATGTCTGCTCAGTCAGCCTAGAGAATTGTCTGTCATTGATGTTTGGGTTCATCTGTGTTTGTTCTTTGACACTGAGAGGCTGAATAGCTGAGTTTTTGTTTTGTTTTTTTTAATAGCTTTTCTTTCTTTCTTTCTTTCTTTCTTTCTTTCTTTCTTTCTTTCTTTCTTTCTTTCTTTCTTTCTTTCTGCTAGACAAGATAAAAACGTCTTAAATTTGGGGAGATGTATAAAACTAATAAAATGAATTTCAACAGGAAGTCTCTCTTTATGGATATATTTCTTCCGAGGAAGTAGAGAAATTGGCAGTGAAACAAACTTCCCAATGTGCCTTTGCCTTTCATTTTATAGCTTTTTTTTTTACTGCTTTAGAGAGTGGAAAAAATGTAATTTGCTTTCTTTTAGTATGTTTTTCTTTTTGACTGTGGTCATATTATCATGTATGGAGTACCTTATCACACACTAACTTATATTATTCCCATTAATCTTTATTCCCTCTAACTTGCCCAACTAGATAAATTTGTTGGACCCAATTTATCTTTGGTAGAGGCATACTAAGCGTGTTAACGCTATCCTGTGTGCCCCTGTCCATTGTATACTCGAGCATGATGTATTAGCCTGTCAGAATATAAGCAACACACTTACATTCTCCATGCAGTAGCAGATCTCATAAACTGACTTCTGAATTGGGGGTGGGGAAGAGAATTAGGTTTGGCAAACCCAGTGACATAAGCTTTCTGAGAGCAGCTGTCTTCTTTTACTAAGCCGTGCTACAGATGTGCTAGCATTTTTAGCGCATGTTAAAAATTAGCACACATTAACGCTAGAGATACCCATAGGAATATATGGGTGTCTGTAGCATTAGCGCATGCTAATTTTTAGTGCACGGTAAAAACACTAGCGCACTTTAGTAATCAGGGCCCTTGACAAACTAAATAGCCATTTTAATATTTTATCTGCCACCTCCTTCTATGTTACTGTGCAGGCTTGTCTGGTGGCCGTGTGAAGTGCATACATAGAAGTAAAGGTCCACAAAATAGGTGTAAATAACATCTCTTGAAAATTAACAAAAATTGTATTTCCCTTTGTCTGTTAAAAATTAATAGGGTCTTTTTTTCAGTTTTCATTTTATTTGTCCTAGGAATTTATCAATGTTTGTCACAACAAGAACAAAAATGAGAGAAACCAGTAGGGAAAAATTACTATTATTTTTCTGCGTAACTGTCTGTTTTGATCTGTGAAAATCAAGGCAGATTAAAACAAACAAACAAAAAAAGACAGTTAAACCAGTTTCTTCTCAGCCATACAGTTCTCGGCCTCTGTACAACTCACAGCCTCTGTTTCCTTAGTTTCTGCCAGTATTTTACACTCATGCTGTCCTCTGGCTAGCTTGCTTGGCACTAAGGCCCTTTTGAGCCAGGCAGTGCCAGTACTCTCCTGCTGCATAACTCAAACTTCTAAGAATATCAACAAAGAGAGGGGGCCAGTATAAAAGCTGACCTTAGTACGAAAGCACTAAAGTCTTTTTTAAACTATGGCTATATAACTCCAAAAAATATGAATGTGAATAAAGAGGATGCCCTACTTACCCCAAAATTCTATAAATGGTACTCAAAAGTGGGGATAGGGAAGAAGCTGGAAACTACAGGCCGGTAAGCCTCACTTCGGTTATTGGAAAAGTAATGGAAGCCATGCTGAAGGAAAGGATAGTGAATTTCCTGGAAGCCAATAAGTTGCAAGATCCGAGACAACATGGTTTCACCAAAGGGAAGTCGTGCCAAACGAATCTCATTGAATTCTTTGACTGGGTGACGGGAGAACTAAATCAAGGACGTGCTATGGACGTCATCTACTTAGATTTCAGCAAGGCTTTTGACACGGTTCCCCACAGGAGGCTCTTGAATAAACTAGAAGGGCTGAAGATAGGACCCGAAGTGGTGAACTGGATTAGGAACTGGTTGACGGGCAGACGCCAGAGGGTGGTAGTGAATGGAGTTCGCTCGGAGGAGGGAAAGGTGAGTAGTGGAGTGCCTCAGGGATCGGTGCTGGGGCCCATTCTGTTCATTATATTTGTGAGTGACATTGCCGAAGGGTTACAAGGTAAAGTTTGCCTTTTTGCGGATGACACCAAGATTTGCAACAGAGTGGACACCCCGGAGGGAGTGGAAAACATGAAAAAAGATCTGAAGAAGCTGGAACAATGGTCTAACGTTTGGCAATTAAAATTCAATGCGAAGAAATGCAAAGTGATGCACTTAGGGAGTAGAAATCCAAGGGAGGCGTATGTGTTAGGTGGGGAGAGCCTGATAGTCACGGACGGGGAGAGGGATCTTGGGGTGATAGTATCTGAGGACCTAAAGCCTATGAAACAGTGCAACAAGGCGGTGGCCGTAGCGAGAAGGTTGCTAGGCTGTATAGAGAGAGGTGTGACCAGCAGAAAAAAGGAGGTTTTAATGCCCCTGTATAAGACGTTGGTGAGGCCCCACCTGGAGTATTGTGTTCAGTTTTGGAGGCCATACCTTGCGAAGGATGTTAAAAAAATGGAAGCGGTACAAAGAAAAGCTACAAGGATGGTATGGGAGTTGCGTTCCAAGACGTATGAAGAGAGACTTGCTGACCTGAACATGTATACTCTGGAGGAAAGGAGGAACAGGGGTGATATGATACAGACGTTCAAATATTTGAAAGGTATTAATCCGCAAACGAATCTTTTCCGGAGAGGGGAAGGCGGTAGTACGAGAGGACATGAAATGAGATTGAAGGGGGGCAGACTCAGGAAAGATGTCAGGAAGTATTTCTTCACGGAGAGGGTGGTGAATGCTTGGAATGCCCTCCCGCGGGAGGTGGTGGAGATGAAAACGGTAACGGAATTCAAGCATGCGTGGGACAGGCATAAAGGAATCCTGTGCAGAAGGAATGGATCCACAGAAGCTTAGCTGAAATTGGGTGGCGGGGGGAAGAGGGGTTGGTGGTTGAGAGGCTAGGATGGGGGAGGGCAGACTTATACGGGGTCTGTGCCGGAGCCGGTGATGGGAGGCGGGACTGGTGGTTGGGAGGCGGGAAATACTGCTGCACAGACTTATATGGTCTGTGCCCTGAAAAAGACAGGTACATATCAAGGTAAGGTATACACATGAGTTTATCGTGGGCAGACTAGATGGACCGTGCAGGTCTTTTTCTGCCGTCATCTACTATGTTACTATGTTACTATGTAAATTGTGCGAGCAAATTTGGGCACATGCCCAATTTGTGCATGCAATTTAGTTGAATAATGAGCCAATAAGTGCCAATAATTGACCACTAATAATGGTGCTAATTGACAACAATTTGCATTTATGCTCGCATATTCTTAGTTGGTATTCTATAAAAATGTGCACACACATTTTTAAGCATGGATCTGAAAAGGGGGCATAAGCCACAGGAGGAGCATGGGTGGATCAGGGTATTCTAGGATTTATGCTCAGTGTTAATAGAATATTACTATTTTATTATTATTTGTTGCATTTGTATCCCACATTTTCCCACCTATTTGCAGGCTCAATGTGGCTTACGCAGTACCGTGATGGCGATCGCCAATTCCGGTAAGAGATCATGATGAAAGGGGCCACCTAGTGGCCCAAAACTCTGGAGGTTGCTGTAAACCATAGGAGAACAGGCATTGCTATTGTGCCTATGTGCCAATGTGCCTTGACAGATCCATACCTAATTTAGGTGTGAGGATTTACACCAGGTTTCAGTTGATGTAAATTCTCAGGCCCAAAATTGTGCATGAATCATAGTTCTAAGTGCTGTTCTATCATATTGCCCTCCTCGGAGTGCCATTTATAGAATAGTGCTCGGTGCTTATTTTTTCAGCACCCAAATTTGGGCACAATTTACTGAATTTAGCCCTTAGTGTCTGCCTCTATAGGAGGCTCCTAGGGTTTATGTCATTTCTCATTCACAGGGCGCATACAAGTGATTGTCGAAGTGTACAACCCACAGTAAATGTCAAACCTAAATACTGTTGCACTAATAATATATATGCTTGAAATTCAAATCAAATATAGAGAAGCACTTATCTGATATCTGTACATGCCAGTTCTTATGTCCTGTATCTTGTATCCAAATTACCGCTGTACTCGGGCATCAAAAATTGAATCCATAAACAAGCATCTAATAGTTTGCTTCCCACTTGTCCAATGGCACTGTTGTCCACCTCCTACTTCACAAGTGCCCAATGCTGCGGGTTTCGTTAAGAAACTGTTTAAAGGGAAGAGGGGGTAGGAGGTCTCGGACAACACTCATGCTGTCTTTCTTGCATTGGGTATTCAAACTTGTAAGAGCCACACAGAGCCAAGAGTTAGTAGCATAACAGTGCCATGTTTCATGCCATTCTTCCCTTTTTCTGTGCGTAACAGCCAGAGTGAGCAAGAGACCATCAAGGCTATGAAAGGGAAAGCATTTCTTTAGACAGCCAAGAATTATGATTTTCACTTTTGCACTAATCCAAGAATTAATAATTTAAAAATGGTTTAAACTTATAAAGAAGGACCTTAAATATTAGCTAAGGATGACATAACTCCGCCTACAGTTACTTATAAAATGCTTCTATGTTCAGACTGTATCTACAGTATAGTGCTTTCTGTGTGCGCACTATAGGAGTGGAGCAGGCAAACTGTATAATGGTAGCTGTTATCAGATTTTCTAAATGAGGAGAAACAAAACAAAAAGGGGAACAACCAAAGAAGTGCCAACCAAGAGATATTTATTAAAAAGTTCATAAAGATCATCTAAAAAGACTTACAGTCCATTGGGATGTATACAAATGATATCAAGACTTGACGCAGTCCTGCGTTTCAGCGCAGAGTGCACCTGCCTCACATGTCTCAACTTCAGCTGGACTTGTAAGTCCTTTGTAAATATAAACACAACACCCTCAACAGGCTCCCCCCCCCCCCCCTCACTCTGTTGGGCTATGACAGCAAAATGAAAACAGCTGCTAAAAGAAGCGCAGCTGCTCAACTTCCTGAACAATTTGTTATGGTAACGGAAACCAAAATACCCATGGGGGCTGCTTGATGGTGTTGTGTTTATATCTGTCTTTAAACAGTTCAAGGGATATGATTGAAGTCTACAAAATCCTGAGTGGAGTGGAATGGGTGGAGGTGAATCGGTTTTTCACTCATTCAAAAAGTACAAATACCAGGAGAAACTCAGTGAAATTGCATGGAAATACTTTTAAAACAAGTAGGAGGAAATATTTTTTTTTTCACTGCAAGAACAGTTAAGCTCTGGAACTCATTGCTGGAGGATGTGGTAATAGCAGTTAGTGTATCTAGGTTTAAAAAAAGAGTTTGGACAAGTTCCTGGAGGAAAAGTCCATAGTCTGTAATTCAGATAGGCATGGAGAAGCCACTGCTTGCCCTGGGATTGGTAGCATGGAATGATGCTACTAATTGGGTTTCTGCCAGGTATTTGTGACCTGGATTCGTCACAGCAGGAAGCAACCTACTGGGCTTGATGGACCATTGGTCTGACCCAGTATGACTATTCTTATGTTCGTATGAAAACATGCATAACTAAAGTAAAAGACAGAGGCTCTTATCAGAGAATTAGTCAGAGTGAATGCACACAACCCTGGATCAGGCCTCCTCTTAGCTTTTAGAAATAATGGAGCTGGCATACAAACTGGATGTAGATGAGGATAACAGGTGATATTGGTGCAGGACACCAGAAGAACAGCTAGATTCAGAAGAGCCTCAGTAGATTCCAGCAGTGCAGCAGCAGAGAAGGTGGCTGGTAGACACATGAAACAATAATTATTCAGGTTGGATGGTAAAACCAACTAGCTTTCTTGGTTTTCAGCCCTCCTTCTTATACAACCCTGGTAGAGGGCTCATCTCTGAAGAGCAAGCTCCTCACTATGTTCTGAATATTCGGATCTCAGAAACTGTATTTTCCTCCAGATTCTATATAGTGCAACTTAAATTGCATGCATAAATCTGGTCGTATTCTGGATTTGTGCACAATTTAAGCCAATCAGCACCGATAATTGCCACTTAAGCAATTACTGACACTAATTGGCTTTAATTAGAATTTACGCGTACAACTTACAATGCGTATTCTTTAAAGTAGTGCATGTAAATTCTAATGTGCGCTGCCAAAAAGGAAGCATGGCCATGAGTGTGGACTTGTTGAGCCATGGGCATTATGACAATCTACGCCCAGGGTTATAAAATATATATGCTCTGCACCTAACTTAGGTGTCCTTTACTAAGCCGCGTAGGCGCCTACGTCCGCCTAAAGCGTGCCAAATTGGAGTTACTGCCCGGTTACCACATGGCCCTTGCGGTAATTTCAATTTTAGCGTGAGTCCGCTACACGTGCCCGAAAAATATTTTTTATTTTCTGGCGCACGGCAGTTACACGCATCAAGTGGCTTTTGATGTATGTAGACCATTACAGCGTGAGACATTACCGCTAGGTCAATGGCTTCTGGTAAGGTCTCAGATCCAAAATGGACGCACGGCAATTTTCATTTTGCCGCACATTCATTTTCGGCAAAAATTTAAATAAGGCATTTTTGTAGGTGTGCTGAAAAATAATTCTGCACGCTCCCAAAACCCACGCCTACACTGCCACAGGCCATTTTTCAGCGCACCTTAGTAAAAAAAACCCTTAGGCTCTGGAATTTACACCAAGTTTTACTTGGCGTTAATGGACATGCCTAGAGTTAGGTACAGGCATAGCAGCTAGGCATATTCTGTAAACCGCGCCTAAATGTAGACATAGTTTACAGACTACGCCTAGGTGGAAATCTATTTGGCACCGATTTTTCAGGTGCCATATATGGAATCTAGTCTTTTACGTCACTGAAGATGCAGTTCTTGGAATTCAGGAGAGTCCTTGAACACAGACAGGGTCAATCTGGTGTCTGTACAAGAAGTGCAGGGCATGGTTTGTGCAAATGACATCTGCTAATTAGTCCAGTTCCAGCTGATGAGTGAATTCAGGCTACAGTTCATCCTGCATTGGGCTGTGTTCTTACAGGAGGTTATCAATCTAAGCTCTGTACTACAGCTATATAGTCAAGGGGCCTGGATCCCTTATATAACCTCCATCCTATATGCTACTTGCATATTCACGTAATACCATCTTTATCTCATTCTGCAGTGACTTGAAAGAGAGCTCTCAAAAATTAGTAAAACTTGATGAATGCAATAAAAAATGCATATTTGACATTTTAGATGAAATTACATATTAACATGGTAGAGAGGGATCTATTATTTCCCAGTTGTCTTTTATTCTCTGTCAGCTCTCCCAATGTTTTACTCAGGTTCTCAGCCCTGTTCCTATCACCACCCTCTGTGCCTGTGCAAGTTATGTTTAACTTTCACTACCATGGAGGTCACAACCATTTCCATTGGTAAAAATATCTTACAGGGACTCTTCAAAAGGTTTTTTTAATCTCTTTAATATTGAATATACAAATTAACTTGCCTGCACAACTAGCATAAAATTTCATGTTTAAAGATTGATGGAAAGACAGCATATCATTAGTTGTAATTTCTTTAACAACATAATTTTTAATTGGCATTGTAAACAGACTGCACAGAATGCAACAAATAGGTTATGTTCATTCTCTTTCTGGTTGTCTATAGCAACTAATGCTACTCAGTGATGCTATATATCACTGTATATCATTCTTTAACATGCCTTATGCTCATAAAATTGTTGTATTTTCTCTGAAAAATACAATGCAGCAATTTTTTTCTCTTTGAAATCAATTTTTCTTTTTTGCAGACGTATCACCTCTTTTCCTTCATTTACAGATGAATATCTTTCTCCATTGACAGGCACGGTAGATGCAGATACTCTTGCTGGTGTTGGCCTCCAGATGGATCTATGTGGAGCAGTTCTCCAGCTCACGGAACCTTTTGTTTGAAGGGCCCTTGAGCATGTGAGGTCACTCCTGTACTAACTATGACACCTTTCCCTGCCACTTGGTCTTTTTTTCCACCCGACTGTTCAAATAAGTTGCCACTCCTCCCATTTCAGACAGAAATGAATTTTAAACAAAATAAAGACGAGGAAAGTATAATGTAAGATACTTCATTGTATTTTTTTAATGGTGCTCACAGTTTGCTTCCAGCTCAAACGCCCATACAGGACTGCTTCAGGTACCTGTGGGAGCTGAACAGCCTAGATCACAAGTTGTTTCCTCTCTAGCAGCTCAAAACTCTACAGCAGTGGTTGAAAGTGTTTAAAAAAAGAAACAAAAGGGGTTTCACTGACCAGGGGTAACATCTGCACTTCCAGACAAATGAAGTTTAGGGCCCAACATACAGGGGCCACTCCTCCATGCTTACTCCACCTTATCATTTTGCCTCTTCCCCTGGGAGAGGTCAGTGGTTAAAAAAAAAACAAAATAATAAACAACAATAACGCAGCAGAAAGATGAGGGCTATTTCTAAACTGCAATCTGTGAAATGGGCTGATCCTCAAATAACTGCTATCTGTAAAGATTTTAAAGAGGATGCAGATATATCCAACATTAAGCACAGCTGACCACCCAAGTCACTGTGGCATGCTGTTCACTTTGAGACCTATCTCAGAATGCAACTGGTGAGTAACCAAAGCATGGCATTTTTCTTCTTCAGAAGTTTTTAAAGAAAAGTTCTGCCGTACTTCTGAATTCAGAGGAAGTTTCTGATATTATTTCCTCTAAGCAGTTCTGCTCAACAATTTCTGCAAGATATTTATCCTGTAGACCACAGTAAGAGTGTTTGTCCACCTCATGATCAGGCCACCCCTCTCTGATAATTGTGAGTAGTTTTCACAAGATTTAATTGCCACACTCAGAGGTCCTGAGGATGAAAGCTTGATTTGCAGCCTCCCATGTACATGCCCTACCATGGAAGAACAGTCGGACACCTGTTATCCCAAAAGTTTTACTTAAAATGATGAAGGTACTCTTGCTAGGTACATCAGAAACGCCAGTCTCAAGGGGATTGTCAGTCTATTTTGAAGGCAGTGAGAATGAAGCAGGACTTTTGGGTGCTGCTGTATAGGCACCACAGTTTGACCACTTATTCACATTGGCAGCATCTAGACATCTCTTCTCTACTTCTTGCAGTGCACTGACCTCTGGTGCAAGGTGCTCAGGCCGTACAGAGTCCTCCGGTCGATCATTGATCATCGTTTGATTCTCCCAAGTCCAAAATTCGCCTTAAAATCCACCAGATACTCTGCTTTCTTTTTTTCTCTTGCTCCACATCTGGAGCAATCTTCCATTGGCCCTTCGTAATACCACCCCCTTCAAGCAGTTCAAAGTTCAACTAAAGATCTGGCTATTTTTACAGGCTTTCAGAGAACCAGTTGCCTAAGGTGTCTCTCTATTGTATTTATATGATGTTTGCCCTGCCTCAACATTCTATCTTTCCCCACCTACTGTTTATGCATTACCTCTGTGTGAATGCTTGCACTTTTCTATCAGAAAATGTAGTTCCTTTCCTTTCTCTATTTGTATTTTGTAGTATGTACACCGCTTAGTCCTGCATAATCAGTCAAAGCAGTATATAAAGCATGAATAAACTATAACTGTAATTCCACAATTTATGCAGCACAAGGATCTAGGCCTACCAGAGAAAGAGGTGTCTTCACAAGATTTACAACATATGAATGCAATGAGAACTTTTAAGAAATGGCTGTTCAACAAACAAGTTCTCATTTCCACAGGCAATCAGGCTGCCTTGTTTTACATAAACCAAGGGGGTTAGTCTTCCTCTCACTCTGTCAAGAAGCGTTATGAATATGGAATCTTACTATATCTATGCAGACTAACCCGTAGGCCTCTTTCATTCCTGGAAAGAGCTATAATCTTGCAATGGAGTGGAATGGTTAGATGTGAATCGTTTGTTTACTCTTTCCAAAAATATTAGGACTAGGGGGCATGTGATGAAGCTACAAAGTAGTAAATTTAAAATGAATTGGTGAAACTTTCTTCACTCAAAATGTAATTAAACTCTGGAATTTGTTGCCAAAGAATGTGGTAAAGGCGGTTAGCTTAGTGGGATTTTAAAAAGGTTTGGATGGCTTCCTAAAGGAAAAGTCCATAGACGATTATTAAAATGACTTGGGGAAAATCCACTGCTTATTTCTGGGATAAGCAGCATAAAATGTATTGAACTTTTTTGGGGGTCTTGCCAGGTATTTGTGACCTGGATTGGCCACTGTTAGAAACAGGATGCTGGGTTGATGGACCTTTGGTCTGTCCCAGTGTGACAGTACTTATGGACTTAAGTACTTGAAGTCATTCTATGATTAGCATGAATGGTCCTTGGGCAAGTTCATCACTTAATCTCTGTTCCAAACTTGGTGATCCCATCAATAGTCCTGTGTTCTTTTGTTGATTAGGAGCTGGTTAGTGGATAGAAAACAGAGGAGTGCCCAGGGATCTGTATTGGGATTAGTGCTATTTAACATATTTAATATACGATTTGGAAATGGGAGTAATGAGTGATTAAATTGCAGATGATACAAAACTGTTCAACGTTGTTAAAATGCATGCAGACTACGAAAAATTGCAGGAAGACCTTATGAAATTGGAAGACTGGGTATTTGAATGGCAAATTAAATTTAATTTGGACAAACATAAAGTGAGGCACGTTGGGAAGAATAATTAAAATCATAGCTGACTGATGATAGGTTCCATCTTAAGAATCGGCGACCAAGAAAAAGATCTAGGTGTCACTTTGGGCAGTACGCTGAAATATTCTGATCAGTGTATTCGGTAACCAAAAAAACCAGATTGATAAGAGATTTTAGGAAAAAAAGATGTAGTGGAATTAGAAAAGTTTCAAAGAAGGGGGACCAAAATGATTAAGGGAATGGAACTTTTCTGATATGAGGAAAGGCTAAAGAGGTTATGGCCCTTCAGCTTAAAAAGAGTTGGCTGAGGAGTGATATGATAGAGGTCAACAAAATCCTGAGTGGTGTAGAACAGGTAAAAGTTAATCTGTTTTTTTACTCTTTCAAAAAGATATATGGTAATACTTTTAAATCAAATCGGAGGAAATATTTTTTCAGTAAATGAATTAATAAGCTCTGGAACTCATTGTTGGAGGATGTGGCAAAAAAGGTTTGGACAAATTCCTCCTGGAGGAAAAGTCCATAGTCTGCTATTGAGACAGATGTGAGGACAGCTACTGTTTGTCCCTGGGGATAGGTAGCATAGAATCTTGCTACTTTTTGAGGTTCTGCCAGGTACTTGTGATCTGGCTTGACCACTGTTGGAAACAGTGGACCATCAGTATAACCCAGTATGGCTATTCTTCTGTTCTTAAATACCCTGTTTTCTGCTCCATCACACTAATAGACAAATGTCTGCATATGATGCCTTTGCCCTCTTGTGACAGTGAGGACTCGTCTATGCCCTTACACCTTTTTCTTCTCATTTCTCAAGTCCTTCAGAAAAATAGCTTGAGACAAAGTGCATATTCTTCTTCTAGAACCTCATTAGCATAGACAGATATGGTTCCCTCTACATCTTTCATTAGCAGTGGCTCTGCCATTGCATTTGGGAACTCATCCAACTCTTGAGATTGCTGCATTCACAACCACAATTTCTCCATTGTTTAGCATGTGATATTGAAAGCAGGATGATTGTGTATATCCTAGTTTCCAAGGAAGTATGTGAAATCATATTATCTTCCAGAAAACCCTAAAAAAAATCTTATGATTCTAAATGGACTACAAAGAGGGGCATAATCGAATGGGGCACCCAAGTTTTCCTGAGGGCGTCCTCGCAGGACGTCCCGGCGAAGGGGCGGGGAAACCTGTATTATCGAAACAAGATGAGCGTCCATCTTTTGTTTTGATAATATGGTCGGGGACACCCAAATCTTAACATTTAGGTCTACCTTAGAGATGGTCGTCCTTAGAGATGGTTGTCCCCGGTTTTCAGCGATAATGGAAACCGAGGTCGCCCATCTCAGAAACGACCAAATCCAAGCAATTTGGTCATGGGAGAAGCCAGCATTCATAGTGCACTAGTCCCCTAGGGGGCACTGCAGTGGACTTCAGAAATTGCTCCCAGGTGCATACCTCCCTTACCTTGGGTGCTGAGCCCGCCAAAACCCACTCCCCACAACTGTACAACACTACCATAGCCCTAAGGGGTGAAGGGGGGCACCTGCATGTGGGTATAGTGGGTTTCTGGTGGGTTTTGAAGGGCTCACATTTACCACCACAAGTGTAACGGGGGGGGGGGGGGGGCTGGGTCTGCCTGCCTGAAGTGCACTGCACCCACTAAAACTGCTCCAGCATACTGCTGCCAGGGAGCTCTGGGTATGACATTTGAGACTGGCAAAAAATATTTTTAAAGTATTTTTTGAGGGTGGGAGGGGGTTAGTGACCACTGGGGGAGTAAGAGAAGGTCATCCCCAATTCCCTCTGGTGGTCATCTGGTCAGTTCAGGCACCTTTTTGAGGCTTGGTCGCAAGAAAAAATGGACCAAGTAAAGTCGGCCAAGTGCTCGTCAGGGTTGCTCTTCTTTTTTCCATTATCGGCTGACGACGCCCGTGTGTTAAGCACGCCCCAGTCTCGGCTTCGCTAAGCTTCTGACATGCCCCCATGAACTTTGGTCGTCCCCGCGACGGAAAGCAGTTGAGGACGCCCAAAATCGGCTTTCGATTATGCCAATTTGGGCAACCCTGTGAGAAGGACGCCCATCTTCCAATTTGTGTCGAAAGATGGGCGCCCTTCTCTTTCGAAAATAAGCCTGAAAGTAATTTAGGTCCCATATCATCTTCAATTCTGTATGTTTTATATTACCTGCCCCGTCTATCTAATTCAAGTCTCAAAACCACTTCTATTAGATTTGATCTGTCCATCTTATCAGCATATCACACCACACTTCTCCTACCTGCCTTCTCTGTTCTCTATCTTCTTTTTGGGGTGTGCTAAGATATGTGGAAGGGGGAGGGAGTTGTGGTTAGCACAGAAGTACCCACACATGCTCAGGAGCCTTCAAGAAAAGGTTCCATAAGCTGGAGAAGAGCACCACACGTGGATCAATCTGGTGGACATCACCAGCAAGTGTGACTTCATTCCCCTGCTGTTTATGAAGAACCCCCATTACTAGCTGCTCTAATACTTCCTCATGGCAGATGTTCCATTCCATTAACTAAGGGGATGATTTGACTATGTTACACTAAAAATTGGCCACTATAATGCACTAGCATCATTAGCCAATTTTAACCCAGATTAAAATATAGTGAATGGGACCTATTTACTAATAGTGTACATTATTGAATATTAGCACATGGTAATGTGATAGTGTAGTTTAGTAAGTCAGTCCCTTTACTTGTTATGTGCCTTATTCATCTTAAAATGGGGAGAACAAGTTTGTATGCCATCCTTTAGGCATTGTCTCATTAGAACTGGTATGCTTGTTCCCTTACTCACTGTGGCTATCAGAGTATTCCCATTGGCAGCAGGATAAAGTTTAGTATTATACTTTCATTCATTTTTACCTTCCTCTTTGTCTTATAGATTCCCAGGTTATTTTTAGATATGCATTACTAATTAATCATTTTAAAGTCCTTTCTTAGACCAATTTAATTATTGGTTTGTTTTTTTGAATTGTATGTATCTTTGTAACAAGTTTTTATCTCCGACTGCTGGATAGCTAGAAACAACATTTAGTTTTACTGAGATACCATTCCTTTGTTTCCCTTTTATGGTTTACTTGGTTACTTTCTTAGAGTATTGGGAATTGGGTTGCTGGCATTTAGTCTTCCTTTTTAGCTTATCTGTTCACTTACGCTAGGGTTTTCTTGACGCTCCTTTCTCCACTATTTATTTCCTTTATTTTCTTTTCCCCGGTCAATACTATCAAATATATCATATCTGTTGGCTAGGTTAAATAGTTTTACAGTTGTGGGCCATTCCTCTTACTCAGCCCTTAGATTGATCATAAAACTCCCTCTTCAAAAAAATTATTCACATCCATCTCAACATATCTGAAATCTGTTGACAGACAAGATGAATTAGCCACACAGTTTGGTGATATCATCCAATGGCGCTGACAACGGGTA